>NC_071391.1:147683057-147999869 GCF_022682495.2 Desmodus rotundus
TTTTATCTATAATTTTTAAAACCTCAAAGAAATTTATATTCCTGAGAGGAAATATTACCTGGTTTACTATGTTTTCAGTATTTAAAAAGTCAAAGCAACCAACTCAACTAAAAAACAAAAAAAAATCTTTGAAATAAGATTATATATTAGTCATCAGAAAAAAAAATTGGCATTTTGACATTCAAGGAAAATATATAATTGTCACACATTAGTAGCAGGACCAAAGTGTATATTATTAAAGACTAATGTGTGTGTGTGTGTGTGTGTGTGTGTGTGTGCTAGGACATTTGTATTACAGCACACTTGACAGGAAGTGGAAGAGGGAATGGAAATTGTGCCTGAAAAATGATTTTTAAAAATCAAAGAATATAATTTTTATTAAAAAAAGAAACTCTGAGATAAAATTGAACAGATAAAACAGGAAAACATAGCACAGACAACAAACTCTGTGTTAGCCCTTCCTCTACCTGAATGTTTGGTTCCCGGATACACTGCTAGTCTCTGTGAAGAATGCTCTGCTTTATGAACAAGATCGTTAACTTTAGCTTATTGTTCATCCCTGCCCTGATGTGAATGTGCCTAGGATAGCACAGAGAATATGGGCTTTGGAGTTAAAGGAAAATGAGTTTAAATCAAGTCTCCAGCATTTGCTATGCATGAGAACATGGGGGAATCCCTGAACTTCTCAGGGATTTTGTCCTTTTTTTTAGTTTTAGAACATACGAAAGTGTCAAGGCAGGATTAAATATAATAATGTATTCAAGATATCTACAAAGAGGCCTACGTCAGATAGCGAAGGCAGCCGTTCCTGGGTAGCCTAAGCAAGAGAAATGTGTTCTGTCCCTGTTCTGGAAGCCAGAAGTCCAAAATCAAGGTGCCAGCTGGCGGCACCCCCTCTGGAGGCTCTAGGCCTTCCAGCTTTGGGTGGCTTCAGGTGTTTCTTGGCTCATAGCTGCTTTGTTCCAGTTTCTGCCTCCATCTTTACATGCTCTTCTACTCTATGTATCTTCTCCTCGTGTCCCTTTTGAGGACATTTGTGGTTAGATTTAGGGCCCACCTGAATAATCCAGGATGGTCTCATGAGACCTTTAACTTGACGACATTTGCAATGACCTTATTTCAAAATAAGGTCGCATTCACAAGTTCGACATGGGCATATCTTTTGGGGGGCCACCATTCAACCTACCATGATACTAAAATAATAAAAATGTTCCATAAATGTCGGATTTTCCCTAGAAGAACATAAAGCACATAGGTTTACTGAATGCTTGAGAAATATATGAAGGATACACAGCGAGGAATAGCACTAATATTAAAATTCGTCTTCAGGCGATTAAGATCATTTCCTGGAGATTGAAATATTTATATAACAGGTGAAGGGATTAAGCATATATACATATAATGTATATATAATATGTATACATTTATATACATGTCTGTGTATATATATGACCTATAGGACATGGGTATGGTATTGCCAGAGGAAAGGAGGAGTGCGGAGAGGTGGAAGTGGTCAATGAGAGGATAGATGGGAACAGAAATAGACTTGACTTTGGTTGGTGAGCATACAATGCAGTATGTATGGTTTCCTTAACAATGTCACCCTAATACATTCAATTTAAAAATATAAAAAATAAATAAACATGACATCTGAGGATCTTGACTTTTCTTCCTTTCTGGGAGCTCTTGCACTGAAGTTCATCTGCTAATGTGAATTCAGGTTTCTACCCAGTACATTTGATAGTAGTTATAGAGGTAGTTACTGTGTGCACGAGAAAACAGCTCATGTCTCAACCTTTAGTGTCAGGCGGTAGTGGTATTGTTCATACATCTTCCCCAAAATGGAATGCTGAATTCTATGCTATTTTCATGTGTTCTTTGTTGCTTTGACATATTATACTTGTTGTATATATGTTAAACATTTTGTACCCTGAAAAATAATAAATAAATACAAATAAAACATAAAATAAAACATTTATGTAATTTGTATAATTTTCTTGTATTTCTCTATCTAAGTTCACTATTCCACAAGAATTGTTCTAGGGAAAAGGAGCCAAGCCCTCCCATTTTCTATGAAATCTCAAAGCACTAACCCAGTGCCTGGCATTTAGTGGGAGCTCAATACATGTTAATTAAATAAATGAATAAATGGATATCAATTCCCAAATGTCACAGCCAGTTGGGATAGAGCCAGGTTTATGCACTGATTATCCTGATTACCATTACTACCACTGAGAAACTATTTTTGTAACAATTCATTTGTTTTTAATACAAGCAAATTGAACCATATACTATTAGCACAGTAAGAAAGCCCCCAGAGGAATTTATTCTGTGGTCTGACTTGGAACTATGTGGCTGATCAGTCATTCAGGAAGCCTGATCAGGACAAAGCCATGTGGTTCTGATTAGTCACCTTGAATCAACCAAAAGAATTCTTCGCAAAATAATATTGATGTTCAAAATATGTGCTGAGTCACTAGAGCCAAGATTATTGCAAACCAAAGCCTGTGTGGTAGGACTCAGAGATCACCCAACAAGGTTCCTCTCAGAGTGTTTCTCCCACCTTCTAGGAGTTTTCTTGCAACTTATTCCTTTAGATCATAAAGGCACTGAATCTTTTTAAAAATCTCCAATTAAAATGCAAATACTTCTTGAAAAGAAATCATATTTTAAGCTCTCCATCAAGCTATGCACTTACGTGGAACATAAACTCTATACAGCTCTGTACTACATACTGTGAAGTCTATGCAATGGGCCGAGCACGAACATTGCTCTCAAGAAGCCTGTGTGGTCCAGTGAGACAGACAAAATCTGTGCAAAGAAGTCTAATTCAGGGCACAAAGTAAAAACACTAATTCTTATAAGAACATAGAGAAGGAAACTATTAATTCTGACTGAAAAGACAAGAAAATGGTCGAATTTGACCTGGATTTCAATAAATGGATTGGGTTTTGACAAGGAAAAATAGAGGAGAGATCATTAAGAGGCTGCGCTAAGTAGAAAGAGAAAATATTGTCAACAATTGAGGAAAACAGGGTCAGGAAGAAATTAGTGAGAAGGACAAGAAGAAAAATGCCAATCATTTGCTAGGTACTCCCATCTCAAGTATCTACCACACTCACAGCATTGCCTATAATTTCAGAGAAATTACAGAGGGCTTCATGAGCACGATGATGTTGGATTGGGTGGTGGGGGTCCCTGAGGCATAGTCAGAGATAGAATACTTGGAAGACAGTGTTTAGGGAGGACCAAGTCAAAGCTAAACATTGTGGCTTGCAAAGAAATCATCTGAACTCATCCCCATCCTTTCCCAGATTTCTAGATTACCTTCAAAAGCTACTAAGGGTATCGGGTGTGGCCAGTGAGTGACCAAATCACTCTCAGGTTTCCAGAGTTGCCCTGCAACACAGTGAAGTGCACTGTCTACCGAATGGCTGCTCTTTGGCCATCTTATCCAGCTCAGGACACCACCCAGCCTTCCTTCTCTCTGCTCTCCTGACTGCCCGTCCTCTTGAAGAATGTTCCTCCAAGCCATTCCTCAGCTCTAGTACCCTCCCCTCCTATTTTTCTTTCTTTCTCATTTCTTACCTCTGTGGTGTTGTTGTCCAAGACCTTCCCCCTAATTCTCCTCATTACTGTTGTGCTGAGTTGGTATCATTGCCATTGGTCCTAGATATAAAAAAACAGGGCTATCAAAAGTGCTTAATAAAAAGACAGGTTAGTTGCTTCCAAATATTTACACAGGAAAAAAACTGCCTCTTTAACTGACTTGGCGAGGGGAACATTATATTTGCTTAAGTGGGGAAATTATTTCTTCAGTGCAATGCATTTCCATGGTCTAATGAGGGGTTACTGGTGCACCTAGTGCGGAAGGGTCGCTTAAAAGCCTTAACCTAAGCCTGTAAACTCTAAAATTCTATTTTCAAGTGGCTACTTCCGCGGAGCTGCTTTTGTTCCCTTCACGAAGCTTCCCTCATCTATTGTGCCTGCAGCATGCTTCTAATTTTCCCGAGCATGCGATCACTTCTGAGGATGACTTCATATACCTTGTACAGGGCTTTCAAAATCATTTGTGAAGGAAAACTGAGTATTTAACAGCTAAATGCATTTCTGAGGATCTCCAGTTATAGGGTAGGGGGGACCTCTTAGGCATTTCCTTTGCCATTAGGGATAAGTGTTTTTAAGCTCCATTTTTTAGTTGTTCAAGGTCAAAAATGGAAATTGGTGACTTCCATAGGTTCATGTTGCCCTTGTTTAAATTAGAAATTATTTAGGGCAAGGCATATTTTGGGTGTCTGTCATTTTGGACATCCTTTGGGGACTATGAGGGCATCCATGTAACAATGAGTCCACTTTTTCTAGTTCCTGAAAACCTGAAATAGTAATATATGTGGGAAATTATAATTTTACTATGCTGAACAAAACTTGTTTTTCTTTTATTTGGATGAATTTTAGGAAACCACCAAAGCTCCTTCATCTTCACTTTTAGAGTCGCTTTTCTCTAACAATGTTCTCTTATTAATAACATCAGAATCATCTTTTATCCCTTACTTTTGTTCAACGATAAAAGATGGAATTTAGAATAGCTTTTATATTTAGTTTCCTTTTGTTTCAAAGATGTAGTAGCTATTAAGTGAAACAAAGAATAGCCTCTGTCATTATATTTTAATGATCTTTGTTAAAGGAGGTAGGAAAAGTCAAGTTACTCGCAGAGCGAATTAAAACAACAAATGCCGGCTCGCATGCAGCATGGGAGGGGATGACATAAAGGAGATCATTTTTCTCCTTCCATATCATAGTCTAAATTTAATTCTTTAAAAGGAAATCCCAAAGTGGCTAGCAGATAGAAATTTTCTTTCCAACTCTAAGGCTTGGATTAGCCTTATTCAAAGTAATGCCTTTCTAAGGTAATTTAAATAGAAACATCCTCCTCACTACCTTTCATGATCCATGTCACTCCCCAACTCTGGTCATTTGTTCCACTGATGGATAAATAAACCTTGCTTCACCTATAGTCTTAGCTGGAAAAGGTCAGAAGTCATAAATCTATACGGCACAACCATTTTTGCCCCAGCATGAGATTACAACTAAGGCTTCTGAATTTTTATTTCTCCTAAATCAAATACATAGACAAGGAAATACTGCAAGATAATGACAGAGGCAATGGAGTCATCAGGTAATGACCCAGGCCAAACCTGGGCTAAATATTTATTCACTGCCATTCTCTCAGAAAATGTGCCTGGTGCCTGAACTCCCTGAGCCATGTGGGCCCGGCCATCTGAACAAGTCTCTCCAGTCATAAGGCCGGCACTTAACCTGATTACACCTTTAGGCTAATTTCTTTTTAATACAGTTACAGAAGAGGCTTCTGGGGAAATCAGACCATTTGTTGGCCACTGATTACAAAAGATGTGTGTTGGCAGAGTTAGAAGGTGGCAGGGGTGTTCCAAGATGGCTTTTGCCACTTACTAAGTCTGTGACCTTGGGAAAGACAATTTATAAAGTCACATGCTGAAGTGATTTCTATGCATTGCTAAAGATCTCAACTGCTGAATTCCACCCAAGCCATTTAACTGTTCAGTGTACCCAACGTATTAATGCCCAGAGTGCTCAGGAGCCTCAAACAGGAAAGAATGGATGAGCAAGAGACTGGGAAGCTACACAAAACCATGCATGCTTTGCTATGTTCAGTATTTTGGCCATTAACAAACAAAAATTACACATGAAAACTGATTTTATCCCCCTCTATCATATAACCAGTACAGCCCTAAAATGTGTATTTGGAGACCCACCAGGGAATTCCTCTTAAAGCAAATCAATTTTCTACAGCATGGTAAATGCTTTCCTACCGCTCAAGCCATTAAAACAGACATGTGTGGTGTGCCCTTGCTGAGTGACTTTGTGGCACCTCCTACTAGAGTGGCCAGAGTGTATTTCCACCCCAGTGACTTTGAGCTTGGCTATGTTTTCTGCTTTGGCCAGTGGAATGTGAGTGGACATGATGGGAGCAGAGATTTAGAAGTGCGTGCATCATCTGGCTTGCCTCCTGGACTCGGCCTTCCCACCTTTAACCATAAGAATGTGTCCTGGGTATCCAGGTCTAATAAGAATGAAAAACCACGCAGCAGCAGGCGGCAGCCTGAAGTGCAGCCTGAAATAGAGCCTCTCCAGCTGACCCACAGATCCTGGAGGTTAGTGATGAAAGCCTCTGAGATATAAAGGTAAACTGACATTTAAAAGCTTAGGCCATAATCCAGTGTTCTTTAGAGAACAAGTAGAATCTTCATCTTCCGTGCAGTCAGTGGATTAATAGAGCCTTGAGAAACGAGGATGGCTGAGAAAACAAAAGTAACTCCCAAGAGCCTTACCTACTCTGGAGATAAGGGGAGGGACTCCTTCATAGGTTTAAAACTAAAGCCACTGTGGTTTTACAGAAACTGAGACGGTATTCAGAAAGATCAGCCCTACTCATTTCCTCTATTTAAAAAATAACACACAGTACCAATTCATATTCCCTCCAACTGTACACAAGAGTACTTGACCCCCCATGCCCTTACCAAAACACGATATATCAAACTCATTCATTTCAATAAGTCTGATAAGTGGAAAATCATGTTACTTTAATTTGTCTTGATTTTTATATATTTACTGGGCATTTAAATTTGCACTTCTATAAATTCTCTTTTCTTATGTTATATCATCTGTATTACATTATAGATCTACATTCTATGTTATACAGAATGCAATCTTTTTATCTATATTTACAACAATTACATTTTGAATTCTCTTTTCTTCAACATCTCAACTGTCAGAAATTCATCCCATAAAATATACGTTCTCAAGAATGTAAAGATATATGTATAAGGAGTTTCACAATAGTATAATTTAAAATAATTAACAAAAAAGTCCCTGGTGATAGGGGGTAAAGAAGTCCTAAATTTTCTTGGGGTTTTTTTGTAAAAAAATAATTAATGGGATGCAAATAATTTATGTTGACTAGGTATGTTATGTATCTTTTGCCAGAATTCTGAGATAGGAAAACAAGTTTTCTCTTTGGCTTTAACCTGCATATATTAATAGAAAATCATTACTTAACTGCGCTATTCAGAGTACTCTTTTATAAACAAGAATGATTTTTTTAATCTAGTTTTTACTTGCACATTAAAGTTACCAAGATAAAGAGCCAGCTCCTTGGATTTTAATTAAAAGATGGAATGAAAGGAAGGATCACAGGGCAATATCACAGGCTCCCAGAACCCGTGATATTATGCTGGTGTCATAAGAGTTCTCAATTTCACCACCAGAGCTCAGTGGGGCAAACATGACAACTTACTGTGGCGATGAAGCAGAAATATAGCCCCAAGGCCACGTCCACGCTGGTGCCTTGCTCATGCTATTACTGAGGCCAGAGCCTCAGTATTACTTCATGTTGAAATCAGAGTACCTCACACTTAACAGAGCAGCCAGTTCACCTCATCCAGGTGCCTTCTGTTGTCTTGCTTGGTGGCCGAGCTTCCATTACAGGCCCCTACCAATTTGACCAGTTCACAGTAGAATCTCAAGTTGACTGAGATGTCACATCTTGTCATTGTTCTGCTTAGTCAGAGGGAGTCTATTTCACACTTAACCTGGACTCCAATTACTATGCCAGAGTCCCATAATATATGAAAGTTAGATATCAGAGTCCAAGTTGAAAATGATGCATAGTCAATGTACAAACCTTTGAATACCAGTTCTCTCTCCCTGTGGCGAGATGCTCACACTATGGGGGGCGTGTGTGAATCAAATCCAAAAAGGAAAACAAAAGACAAAGTCTTTCATCTCACTCTGAACTACATGCTCTTTGAAATTCAGTGATAGTGAATCTAGAAAGGTCCATAAAAAATAAACTGTAATTTTGACTTTCTAGTTTCTGCCAGGGACATGTTGAACTTGAGAGTTAAATATTTATATTAAACAGGTCCCATGTCTTCACACCAACACATTCCTAGGTCGGTCACAACTCAGCTGCCAGATTTGCTTGGTTGCATTAGGTTCCAGTGTCTGCTGCTTCACGCACCAGGAGCCACCCAGTGTCCCTCAGTCTCCGGTCCCGTGTGCAGGAGTCAGCCCTGACTGAGAAGCCTGCTCCTCACATGACAAATTCCTCTCAGGGGCAATTTTTCTTCAGGATGATGTGCTAAGAGCCAGTCCAGTCCAGAAGACAAGTTTTGACAAATTTGAGTCTCAGGACAGAAGTCCCAGATGCTCTCCTCATGTGATTTTGTGGTTAAAAATAAAAACACAATAGCCACACTTAAATCTGTTTATTATCATCTAATCTCCACATAGAAAAGAATGTGACTTTACCTAGTTCTAGAGTCTCTGTCTGGTTTCTTTTGCTCTCTGTACAGACCATCCGTTACACCGTAGATGTTCTTCCTCTAGGTGCTGTCATGAAGTGGCATGAAAATCTGAACAGGAGCATGTCTAATGTCTAGAGGAGGGAGCTGTGTTAGTATTGAGCACCATTATTTCTTAGTCAGTCTGCTTTCCTAGATAAAAGTCTGCACAATAAGTGATGGGAATCATCCCGAGACATCCTCCTTCTCTCCCCTATGAGGGAAATGCCTCTTTGGGATATTGATTATTTTAGGCTGATTATTTTTAAGAAAAGCAAGACTCAAAAAAGAAAAAAAAAACACCTTTTACCTTCCCCTTACTGCCTAAAAAAAATTAAAAGAGGCCATGCTCCGGGAAAGGAGTTATCATCCTAAATAACTACAGCTTAAAATGAACTACGTGTGGTGGACAGGGAGAAATGTAGCAAGACCCATTCAACCAAAATTCTCATTGTTTCAAGATGGCCGGACAAAGACAAATGTGTTCACTAAACACTAACTCTTTCATCTCTTTGTAAATTGCCTTACTTTCCTTTGCCCTTGAAGTCCTAAACCCCTACCCCCCTTTCCTTAGTCCAGAATGACATTTATACCTTATTTTGCTTCACTATCTTTGGAATTTTTGTGCTTATGTGAAATCCTTGCGTGCGTGTATTAAAACCTGGTTTTCTCCCATTAATCTGCTTTTTGTTATTTTGATTATTAGTCCAGCCAGAAGAACTTCCTAAGGATAGAAGGAAAAATTATTTTTCCTCCTCCATACCTACCTCCAATCCCCCCCAAAACAAAATAAAACAAACCAAAATTCCCCCAAGTTATTCTGTTTAATTTAAAAATAATCTATATAAAACTGTTTCAGCTCCTTCCAGGGCTCATTTTAGGTGGTAATAATCTCAAACTACCATTACAAAAATGAGAAAATATTTGAATTATTAGAAGCATTTAGATGGTCTTTGGACAATAGCCATTATTTTGTTCTTTTTTTTTCAGTACCTGAGATTTAATAATTCAGCTGCCTTTGGATTGCCCGTGACAGTGACAATCTGAAAGCCGGTTCCCATGTGCACTGGGTCGTTGTCCCAGCCTTGGGGAACCCTTTTTAATAAAAATGAAAACGATACGGGGAAATTTGTGCTGCAGTTATATAATCTTCAGCTATTTAAAACTTCAGTTATTAGAACTAAATGTTTTCTTGAAATGCACTTTATGGATATCTACATGTATTTATTCATCAGAAGATTATTCATTAACACAGTCCATGATCATAATCCAAATAACCTTTAGGAAAGCAAGGGGTTGGGAGGTCATAGTACTACTAAACTAAGATTGTTCCTAAGTTAGTTTTTAAATTTAAAAAGTCTCAGAGAATATTTAAACAAAGCAATAAAACATAAAGTAGTAGAACTCTGAAGCTGCAGGAAGCCTTGCATTAATTTCGGAAGAGGAAAAATGTAAAAGCACTTAGTAAACGGTCAAGTGCCATACTAATCTATAAAATGGGATCCTCCCCATGTATGTAAAACTCCTTATTTTACAAGTAACAGAATAAAGATTGAGAGATGTGAACGATTCTTCAAAAACCTGTTCAGTGCTTTCCAAAAATCATTAGGACTATTATCAACACCCACCCTCCCGGCAAATTCCCATTAACTTGAATCCACAATTACTGGTCAGGCTCCAGCAGTTTTGTAGCCATTGTCATGTAGCTCAACAGCTGCAAATATCCCTGAACCAGCCCAGAGAATATAAGGACGTGCATGCGACAGGCATTTTCCAAATTCCCCGCAACTGGGAATTTTCTCAGAAAGGAAATGAAAGAGAATACCTAAGCCATACTTTATTTTTCTTCATGTGACTAACTTCTTTTAGCTCCTAATGTATTATTTTCCTTATAGCTGGTAACATTTAGCTGTTGAAGCATATATTAGATTAACCCTCACTCTACAAAGAAGAGAAGTTGGTCAAGGGTAAAAAGGAAGCAGCAATTGCCTTAAGAGCCCAATAAAAGATACTTGAGTAATGAATAAAGTTGTTAACAGTGCTCCCTGGTGCAGTAGTTTTCAAATGCATTTTATTCATACATTTCTGTTTTCAAAAGGAAGTTTTCCATAAAACCAAGGAAAATAAATGAACAGGAGCGCCTCTTATTGAAATATGAGTGAGAAGTCCAGACAAAACTCTTACTAGTTGGGGTCCCTGACGGGAGCTCCAGTGAATAGAGTTTGAAGTTCATCCCAGAGCAGAGATTTTCCACTGATGCGCTGCAAGCAATTTAAACCATGCAGCACCTGACTATTTAGTCAGGGGCACTGACCGTTTTTCCCTTAGATTGTCAAATAAAAAAAATAACAACAGCCAACACAATAGCCATCTGGTGTGAATGAATCAAAATCACACATATTTTTGTCAGATCAGCAAAAATATATTTTTGTATTAGTAATTAGTTTGTATGTGCCATGAGATGAAAAAGGTTGAAAATTATTGTCCTAGAGAATACAGCCCATACTCCCTAAACCAGCATTTTTGGCCGAGTCTAATCTAACTTCAACCTTTATTTTCTGCCCTGAGATTGACTAAAATGTGCTCTGTTTGTCCTCTTTGGGGGACTATCTATTCGGGTCCTTTGTTCATTTTTTAATTGGATTTGCTTATATTTTTGTTGTTGAGTTTTTTAAGTTCTTTATAAATTTTAGATATTAACCCCTTATCAGATGTACCTGCAAATAAGCTCTCCTTCAGTGGGTTGTCTTTCCGTATTGTTGATGGTTTCCTTTGAAGTGCGAAAACTTTTTAGTTTGATGTAGTCCCATTTGTTTTTTATTTGTTAGTTTGTTTGTTTGCTTTCCTTGCCCAAGGAGATATAGCAGAAGAAATATTGCTCTAAGAAATGTCTGAGATTTTACTGCCTCTGTTTTCTTCTAGGATTTTTATAGTTTTGAGTCTAACATTTCAGTCTTTAATCCATTTTGAGTTTGTTTTTGTGTATGGTGTAAGGAGGAGGTCTAGTTTCACTTTTTTTAGTAAGTGAAATAAGCCAGTCAGAGAAAGACATGTACCATGTGGTTGCTCTCATTTGTGGAATCTAACGAACCAAATGAGCTAACAAGTAAAATGGAGACAGCCTCACAGTTAGAGAACAGGCTCGTGGCTGTGGACAGTTGGCGGCAGGGTTGGGTGTGGAGGAACTGAGTAAAATAGAAAAAAAAAAACTCATGGAAATGGACGACAGTGCAGTGATTGCTGGGGGGATGGAAGGCAGTGGAGGAGGGGATGGGGGGATAAACGGGGATGGGCGGAGAATTGACTTGGGGTGGTGAACACACAAAACAGTGCACAGATAATGTGTGTGAAATTGTGCATCTGAAACCCCTATAATTTTGTTAACCAGTGTCACCCCAATAAATTCAATAAAAATTAAAATAATAAAATAAGTAAATAGGTAAAAAAAAGAGTGCTCTGTAATTAGGATATGACAGCAAGGTTTTTCAGTCTCTATGCAGGCAAATCAGCCTATTAAAAACATACAAATGCAATGGGGTGGTAACAAGGGGTGGTAGAAAGAGAACAAATTGGGGAATACAAAACTTTGTTTCTAGTTTATTCTATGTGAGTTGCTACATTTCTGGACCCCGGGTGACTCATTTGTCAAAGTTAAGTAGGGTATCACACTTTTATCAGGGGTCTGGACAAAATCACTTCTTAGTGTTTCTTCATCTTCTTGTATGACTCAATTTGACAAATATCTTTGAATGAATGTTACATGCTGAGGTACAAAAGATATAAATGATAAACACTGTAGTTTATCATATAAATGATAACAATACATGATAAACAAAGTCCTGACATTCAAAGAGAATAAAGTCTAATGAAGGAGACATAAATGATATTATTCTGTGGGGTTTTTTCCTAACAGCCAATCCTGGTAATTCACTTATGTTAGAATTGCTTATTAAAATAACAATCTGAAATCAGACCCCTGCCGAGCACGAGGCCTTTCTCCCTACCTTGTGGACCTACTTGGGAGAACCTGAATCTCCATGTAATATGTGGGTCTTGGTGCTACGTAGGTCTCTGGTCCAGAGAACAATATCTAACCCAGAAGAACAAACATCTATGGTCTTAGATACTTGAGGAGTCACAAAGCCGCCCCTGCAGTGGGAATGGACCCATTGTAGGGCACTGCATTTGACTGTCCCACCAGGGAGTATGGATGCTAAGTACTCAGAGCAACATATAGTCCATGGGAAACTAAGAAAGACTAGGAAGCCTGCCTAGAAGAAGTGATATCTGAACTGAAACCTAAAGTGTGAGGAGGAGGTAGCCAAACTGGAGTTGGGGACAGGAGCAGTTAGTCAAGGAGAAGAGGCCCTCAGACTGGGCAAGAGAAGTAGTCTCAGCAGAGACCCAGAAGTGAGAGGAAAGGGAGCATGCGGTAAGAGACAAGGTAAAAGAAGGAAGCAGAGGCCAGATGATCCAGACCTCTGTGCACCTTGTTAAAGACAGAAGAGAGGGAGAAAGAGATGATGAGAAAGGAGATGTTTTAAGGTGATGATATCCCCTCCAATTTGCATTTTTAAGTATAGTGTTGTACAATATTTACTGCAGAGCGTAGGAATGTAGAAAGTATTGTAGGCCGTGAAGCTCTAGCTACAGGGCTATTGTAGTAATACAGGATTACGCAGTGGGGTTAGAGAAAAGAGGTAAAACTCAAGAGATGTGTAAGAAGTAGTATTCATAGGACCCAGACTTTGATGGCAGGTGGGGGTGGTGAGGGAGGAATTGAAGGTGATGCTGAGGTTACTAGCTGGAGCCGCAGGGTGAACATGGTGCCGTTCACAAAGTTAGACAACATCAAGGACACAACACTTTTGAAAATAATAAAAATAACGTTAGCATAGTAGGTACTATATGAAGGCACGCAAACTAATTCATTCAGCCTCATCAACTCTACGAGATAGTTCTTATTTTTATCTACTTTTATACAGGAGGAAACTGAGCTACAGAAAGGCTGAGTGACCTGCCCAAGTCCCACCCCAGCAGGAGGCCAAGTCTGGATTTGAACAATTTGAAAGTGGGGGTGGGAGGGGTAGAAAATAGTCAGTTTTAGTCATGCTGAGTTTAAGTGACCGGTGGGATATCCCCACTGGCATTTGAATATGTA
Organism: Desmodus rotundus; assembly: GCF_022682495.2. Classification (NCBI taxonomy): domain Eukaryota; kingdom Metazoa; phylum Chordata; class Mammalia; order Chiroptera; family Phyllostomidae; genus Desmodus; species Desmodus rotundus. The sequence continues at coordinate 147,696,600 of NC_071391.1, forward strand.
GGTGTGACATTCTGGAGAGATATTTGCAGGATTTGAAAATAACTAAAACCATGGTAATGGCCAGGACAGTTTTATGCAAAAAGACCACGAATAGCCCATTTCAGCTGAATGAAATATTAACAATAAGCATTTTGAAGAGGTTAATGAAAGTTACCTAGCCATAAAATTAATCAAGTAAACTTTGAGCCCATGCATAAGCAGAAAATAAAAGCAAGGACTTTGAAATAAGAGTTCAACCCAGAATGGCTGGGTCATAGCCCTGGGGCGGTATCCGCGTATGTTCCCAGAGTCAGATCTCAAGTTCACCCTCTCTGCAATACCTGGGAGAGGACAAAGGACTGACAGTGCTCACCAAGCTCCTAGACGGGAGAAACTGGAAGTGTATACCAAGGCCCAGTATACCGGCGGTACTGCATACTAATGACAGCTAAAGTTCATTATGTACCATTTTCATTTACTCACAACTAATGCTGTCACTCTCAACTAAATGTTTTTCTGCCTCCCTAAAATTCTGATTAAAGAAATGCTGGTATTTTGATAGGGAGACTAATGCAGATAAGATTCTTGTCCCCAGAGTGGAGAAATCCAGGCCAGTAGCCCCCTTTGCTGCTCAGCACTTCTACAATGTCAATTTCAGTTGCATATTCTATGCATTAATTAGCACTGCTCTGTGCACTAAGTAAGTTTTCAATAATTGCTCAGTCACAGCAGAACAACTGTTAACCGCTGCCGAAGGTTTACCAATCAGAATGCCAAGCATTTTACCGTCTCAATTTGCAAAGATTGAAACCCTATCAGCACACAAAAAAAAAGAAAAATGATTTTTTAAAAAAAGGTAGTAAGCAGAAGGAGTCAAATTAATCAGCTATATCTGCCTTCCTTTTTCATATATTTTTGTCCCTGTAAAATGTGTGAGAGTTCTCTCCTCCCAGAAAATGTCATTATAAATCAAAGTTAGATAAGGAATTGAAAAGGTGTCATGGGAAGAGAACATAAAAGGGAAAGAAAACCTAGCCTTGCTGCATCTTCAACAGCTCCTGCTGGAGTTTGTCTCCTTGAGCCCCCAGATGGCACATGAATTGATCCTTGACATTTGTGAGCACAGACACATCACAGGCACAGCGTGGCTGATGCGCATTTACAGAAAGGGGTGATTTCTCCCGCCCACGCACCTGCAGAGCAGGGGAAGGCAGCCGGCATTCATGGAGCTCCTCCCCTGTGTGTTTGTACTTACACTATCTCAGGTGATCTTCCAGTTCATCAATTTATCAACACATCTTTTCAGAGGGTCAGATGGCAGGCACTCACTCTGCAGTAGGGATACTGTGGTGAACCGGAAGACACGTCCCCTCTGAGTTTTTCCCAGCCAGGAAGTGGGGAAGGGGGAGAACTAATCAAACTCAAGTATTTAACTCTGAAATCCCTCCCTTTCTACTATTTTGCCTTTCCTCCTGGACATTTCTACTCATTCTGGTTTACACAGCCACAGTTTATATCCCTAACAGGTTTTAAGAATCAGAGACAGAAGAAAATATTTTCAGAGTAGTTCTTGTTTATGCTTTAGGTAACTTGTTGTGAGAAAGTAGATTTCTTATAATGGGCTCCTCGTTGGGTTGCCATGGTGCAGGGGCAATGGATGAGGAGTTCCCCAAGATGGCTGCAGAGAATAATGTGAGGGAAACAGAAGGCACGCCTCCCCCAGGCTGAGTGGCAGAACTGACGCTGCCAAACCATGAACAGAGAGGTGGGACCTGTTCTCTACGTTTGCTGCAAATCCATGAGCCCAAACGACAATCGAATGCCTAATGAGAAAATGGGACAATCCCCTTATGTTCCTATTTTTTCCTTTGTTCAAGAAAGTCGCCATGTAAGAAATAAGTCGGCAATGAGTTGCCACCAAGTGTTGTACCAGGTCAGTCCACCCCTTGATAAAAATTACTATAATATGACAATCACGGTCCAAGTGACTGAAATGGAGAGATTGTCGAGTATAATTTGCTGAATCACTGCTTCAGGAAATCAAGGCATTTCTTCCTGCAGACAAAATCACTAGTTATCTTCCAATTTAACTAAAAAGTATACGAGGCTCACTGCTGTGAAAAGCGCCTTGGGCAGTTTCGCAGAGGACGAGTCCACTGCTCGCCTCGGTTGTGAAGACAGGATCCTCATCCTGATGCCTGTTTCTGCCTTTAACTCACTTCCGCTCCTAACCAGCCACACATGGGGATTCCTTTCTGTGCTGAATGCTAACACACAATCAACTTAATGCCACGTGCAGGAATCTGCTCCTTACTACTTTGCATGTTCTTTCACTTACTATATAGTATTAAAAGTATATGCAATGTTTACTTTACTAATTGGCCTACCACGATTTTTATCTTTGTTACAAAATCTTTTTTTTAAAAAAAAGCACGGGCTGCTGAGATGGTATTTATTATTTCCAAGGCAAATAGGCTTCCCTCCATGGCAAGATGGCATAACGGACATTATTCTCTTATGTATCAGATTAGGACTTCTCTTTTAGGGAGGAACCATCTATCAGAAGTATTATCCTCTAACACCCCCTAGTTTGAAGTAAATGTCCTCTCAACTATGAGCTATGGTGGGACTTTGGAGAGAGAAAGTGACAGAAGAAAATAGGGTAGGGAAAAGTAGGAATTACTGAAAAGATATAGGAATAGCTCCCTTGGCCTCAAAATGGTCTACCATGGAAAGCAGCAATTTCACTTAAGCACAATCCCATTTCAAAACACAGAACAGCCCTGGCCAGTGTGACTCAGTTGGTTGGATCATTATCTTGTAAACTGAAGGGTCGCCAGTTTGATTACTGGTCAGGGCAGATAGCTAGGTTGCAGGTTCAATTCCTTGTTGGGGCACATACAGGAAGCAGCCAATTGATGTTTCTCTCCCTCTCTCTCTCCCTCCCTTCCCCTCTCTGTATAATCAATAAGCATGTCCTCTGGTGAGGATGCAACACAAAACAAAAGGAAAACACAGAACAGATGGAGGGCTTGTGCTCTCAGTAGGCGAGCCTTCTCCAAGGTGCTGAATTCAGGTAGTGTAGGAAAAACTTAGTCCTGTAGTTTTTATTTCGTTTTATTTTATTTTACTTTACTTTAACATTCTTTCTTCTACATTTTATTTTATTTTTCTTTATTTTTATTGTTGAAACTATTACAGATATCCCCATCCCACCCCTTTACCCCTTCCTTCCAGCCCCCACTCCCCCTTTCCTCAGGCCATAACAGTACTGTTGTCTGTATCCATGGGTTATTCATATATGTTCTTTGACTAATCCCTTCACCTTCTTTCATCCAGTCTTCCCTTCTCTCCTCCTGACATCTGGTGGTCTGTTCCATGTATCCATGCCTCTATTTCCCTTTCATTTGTCAGTTTGTTTTTGTTTGTTAAAGTCCACATAATTCTTGTGACTGGTATTATATTCTTAGGTTGATTGACATACCATCAAAAGGGCAACTCAAAACTTGTTGATGAACCAGTGTTGGCCTGAATAGAAAGCAAACTAGAGAAAGCCCTAGAGAACTTTGCCACCAGAAGAACTTCCTTGAGTAATGAGCCCCAGCTTCCTTTACCTCCTCCTAGATTCAGGAAAAGCAGCAAGTGACAATTTAGCCACTGACCATGAAGCAAAGATGATTGTTCTCAGTTGGTTCAGATCCCACCTACAAAGGTTCTATTGATACGTCCTTAGGGATAATCTGAACTAGGGCCCTGATTTATAGCCCCTTTCAGGTATAAACTAAAACACCTTCAGTAAACTCAGTTTACTGTCTACCCCACAAAATGACTGAGCTAAAAAATTACATCAGCATGTCTTGAACATTACTTAAACTCAAGACACATTAAATGAAATAAAGATTCATGCCTGGATTGTCCTTTAATAAAGTTTCATTATTTTTTCATATTTATGGGGATCATAGTCACAGTGAGGGTTGACAGCTCTGGAGTTTTAACAAACTACTGCTCAACTCCTGAGGAAAATGAGGAGCTCAGAGTCCTTTCCCCAGTCTCAGAGTGAATTATGAATCTGCTGACCTACACTGGTACAGCCTTCAACTAAAAAAAAAAAAAAAGAAAATTAAAAAGGCAGGAGAACTTGGGAATAAATCAGCTGTCCCCTGAGGACATAGGACAGAGATGAAAACTCGCTGACTTCTTTGAGTTCTCCCTGTGTAACAAGGAAGCTAAAAAGAACAAAGGCCATGTGACATAGTAAAAAAATGTCTGCTCTGAATTTTAGGCCTTCACACCACAAAGCAAAACTGAGATATGAAAGATCTCTGGTGTGATTTTTGTCACTCCAAAGGTTCTGAGTTGCCAGGCAAGCCCTGTAGAGCAATTGATTTTAACCAGTGGTGTGCATCCAAATCACCTTTGTACCTTTTTTAAAAGTGATTTCCTGCACCTATATTACTAAAGGGCTAGTGGGTCTGACGTTGAACTGGACTAATTTTTAAAGCTCTTTAGAGAACCTGGAGGCATACCATTGATTAAGAATGACTGTTATGAAGGCTGATTAACTCCCAGGAGGACAGAGCTTCTCAAACTCTAATGCCCTTGGGAATCATCCCAGTGCCACCCCTCAGCATCAGGACCTCACTAAAAATGCAGATTCTGACTCGGTGGGTTAGAGCTGGGGCTGCGTAGCCTACATTTCTAACAAGCTTGCTGGTGATGACTATGCTGCTCCTGGGGACACTCCACTCCATGGGGCAAATCAGGAGTAGGCTTTACTACTCAAATTCAGAAGGCTGCCTTCAGGGCATGGGATGTAGGTAGAGAGCCTGGTGCTGGCTCCTATGTGCTTTATGGATTAACCCCCACAAAATCACCTAAGGTACTTATTAAAATTAAGATTCCAGGCTCTTCTCATCCCCAACACACCCAATTAGAGCCAGTTAAACAAGTTCTCTACATAATACATTTATACACTCCAACATGTGAGAACCACTAAAAGTTAGAGAATCATCAGAAATAGATAATTGAAGGAATGAGTAGCCCCATAATCATTTGATGATGAATTATATATTTAAACTTGTTATTAATTTAACACATTGTGAGCCTTCTCTATTTTATACTTAAATTTTTGAGATGTAAGTGTTTGAAGACAATATAGTCACCCTGATACATAACTTTAAAAATAAATGCAAAAGAACAAACAAAATCCCAAATAGGTATAATTAAGCTTGTTTATCAACTACATTGACTATGCTCACACCCAAGACACTCTTCACAAAATTCTTATTCTTTGGGGTCACTTAGTTGCTCTAGTCAGTTTCCCCAACTGCTTTGCTGTTACCACATACTGTTCATGTACGCCTTCTTTGTCTTGGTAGAATCAATTTCTTAAACTGTAGTTAAATTGTGAGTTAGGGGTTTATAACAGTAACGGGCTTGGCTGTGAGTCATCGGAGACTCGAAAAACAGAGAATTAAACAAGACAGAAGGTTCTCCCTCAAGTAGATGCTGTTCACATCTGCATAGACCAGAGTTGGTATTTTGGCTTCAAACACCTATCAAGGACCCAGACTTTTACCCTTTTGCATCATGTGGATGGTTCCAGTACCCCCAGCAATCAGGTTTAAGTTCCAGCCAGCAGGCAGAAGACAGGAAACAAAGACAAAGAAGGCAAACCCTGCTTTTTAAAGTGTGTTTCTGGAAAACTCACCCAATACTTTTGCTTAAATCTCCGTGGTCAGCCATGGCCAGGTGACTCAGTTAGTTGGAGCATTGTTCCGTGCATCAGAAGGCTGCAGGTTCAATTCCCAGCTGGGGTGCAACAGATCAAAGTCTCTCTCTCACATCAATCTCTCTCTCTCTCTCTTTATTTCTCTCTCCCTCTCTCCTCCCTCCTCCACTTTCTCTCTCTAAAATCTAACACATATCCTTAGGTGAGGATTTAAAAATATTCAGTGGCCATGCCTTATACATACACCTACAGTCTAACTACCAGAAGTGCTGAGAAATGGAAGCATCCGTTCACACACATTGCCACCCCAACATATCAGACTTCCGTTAATTAGGACGTCAGGAGAGAATGGATGTTGGGACAGGGAGCTGGCATTCTCTGCCTGAGAGTCCAAGCATGTCTAGACACAGCCCCCAACTCAAATCATCTGATTTGTATAAGAACCTGTCTTTACAAGTGGCCTGCTCTATGGTCTGAGGAGACATTGTGAAATTTAATGCTGTGGATAAATCTATGGGCTACAATGTGGGAAAAAGCAAGAAAATGTGTAACAGAGTCACCCTAGTCAGGGCTACTGAATGACTCAGCCCCAGGGGACACCTTGCACACGGTGGCACTTTCTGTAATATAAAGAGCACAGCTTGCATGCCTTGCAGTGGTCCTAACCCAGGGACCCACTTATTAGCTCCTCTGTGCAAAACACATCCCTGATAGGGCCAGATATTTTGCTACTTTTCCCCATTTTTTTAGCAACAGTGTTTAAAATTCTCTAATTAGCAATTTAAGTATTCCCCTTTAAAAATATTAATAGCTGTAGAATGGTTATGGGCCATCAGTCATTCACTAGTGTAAATTAGTTTAATTATATTAATTTTCTAATGGCTGACAAAGATCAGCTGCTTCATGGAAAGGAAACTATAGTTTGAGGCCAGGGGAGGTCAGCAAATTATTTAGAAGACCAAACTTTTGCTCTGCACCTCAGTTGAAATGGTAAAAGGTATAACCTGAAGTCAGTAGAGGCCAGAAGGAGAGGGGCATGAGGGTGTTGGAGAGGAATGCAGAAAAGAGAGGTTGACTGACAGAAAATTAAAACTTAACTATTTCCAGAATTTGCCTGAAATTACCAGGAATTGGTAAAATAAAATGAAAAAATTCCCACCTCTCTGGCAGCATATCACTCATTGCCACCAGGACAGAAAACATACAATCTCAGGCTAGTATTACGAGCACATAATGTGGACCCATGTGGGTTCAGTATATCTAGAACGTTAGCACAGAGATGAGCTGACATGTGTTGGTAGAAAACACACTGAAGGGGAAATAAAATTTTGCTTCATAGTGTGTGTGGAAATTAGGGATTGCCAAATACAGGGTATTTCTAAACCAGTTGGTTGTTGTTGTTGAGGAACTCCTTTGCATATACAATCATCAGCAGAAGAACAAAGGAAAATATATAAACAAAAGCAGTGCTGGTTAAATCAGGACCCAGCAGTCTTGACCTCCAGCATCCCACCCCTTCCCCACCCCCCACACCCAGCCCACAAAACACAGGGCAGACCTTTTGAACCACCATCCTGACCAAGAGAAAACAGTGTCTCAAAGTAATGCAAGAGCTCAGATTTCCTTAGTAAGAAACGTAAATACCGCCCTCCCCTCTGCAGTGTTCCTACCACACGTTGTACGGGATCAAAGGCACAGTTACTGCTGCTGGCGGTGTTCGTTTAAGAATGAACTACTAACGCACAAACTGCATAGAACTTTACATGTTCAAGGAATTTGCGCATACATGAATCTTGTATAAATACATCAACTCTATGAGGAAGGCAGTAAAGATATTAATGTGATCATTTTATTGATAAGGAAATTGAAGTTCAAGTCATTTAAGTGACTTTTAAAAGTGACAATGCCAGAAAGTGATGGAGATAGAGCAAGGATTCAGAGCTCCTAACTTCTCAACCCTGGCTACACTTTAAAATGACCTGGGAAACTTGTTAAAAAGAAATATGGAGAATCTGGGGAGGTGGGAGTGGGATACTTGATTTTTAAATATCCCAGAAGCTCCCTCCCCTCCAACCAAATCTGATGGAACAAATCCGAACATCCACAAGCAACAGCGACAACAAACCCAGCAGCATAATGAACCCCAAAGTATGAGCAGAAAAGTGAGGAAAACCAGCCGCAGCAAATAGACACATGTACCCACATCTGTGGGGGAGACAGAGCAAGACGGCAAAGCAGCTTCCAATGGCTCTGAAGACCAGGGAGCCCCAAAAGGTGAAAACACTCACCGCAGCGAAGTGTGACGCCAGTGCCAATCTGGAAACCGCTCCAGAAAGGACTTCGCTAGGAGGGATTCACCGGCGTCCTGCAAACGTAGGGGGGTGGAGCCATTATACGATTGTACACGTCTGGAGCCACCTGAGCCCGTGAATTTTCAAAATGAATGAAAGGAAAACCCCCACACAAGGCAATAGCCCACGCTGAGGAGAACAGCAATAGAGCAGGACAGTACAATAGAGCAAGAGAAAATCCAGGGGGGAGGATATAGATGAGCCAGACCTCAGAAACCACTGTGCTTTAAAAAAAAAAATCATGTCATAAAAAACAACAGGAAGGGTAGTTCTAAAGCCCTGGATCTAGAAGAGCTACGCTGGCTCACACTTCCTATCTAAAATATAGGGAAAATTCCTTTTCTTAAACATATGCAAAGAGGAGTATGGTTAAATTCCATATAAGGTTTTTATTAAAAATATAAATAAGAAGCAGAATATAATAGAGGCTCTCTAGAAATATAATCCACAAAACTCTAGTCTGATAATTTCAGGGGGGGGGAAGTGAAAATACATATAAGAAAGTGATAGAAGCAATGAAAGAAAATCATGAAACAGAATTAGACACACACAGACACGGGGTTATTGGGAAATTAAAGCCGTGAAATGACAGGGGACAGAACTCAGGAACGAACGTGAGTAGAAGACGAAATCACTTAGAAATGAAGTCTAAACCTGAAATCAATCAAGAGCAAATGGACACAATGAATAATGTCTTAAGGGAAATATGCAACGGAAAGAAGGAAATCTTTAAAATCACAAAGAAATGTAGGAAAAGATTACAAATATTCTTGAGAAAGAAGAAGCTGTGGAAGATAAACAAAGACGATTGAACATACTGTTATAGAAGTCCCTGGAGTAAACCAAAGCTAATGAAGACAACAAATACCGAGGATCATCAATCAAGAAAACCTCCCTGAAACTTAAAAATAAATAAAATAAAAAGACTTGACACTCCATATTGAAAGGGTATGTCACACATATGGGAAAATCATCACAGGACAGTCATGTCATATTCTAGTAAAATAACTGGACAATAAAGAGATTCCAGTAGATATCAAATAGTACCCTTTCCCCAAAGTCACTTGTAAGATAAAGAAAATCAGGTTGTCACTAGACATTATGACTTTACATCAGAAGAAAATGAGACAACCTGTGTAAGACACTTAAAAAAGAAAATGTGGGCCACTAGGTATTATTCAGCCAAACATAACTCCACCTAGAAAGGATGCAACTGTTATTAATCTGCCAAACAAACAAGCAAACAGCAGCTACACCAACCCTCAAAAAAACAAAGAATACTGTTTCTCTACTAAAAAAAGCTTGGACAACCAAAATGACAAGAGAAACTTTGATATAAGATTTGACGATGAATATTAAGTATATTTTCATCTGTAGAACTAAGAAAAAGTGATGATTATAGTAGAAAAGGTGTTAGGTGTGATGGTTAGAGTCTCTGACTAATACAATAGGGGGATAAAAACAGGTCCAATGGAAAGGAGAATGAGCTCCTCATGGACTGCTTGCATTTTGGTACTATCTAGGAGTAAAAAAGATATCATCTCAAACAGATGCTGGAGAAGAGGGAGGAGAGAGGGAAGAAATTACTAGTAAATTTCAAGACTTCTGGTAGTAGGGAGCAAATAGAAAGTAGCCCAAGAGAAAGGAATAAGAAGGAATGAAGTATTGGTAGACACTACAACATGGATGAATCTCAAAATAATAATACTGAGGGAAAGACATCAGGAAAAAAAGAATACAGAATGTATGATTCAATTAACAAAAATTCAACTAATGTCTAATAACAGGAAGCCAATTAGTAGTTGTCTGGAAACAGAGGGGTGGGCAGGGAGGGACCTCAGGGAGGGATTACAGAGATCACAGAAGGACAGGAGAGAAGTCTTAAGGTGGTAAATAGGCCCATTCTGTGGACTGTGCTGATGGGTTCAGTGTCTGCCTATGTCAAAGTGTACTGAAGTGAACACTTTAAATTATACGTACACATTTTATATGCCAATTATACCACCATCAAACTATATTTAAAAAGATAAAGAATTGTACTTAAAAGTAATAAGGCATGGGTACTTTCATAAAAACAAAATGACATGTAAATATTTTGCTCCTGAATCGAACATCGAGGCAGGTTTTGATGAGCAGTGACTGATTTCTGCTCCAGTCCACGCCACTTGGGGGAACGGAACCGTCTGTGGGCTCCCTCACAGGTCTTGTGGGTGCTGCTGTCTGTTTTGGCTGAGACCACATCTGATACTATGGCCAGAACACCAACAGGTGACTTCTGTCTGGAACTTGTGATTCTTTACAATACGGTGCTGGTTGCAAGGGTGAGCATCCTGATAGGAAGCTCAACAGAAGTCTTTAGGATCTTTTAGGACCTGCCTTCCAGAGTCGTGCAATGTCACTTCTCTCTCATTCTAGTTGTTGAGGTGGACACAAAGTCCTACCCAGTTTTGACAGAAGGAACATAGACTTGTCCTGATGAGAAGCGACAAGGTTCTGGAAGCACACAGGGGACTGGAAAGATTTTTGTGGCCATTTTCAAGAAATGCAATGTGCCATAGGGGTAAATAAATGAGTTTTCATATTAATGTAATTAGAACTGAGATTATTGGCATGAAAAAAGGAAATTCAGCTGTAAAAGTGATGAAATTAAAGAAAAACACTGTACTCCTGAATTTTAAACTATATATATTCCCTGGCTCTAGCTATTGGAAAGGCCCAGGAAATGAACAATTGAGTAACAATGAGCATGCCTAGCAATCAGGTCTGTGTCTCTTAATATGTTTCTCTGTAAAGAAATAAGGACTCTTTGAAGAAATGGCTGTTACCAAGAATGTTCCAGATGCGCTGTTATACCAGAAAGTAAGAATGTTATCAGAGACTGATATGATTGTGTCCAAGGGTCTCCGCATGCACAACGAAGAGGCTGCTGTGGCCATTATTAAGAAAATTTAAGCACAAAGAAAATAATTGTGAGGAATTAAAATACATCAAATATTTTTAAATTCACACATTCATAGAATACCATAAATGCACCTTAGTAGAATGAATTAGGGAGCCACCTCACTATTTGAAAACTGGTAAATAAAGGGAAATATCAAACATTTTTCTTCACAGTACAAACAGTATTTCAGTGTAATCAAATAGCTGATCAGGGAAAGCTTCTCATTATAGAAATATTCCAGCTAGTAGATGAGGAAGAAAAATCAAATTCAAATATCACCGTTTTGCAAACCTTAATTTTACACAAATGAATCTAAGCATTAATCATCATAGGCAGTTAATATCACAAAAAGAAAAAAAAACAGAGCTGTTTTGCCTAATGATAGATGCACCCAACAACATCTACAACTTAGTCCTTCCAAAGTGACCCAATCTAAATTCCATCAGTCTTACAGCTTTATCTACAAATTTAAAGGAGATACAGAGAACAGAAGAACGAATTAAATGACATCACAGAAATTCAAGCACTCATAACCTTTTCGAAAACTGCAATACAAATACCCCAGTCTTTGTTTTCAGTTGCAAGAAAGAAAAAAGATGGAGGTAATCTTCAGATGGGAAGAGATGGAAAAGACTCATGGATGAATCTCAATGAGTTTCCCTTATTTGAATCCGGTGTTGGGCCAACAAACTGTATATGAAAAGTATGAGACAATTGGGGAAGTGTGACCATTTATAGGCTATTTGGTTATTTAAAGGAATTCAGTTAAGCTTTTAGTATTCTGATGGTATTATGATTGATCTTTTAATGTCTTCTTTTAGTCACATATATACATACTAGAACATGTACAATTAAAATTATATGATAAAAAATAAAATAAAGTTATATGATAATCGAACTTATGTCCAAATAATCCAGCAGAAGGAGGCCGTGAGTGTGGGGCTGGTTGGAGTGAAGCTGAAACAAGTTCATCAGAGTCGGTGGAAGCTGGAGGATGGCTCTGATGTCTTTTGGGCCATTGCATTACTTTTCCACGACTTAAATGTCAAAAGTTTTCCATATTAAAAAGTTTAAAAATAAATAAATAGTGAAGTAAATAACTACACCCTCACCCCACCTCCACCCCAGACATTCTGATGTAATTGCTCTTTTAATACCAGGTTTCTTTTTCTCTTTTTTTACATTCCCAGGGGATTTTAATGAGGAGCAGCGAATGAGAACCACCTCACTGAACCACATCCATAGATGTACTCATACCTCATCATAACATGGGGGAAAACCAGAGTCTGTTGCCTAGGTGACCAAAACAAATTGATTTCAGAGGCCACAAGTCTTAACAGAAACCAATATAGCTTTCATGTATATGATTACCATATGAACACAAATAGAAATACCCTAATATAGTATACATTTCTGCCTGATGGGAAGAATGTCTGGAGAGCAATGGAATGTTTTCTGTGGGATTTTCCTTCTCTGGGTGGCTGTTTACAGAGCTGGCTGGAGGAGGATGGATTGGTATGAAGTTCAGAAGCAAAGTCACTCAGAGACAAGGTAACGGAGGCATTTGTGTACAGGAAGTGGTCAATGAGCTTGTATCTGGGTCATTTCTGGTTGCAAATAATTCAGCTAAAGTACTCTTTATCACTTTCCATTGTAATAAATAGTATTTGGTATGCCACAGCGTGCTATTTTAAAGTTCATCTTGATTAAATGCCTTGAGTGATAGTTGAAATTCAGCCACACTTGAGATGTGGAGCAACTCAATATATCACATTCATGAAAAAAATAAATGCACCCTCATTTTCTTATTGCTCAATGTGTAGACATATTCATATTGCTCTCCCTAATCACCAAAATGAATAAAACCCTGACTTTCAACAAGCCACCTTTTAATACCATTGTTCAAAATCATTCCAGCAGGTTATAACACAAGAGTGATATTTCTACAAAAGGTCTAAGAAGACAGTCCTCAAAATATAGGGAATATAGGCTGACTGAGAACACCAGTATACACTGGAGTCCTCAGTCAGCTAGCTATAAGGGTTTTTTCCCCCTACAACCTCATTTTTGTATAGTGTTCTACATATAGTGCAAATCCTCACAGTATTTATCAGCTGCTGCTGATGCACGTGGCAAAGGTCAATTACTTACTTTTTCTGCATAGAGAAAATTCAAGTGGGTGCGAATTCAATCAAAATCTCACAAGAAGGCACATGTTCAGCCACGAGTTGAGTGACAGAGTCGGAGCCCTGGCAACTCCTGGGACTCACATCTTTCAGGAACTGGGAGTGGCCATCTCATCCCAGGAGGTGGACTGTACTCAGGTCTGACGCCTGGTCCAGCTGGTGCTCCACATCCTCTTCTCTCTCTCTCTCTTTTTTTTTTCTGAACTATAAGAGAAAGTTTATTTAGAAAGTCACAGAGGTAGAAGTGAACCATAGAAGAAAGAGTCTTAAAAAGACTTAAGGAGGCAGTCTTTGTTGTTGTTCCTCCAGTTCTTATAGGTGTAGGGTTAAGTTGTTTATTGGAAATGTTTCTATCTTTTTTAGGTAGGCCTGTATCTTTATGAACATCCCTCTCAGGACTGCCTTCACTATGTCCCATAAGTTTTGGATTGTGGTGAGTTCATTTTTGTTTGTTTCCAGAAATTTTTTGATTTCTTCATTGATCTCATTCTTAGTAGCATGCTATTCAATCTCCATGTTCATAGCAGCGCATCCTCTTCTTAACCTCAGCATCCGCCACCAACAGCAACACTCCTGTGTCTCTGCCCCATAAGATATTCAAAGGCTCATGTGGAGACACAAACAGACTCTTAATTTTCTACCAAGGACCTCTCCAGAACGCTTTCATGAAAGTTGTACAGTTTAAGTAAAAAACACAAAGTGTGTTGTCAGCAGTTCTGTTTTTCAGGAGAGTACAGGTGAATTCTTTCCCGGAGCCCAGGGTTTGACAGGCTCGCAGGGTGCCTGCGAATATGACTTCCTTGAACTCCAGTATCTGCATCCGTAAAATAGCAGATTACCTGCTTTATGGGGGTAATTAAAGGTTAAAAAGAGATATCATGCAGTGCCTTACAAGTAACAAGTTTATTTGTTATAACTCACTCAATGTTCATTCCCCACCTGACCCACTGCCATTAGGACTGTGCCTAGAGGACATGAACACAACCCTGGCTGTCAAGCGCCTTGTTCCTCTCCACGGCGCCCCTCCACGTGTGTCCCAGGAACATTATTCTCTTGAATACTAGCAGGTGATCCATGGAGTCACTGAGCGGGGGAATTAGTGTCTGTGGTCAAATCAGCTCAGGAAATGCCGGGTTAAGTGCCCGTCTTTGTGAATGCTTAGAGGTTTTCAACTGCTAATGTAAACTGTGATTCTTCTAAGGGAGGGTAAAATGTGCTAACTACCAGTTTGGGGCAGTAGAAACCTTTTTGTCCGGAACAGCCATTAACCAGAAGGAACTAATACTCAGTGGAGCACAGTGTAGCAAATACGGGCCGTGGGAACTAGGCTGACGAGAGCAGCGAGCAGTCCCTGGAGCCTCAAAGGATAACAAAGACTTTCTTGTATCTTTCCATGCCAGGGACGACTCATCCGCACCAAGAGACTGAAGCACCCTCAGCAATTCACTTCAGAGCTGCTGGACGATTTTTTTTTTCATCTGCGTGACTAAAAGTAAGTTGTTCACTCTTGTGAATACTACAGTGAATAATTCATTATAGAACCTGCTGCTTAAAAAACATGCATGATTTCCAAAGGTGCAGGGGTCACGTTAGTCAGAATATAATTAGCTGCACAATAAAAGAATGTGATGTTTTTATACCTTTAATAGAGTGTTTAAAAACAGGTTTGGAGGAACTCCGGGTCATCAAAATTCAAACTCTGTATACACAGTTTCACATACATAATAGCCATTTGAAAGGGCAACTTTAATTTAATGAATATCTGCTGAATACTTGATTTTATAAATAATACCTGCTGAATACTTGATATATATATAATATATTATATATGTGTGTATATATATAATCAGACAGATATCTATATAAAATCAGGTTGGTAAACCAGTAATGGTGATGGAAGGCATGCATGCCTTCGAACAACCAATCATAGCGAGTCTATACTGTGAACATATACTTGGTACAATACAAAGGCTTGGGCGGGCTCTTCAGATGATCGCTGGCTTTGAGCATCTGCACGTCTGGGACTTGGACACGCTGCAGCATTTTAGTTTCAACTCTGCTTAGCAATGCTGTTGCAGAAACCACTTTAACTAGTACTCAGATGGGACAGAATATGTGGCGGTTGCCAAAGCAACTGCTCAGCGTGTGGTCTTGTAGGTCAGGTCCAGAGCAGCTGTGGTCTACTTTGGAGGAGGGTGAAAAGAAGGTCACTTGGATTGACTTAGCTTCCAGTCTACACATCAAAGGAGAGGCATTCAAGTTAACCATGGCGATCCTGCACACTCAGGAGGCTGAAGCCACCCCAGCTTGGTAGGTAACTCCAGTCCCATGGCAGGCAGACTTCGAAGGTAGTCCCCCAGCTTCTCACCCCTTGTCCACTCCCTGTATAATCTCCTTCCTTCAGATATTGGCTGTGGACATGATCAGTTTCACTCTCGTGACTAGGTTATATCATATAACAAAGGGAAAGGGATTTTGCAGATGTACTTAAGGTCACAAATAAGTAGACATTGAGTTAATAAAGAGGGAGTTTCCTGGGTAGGCCTGACCTAACTAGGTGAGCTCGTAGAAGGGACTGGATCCTTCCTGAAGGAAGAGATTGGAAGTAAAAGAGATCATCCCACCATGAGAGAAGCAAACTCATGTCGTGGAAAATGCCAAGTAGCAGGGAATGGAGGACAGCCTCTAGCATTTGAGACTGAGTCCCAGAGCTGTGAGGAGCTCGATGCTACCAACAGCCAGTGAGCTTGGAAGAGGACTTGGAGTGTCGGAAGAGACCCCAGTAGCGGCTGTCACCTTGACTGTGGCCTGGCAAGTTCCTGACCAAACCAAAGGACACACAACCAACCATACCGGGACTCCTGACCCAAGAACCCGTGAAGTCATAAATGGGTATTGTTTTTATGGGGGGTTGTTATACAGCAATAGAAAACTAATGCAGTCATTCATCAACTGTCTCCTCAAACATACTTCTTCAATATTTTCTGCAATTATGAGAAAGAAATCATACAGTGTTAGACCTGTACAAAACCATCAAAATTTTCTCCTCACACTTTTACATCAGGAAAAGGAATCTGAGATGTAAAAAAATTAATGTAACCTGCTAAGGGTCACATGTCCAGCTAACAACAGAACCAAGACTAGACAAATGTCACCTGCCTTTCAGTCTTCTGTTTTATAAGCAAATGTCACTAAGAAGTACAAAGTAGCACAAAGAGAACCCCATGGGTACTTTAAACACCCCTGTTAGATGGTTTTAATTGTCCATATTTTCCAGTGGAAAATAATTCCTCCAATAGGTTTGCCCAGAACAGGATGCTCGGTTCAATTGTGTACAAATTAAGACAGGTGTGTTGGACATGTCAAACAGGAAGTCAGTTCTGGGGTTACAATAATGGCATTCCATATACAAGCATTTCTGGCAGCGTCCTCCTGCCCAGGTGTTTTACATGCTCTTGTAAACACACATCAGGGTCAGGTTATCTAAATAGTGAGCATTTCATGTAATGATGTGTTAACTAGGTAAACAGCTATTAGCTAGGTATCTGGGAGGACAAGAAGAGATTTCTACAGGATAATAATAGGTAGCTGTCATTCCAACAGCGAGGGAGCAAAGAGAAACGTTGACAGTATTAACACTTACAAAGGAATACTATGAAGCTGAAACTCAGATCTGAGGAAACACTGTTGGTGCAGGGAGGAGGAGGTAGGGAGTGGGTATGTGAACTTGGAGAAAGACTCCATGAAACTGGGGCCCGGGTTTTCAGGAAGGGGCTCTGGCTCAATGGGGCAAAGAAGCTTATTCTCCAAATGCTTGGAAATTTCGAACTGAATTCAGCTGCTGCTACAGAAAGGCCCGGCTGTTGCTGGGATGAAAAGTGAGGCTGGGGAAATGCCTCCAAGAATGGCAAGCAGACTGGGAGTTTTCGGGAAACACACACAAAGGAGCAAGTTTCTACTCTCCGAAAGCTTTGCGTCTCCCTCTAGCGTCTCTCATTAGCAGAACCTAGCAAGGTGCCAGCCAGAAGCTGACATGTGGTTTCAGAGTCCCTCGCTGTCTAGCATCAGATGCAGAGAAGGGTGAATTTGGAACCAAGAAAAAAAACTTAATAGTTGACACTCATGGTTTATATGTAATTTTCCCTCTCCCTAGTTCCATTTCCCAAATACCTGCCAATCCTGAAAATCCATGATGAAGTTTCCCCCCAAAACGATATGAAGCTGGCAGAGAGCCCAGGAAGCTGCTACAAAACATAGACTGCTGTCACGAAAGCAACGGTCTCAGGGACCTGCCACCTCTAAACCTAGAAAGCATCCCAGACCTGAACGCCTTCACCTCTGCCCCAGCCTCCATGCCCTGAGCCCTCCAGGATGGGGCTGAGATTTCCAGACCAGGAAACCACACTGGAAACTCCCCAGGAACGAGGAGGCACCGTCCCCTGTGTGACACTTGGTGGCATGTGCTCTCAAAGCTGTGTTCCTTGTGCTCCCATTGTCTCAGAGAGAGCCTAGCAGAACGGGCCCATCTCTGCGTGAGTCTCCCTGTCACTGTCACCAGGAATGGAATCCTGGGCACTGGTCATAAAATTATCAGAAGAAGAACAGATAATGCTGTGAGACTTCATCTTTCCACCGTACTTGTGCATTCTGGCTTTTTCCCCATGGGGTGAATTATATCTCATTCATCAATACAAGCAGTGCCAAGGTAGACTTAGGGGTAAGTCGTGAGCACCTTTGAACTTAGCCTGAATCCCTAACATTTTCCATTTAGGACAGTAGCCTCTACTATATGTAAAGAGCACTTTAGGAGGTAAAATGGCATCATAGTAACGCGCGGGCTCTAGAGTCTGGTTGCTCGGCTTTGAGGCTTGCCTGCATGCGTGACCTCGGGGCAGGTCTGTTACCCTGTCTGAGCCTCAGGTTCCTCCTACAGGACAGGGCGACGACAGCAGTGCCTGCCACGCTGGATTGCTATGAGAATTAAACGTGTGATGTCGGCAGTGCCTTTGTGAGGATGGCTGTCATAGTAAGTGCTTTGTAATGAAAACGGTTCCTACTTTGTATTCCTAAATGGCACTGTGAAATGTAACTGGATATTATGTCACCCTGTCAGGTGAATTCTCGCTTCAGCCCCAAGGTCTTTTTTTCATCCACCTGGAATCTAAATTTTGGAGTTCCTCCGGACTCTGTAAAGGGCTTGCTTTCCTTTTCCCTAGATGGTTATTTTCTTGCCAAATGATCTCATCCTGTATCATTTATGTGTCAGCAACTCCAGAATTTATCCCTGCTACACAGACCGTTGCTCCCATCTTTAAACATACACAGATCCCTTCACTCACCTGAAATACCCATTTTGATGGCTCACAGGCATCTTCACGTGACATGCCCACAATTGAATCCCTAGAAGCCCGCCCCTCCCTGAATCTCTCTTTCTACGTCTTCCCCTTCTTGGTACGTGGTACCGTATATAGCCCTTTCAGGTCCTCAATGCAGAAATCTGGGAGTCATCCAGGATTTATTTCTTCCTACAACATGCTAGATTCAATTCATGAATATTTCCTCATTTTTTCCTAAAATATAACTTAATCCATTAATTTCTTTTCTCACTATATTGTAATTATTTCTCATAGAAACCAATGCTTCTACTCTTCACCTTACCATAATTCTTCTTCATAAGTCAGCCAGAAGACAACTTTACAGTGTGGATCAGATCGCAAGGTTCTTCCTCTTAAACTCCCTGGTGGTTTCCCATCGCACTGAAAATAAAATTCACGTTTCTTTCCACATGGCTGACAGTGGATCCCTAAGATACCACTGCTTCCCTCTGTGACCTTTACAGTCTTCCTGGACATCTTTCAGTCCCTTGTGTCCACTAGGTCCTTCCTCGCCTCAGGATCTTCATTCATGCTGTTCCCTCTGCTTGGGATGCTCCTTCCACCTCCTTCTAGCTGGCTCACACTTTACCCTTAGGTCTTGGCCTGGGTCTCAACTCTCAACTGCTTGGACAGATCTCTTCTGTCCAACGTGGGTTCCCTCACCAACCATCTTACTACTTTTCTATTATTCTTTGCTATGGCATCTCTTTCCAGTAAAAATACTTATAACAATATGTAAGTCTTAATTATTGCTTTTATGTAACATTGTCTCTCTTCCCCTGCAAGACTGCTGTGAATTCTTTTTCTCTACCACTTGCGCTCTGCTACTAGCATAGTGCCAATCTTACAATGGATATTTTAAAAATATTATTTGAACGGATGAACATATAGGTCTTTCTTATCAAAGTGTTTTGGTCAGAATGATAGAATTAGCCACCCAGATTGAAAGTGGAAATAGAAAAATTCCTTCTGATGAAATGGTACAACAACATCTAGAATGTTAAGTGTCATAAGAAGTTTAAAATGTATATCTTCCCCCTCCCAATTCCACGTATAAGCAGACCATTTATAAGCTGAGCCGTGAAGTGTCACTTCTGATGTTGTCTCCTAGTGCCGTCACCAGTTGCTGTCACGTCTTGGATCGTTCCCTCTTGGGAACAGCCCGCTGTACCTGCTAGTTGTAATTATTTATACCAGGTAAATTCGCAGCACTTACAGCAGAGGCATACATTCTAGTTCCAGATCAGTCAACAGCCACATGCTTTGACGTTATTGTGAGAAACCATTCTAGATCCTAAAATAATCATTCCCAATATTCTGTGCCAAACTCACTGTCCTCTTTTATCTCATGCCCAGCGTGTGACCGTCATCATTTCACTTGGCTAAGATAGGTCTCCTAGTAAATATTTTCTAAAAGGTTGGAAGTGAAATCTGTAAGTAAAGGGTTTAAAGTTTTAAGTCTCTGTACCATACTTATTTCTACCCAAATCAAGGAACAAGGCAGTGCTTATACATCTATTGTTTTTGTGGTTGGGACATCTATGCCTCTGATAAACACCCTGCCTGGAGGCACCTTCCCCAACAATATCCCATAAAGTCTCTCCTTCTCACCAGGACTACGCCTAGACTCCTTCTATTGAAAATAACAGTTCACTGCAGTCTTCACGGCCCTCTGGCAACCAGTTTATCTCCCTCTTTCCCACCTAAGCCAAATGCCAGTATTCAGGAAAAAGTTGTATCCATTGTCACACATTCTACTCTGTCCTCAAAACACTTCTCTCCCAACGCAGCACAAACCCAATGACATTGATACGGGATATGAAGACCTGGCCCTTCCTCCCAACTTGAGGCAACTCTGAAGGGTCATCCTAGCTTCAGCGCTCTCAGCACGTCAGCTGAAGCCTGCAATGACCTTGCACCACAGCCCAACTCCTCCCTCTGACCTCTCCTGCTCCAGTTCCTTCCCTCCCACATGCCGTGAACCCAACCTGTGACTGAAGACGGCAACATGACAGGTATCTTTTAATTCTCTTTCATATCACTCTTAACATTCAGAGTTTTACATGTGCTTATGTGATTATCTGATTAATGTCAGTCTCCCACATCGAGTCCTATGTCCCATTAAAATAAGGACTGCATCATTTGTTGCTCACTATTAGTTCTCCAGGACCTAGCAGAATGTATTTGATACATGGTATATGTTTGGTGCATGAGTTAGTACTTGCATTAGTGTGAAAATGAATAAATGCCTGATAATTCATGATAAGGCATTTATTTCTTTGGATTAAGTTGTTGGGTTTCCTAATTAAAATGCAATTAACCCTACATTTAATTGGTGCAACCTAGGTTGAGTCCATAAAGACACTCCTGGGGAGAAAAGCTTTTAAGAATGGACTTATGCAAGATATATTGAGTTTAAGAAAAGAGCTAAATGCCAAAGAAAGACCAAACATCAACATGACGTAGCAGCTGAAAGGGTTAAAAAGCATGACCATAGACCCAGCCAAACATGGATTTGAGGCCAGGCTTTATCACTCACCACCCATGTGATCTGTCATAAGAGATAAAAGCACTCCAGTTGAAACACAACAGGCATAAAGTCAACTCAATAAATATTGGTATCTTCTCCGTACACTTCCTCATCCTCCCCCATCTACTTCCCAACTTCTTCGCAGGAGAACGCTGCCATGGAAGGGCCTTGTCTGCATATCCACAGAGGGAGAAAGCCAACATGGAGATGTGGTTTGGCCCCTTCAATTCTTTCACTCATTCTTTTTAAAATCGTTCCAGTTTTAAGTTCATTTCAGTAAGCCAGTCATCGCAGAATCCTTGAGATGGTTGCAATTGGATCTGGTCAAAAGTAATGGACTGAAACAAAGTATCATGGCAAAACTATGCAAATCAACCAATACCTAAATCACACTAATAGGCTGACTTCTCACCCACTGCCAGCTAATTTACTTCTTGCTACTGGATATTGATTCTACTTAGAGTGGTGGGAAATCTGTCATGCTTAGGATGCCATCTGCTCCAACTGCCAATGGAAGTTACTTCTCTCTTCCGAGGTCTGTGAGACAGGGGCTCATCCATATTTTTTGGCAGGCTTTTGAATGCTTTATTAGCTTCTTGTCAACACTGACAAGGAATCCAATCTATTTATTTCATTATTTCTAAAAATGAACTAATTTTATATTTTCAGTGAGAAGACCCTTCAAACACAAATACCAAAATCAATGGAGGAAAGGAGAGTAGTGGCAGGAGGACAGAAGCTTTGTGGAAAAGGTATCAGAATTGTAGACAACTCATCAACAAGAATCAGGTGGCTGAGATCCCATGAGGCTACACGGTAAGGAAGAGGGATTACACCGTAGAGATCAGGTAGAGGAAACAGCCAAGTAACTTTCAAAGACAAGTATGTGTCTGAGAATTTTAGACCAAAAAGGAATCTTCCCCCCAAGTTATGGGAAGTCTACTTCCTGGGAAACAAGAGACATGTCAGGTGCTGCAGCTGGTACTGTAGTAATTAATTACCATTTGCCCTGAAGCAGACATGAGTGGGTGCTGTACTCTTCATTCCGGATCTCATGCAACCGCGTGAGTGCAGGGTCTAAACAATTCAACCAGGGACGAAACAAGTCTAACTCCAAACAGTGAAGTCTAATGAACATGTTCACTATTAGGGAGGTTTAACATTATGTGAATTCATTTTTCTTTTTTTTTTCCCAAAGGCATATTCCTTTGAAGTTAACTCACTTGGTTTAAAACAAGTCTCTGCTCCGTAGGTTGTTAGACTGCCCAACTCTTTTCGTAGTGCCTGTCAATCTAAAATCAACAGTATAGTTGGCTAATAACACCTAACTTAATTGTTTGGTGAACTTTTTTTACATAGATATATTTAGAACTGAAAATAATTCACCTGTTGTTAAGGCTATGGGGGTTTTGGTTTTATCTGAGACCTGGTGAAAACAAGAAGTAGATTTGAAGCATGAGTAATATATTCAAAGTTCAGACACACAACGGGGGATCACCCCAAAAAACAGAATGGTCTTCTGGAGGGCAGACCCTTGTAGTATAAGCTTCCCCTGCTACGTCAGTGTTCTAGGAACCCATCTGTACCACTGTACCAGCTGGTGTCATTGTGAGAGGTTGTGTTTGGTTTCAGTGATTTTTTTTTTTAAGATTTTTTATGTGTTTGCCAATTTAACAATGGGTGATTTACAAGCACACCTGCCCACACCGTGCTGAGTGTTCAGCAGTTTTTAACCAAAAACAGCATGACCCCTGTGCCCCACCCTCCCTATTCACCCAATCTTGCCCTGAGCAACTGTTTTTTGTTTTTCTGGATGAAGAAAGTCCTCAAAGGGAAACATTTTGCTGATGTGGAAGAGGTGCAACAAAAAATGGCAGAAGCACTAAAAGGCATCAAAATTGTATCTGTCTGAAAGAGGTGTGGATTAATAGAGATCTAGTGGCACGTCGAGGAGGAGACAACAGCACGTACATAACACAACACCCCAGACTGTGTTCTAGCCCCTTGCAGTAAGTACCTGCTCAGCAGCACCCTGTACTTTGCCGTGTACAAGGCACTCCCCTGTATAATGTGCACTCACGTTTTTGGCCCACACTTTCAGGAAAAAATCTTTTAATTCAATTTTTTATTCATTTATATTTAGATATTTGTTTTTTGTACTGTAAAGGAATTTTAGCATTTACTTTTGAACATATTATGGTACAAGAAATTTTATGTAACAAATAACTATGAAACACAAGAACAGATACGAGGTATTTCAGGTATCGCCCATGTATAATGCTCATCCTTATTTTTCCCTCAAAAACTTGGGCAAAAATGTGCGCTTTATATGTAGCAAAATACAGTACGTTCTAGAATGGCTTTTCTGGACACATGTCTGCTAGACTATATCTGTCTTTTTGTGTGTTTGTGAGACTAATTAATTATAAGATGTTACCCCATCTTACCTTAAAACCCCAGCTTGCTTAAGTAGAGGTCAGAAAATACCTTTTTTTTCCTACTCTCCTAAATTAAATGGGTAAATAAAATGTGTCATATTCTTACAGTAGGATATTATTTGGCCATAAAAAGTAATAAAATACTGATCCATACTACAACATGGATGAACCTTGAGAACATGCTACATAAAAAAGCTAGTTACAAAAGACTACATAGTATAGGATCCCACTTCTATAAAAATAACCATAATAGGACAATCTATTGAGACAGAAAGTTTATTAGTAGTCTCCCAAGTCTAGAGTGAATGGAAGAGTTAGAAGATGATGGCTAAGGAGGACAGGATGTTTTTAGGGGTGATGAAAATGTTCCAAAATTGATTGTGGTGATAGCTGTACAACTGTTTGAATATACTAAAAACTATTGAATTGCACACTTTAAAAGGGTGAATTGTATGGTGTATGAACTATATCTCAATAAAGCTATTACCCCCCCCAAAAAATGGTACAGTGTGTGAGATACTTCTGGCCCTTAAAGGAGGAGCCCCTTTTGTATTGTACATGGACAGAAATGTATTAATGTCCTTGCTGATCTGCCCACTGCCCTTGCAATACCCTTGTAGAGAACAAACCACTGTTTGATGACAAGGAGACGATCAGTCATTACCTGGGATCCCTGCCTTTGGTTTACAAGTTAGTGTGCTAGTGGAAAGATAGGCCAGTTAGAGAATAATGAGGCTAATGGCAAAATTTGCATGTGTCCAATATCTTATGCACTGGAGCTATAACTGAGTGAGCCACAATGTCTCTATCCCTTCATGAAATCAAATTAATAATGCTGAATGGGAAAACCACAAAGTGAACTTAGTCAAATCTGCACCTGTTAAGGAATTATTGAGTAAAAGAAGGAACTTCAAGGGAAAAAATTAAAATTTCCATACATTTCCTTGGCCTGGAAAAGTTCTACCGATCTCAATTAAGGAGATTGCTTCAAGATGAGTGAAGACTTGCCTAACACCAACTATGAATTACAAAGGCATCCAAAAGAACAGATGCCTCTGTAATTGGATGACAGGGGAATCTCAAAAACACTGGGGATTATTTGCTTATTTTATCTGCCATAAAACCAATTAGGCTATGCAGAGAGAAAATATTTAATAAGCATTTGCTGAACTGGAAAGGAAAGAGATTGTGAAACCAATTAAAAACAAGGCAGTATTTTTTGGTTTATCAAAACTTACTGGTGTCTGTTAAATCTGGCCTGAACATTATGCAACTGGAATTGGAACTGCCATGTAATAATCTGAGCTCTAAATGCCATGTGCTGGCTCTTTTCGTGGAACTCTTCCTTTTCAAAGCCTGGCCCCTCCCATGTAAGTACAACTCACTGATTTTTTCCCCCCAAATTATGTGTGACTTTGTTTTAAGTACAGGCAAAATATCAACTTCTTGTTGCATTTTAAATATCAATTTCTGGTTGCATTTTAAAATGTAATAAAGATATGCTACCTAACTCAATAATTGCATCATTTTTGAACATTTTTCTTTTTTTACAGTCAAACTGATGTGAAAATGATTGGGAATAACCGGAACAAGAGAAGAAGATGAAACTAGATATGGAAGAGGGTTACAGAGAATAAATTCAATTTGAAATTTTATTTTTGAAAAGAGCCTTTAAAATTGAATACATCGAGGGAAAGACAGGTTTGAACTTTGTCGGGAACTGCCTGCCTAAACTCTTTTTCTTGATGTTGCTGATGTTGTTTCACTGTTTTCCTCCTCTTTTGTCTTTCTGTCTCTTATGTGTTAATACAATGTAGCTCTGTCTGGACAACCATATTCAACCAGTTACCAATTTCTAATGATGCCTCCCGCACAGGAGCCTTCTAGTTCGGCCTCACTCTTACCATCCTGGTTCAAGCTCTCAGCACCGAAACATTATATATATATACACATACATATAATATATTATATACTATAAATATACATAGTTCATTCATGTGTGTATAGATATATGAATGTGTGTATACATATATACACGTATGAAATATATATATATATTTCATTTCCCCAAGTATTTCTATAAAGCCAGGACTTTCTTAATTATTTTATTAAATGTAGACCCAAATAGGCTGTGCACATAGTTAATAGGTACTTGTTGAATTGGAGGTGAAAGAGACTGAAATCAATTAAACTAAATTTGAAGGTGAAAATACTAAAAATGTAGAAAATCCACTACATGGCCACCACACACACAGCTCAGATCCATATTTTCCATTCTACGGTTCCATTACTCAATGCCTGAGTATATACCTGAATATAGATATGATACATTAAATGACTTGGCACGTCAGAAGCTTTGTTAATTAAAGAAGACTCAGAAGTATTTGCAGTAAGCCAAGTTGGTATTTAAGAGTCAGGCAATTTAAAATGTTGGCTGGAAAATGAATAACATGGAAATTTTTGTCTTCATTGATCCAAGCCACCTTTCCCCCAAGCAACCAAGCAATCATGTCATTAAAAATTAAGCACTCATGTTGTACTCAATTAATAACCAGAACAAATATTAATCACACTAATGACAGAATATACACATCAAGAGCTAACTGAAACCAGCACAAGTGATTGGGTAGCATTTGTTTGCTTGATTTACTTAAGTGATGGTTATTCCCGATCCCACCTTGAGGGCTTCGGAGTCAAAATCCTTAGATTCAGTTGCCTGCTCTACCACATAGTGGCTATGTCATCTGGAGCGAGTATTGTTTCTTAACCCCAGTAAGAAAAGAAAAAAACACTTTAGCTATTTCACCTGAGAACCACTGATAAATAAAATTACAAATGTAATTTTTGGGAGGGTTAAATAACTATAAATCTAAATTACCTAGCATATCTGGACCAAGAAGTTCACAGTAAATGGTAACAATTTTTATTAAAACTTGTCTTCATTTGTTTCAGTGTTTGTTTTCCAACTTCTTCCTTGGTTATCATTTGGCCTTTCCTTAAATTGCCAATTTGAGAAAGAAAATTCTACATAATACACTGGCCTCCTGCACAATTCTTGCTCCACAGCTGGGGTTATTACTCTGTAGAGAACCAGACACATTAATAGAAAATCATCATACCAAATATGGCACTATGAAGAAAAGAAGAAGTAGGTATGGATCCTTCTTTTGAGCATCTTAGCAGTTAAAGGAAGTAGTTTGAAGGAGAAAAACTTGAGAGGAAAATTGTGTTAGGATAGAGATACTTTATTCACAAAGGGAAAGGAGCAAATGGAGTGGGTAGGAGGGAGAGAAGGGGACATCATCAGAGAGGAGAAAGAAATTAAAGTACAAAATGGAGAAAATGACTGGTGGAGTAAGCTTCCTGAAAAAGTAGGAGTGAATGAAATCAAGAATGCAGATGAATGGATCAGTCCTAGAAAGAAGGCATACATCTTCCGAGAAATGGAAGTAGCTGATGCAGGAAGACATAGAGACAATATTGGTTGGAGACAGAAGCTGAAGGACTTAGTTGACAAAACGTAAGACACCTAGTTAAATTTGCATTTTAAAAAAACAGAGAATACTTTTTTAGAATAAGTAGCTTCCAAATGTTGCATGGAAAATAGCCATATTTTTTTTAAAAAAAAAACTTACTGACATTTTATCTAAAATTCAAATTTAACTGGATTCCTATAATTTGACTTGCTTAATCTGATGACTCTCTGAGGAAAGTCACTTTTTATAATCTCTTCGTACTCAGCGAAGCCAGCTGTAGGGAAGTCTACCCCGAGTAAAGACTTGGAAAGCGATGAAGACACGAAAGGGCGAAGCTGTACAACAGGCATGGTGAGGGTAGGCACAGCGACTTACTCGTGGTGGAATTTTTTAAGTTAAATGAGAGACACTGAGTTTCCACGCCAAATGTTCATCTTCGTTGGTTTTGAGGAATTAATTAAAATCTTGAGTTCTTTTCATTTTATCTTCCAAAAGGTCAACATCTAGCACCGCTCTTCATTCTCATTCTCCACATTTAATTCCCTTCAATGCTGAGCCAGAATTAGTTTCCTTGGTGCCTAAGAAAATAAAATTACTTTGGTCTCAACCCAAGTCCAAGAACCCAAGCAGTTCTATCTAACTTCCTTCCATAGTATGTCAAGTCCTGATATAAAAGCTTCCCAGGATTCTTCTAAGAATCATTTTCTGTTGCTTCTAAATGCATTTTTTTTCTGCCTAGAAAAGTTACTTTCTTAACAAATGGCCTCTTAGACATCTTTCTTAGCCACCTACTTGATTTTGGTCAGCGAACAAGTCCCCTGGCTACATGCTGGCATCTCTATAATCATGAGTATTCCCTCCTGTGCTCCTATTCTCAATCACTGTGTCACACATTCTGAGAGCCCAAGGGTTTCTAAAAGCATTCCCCTCGCATCTCCACCCCTAGGACCACCCCTGGATGTCCAGCACACCGAAGCAGTTTTTTCAATATTTGCTGACTAATAAACCAGTCATTATATCCCATGATGCCAAAGCACCATTCAGGAGCAGCCTTGTCATATATTAAATTTAGATTTAACCTCAAAGCAGAAACATTTAATAAGTTTCAGAAACTGTAGATATCCTGAAACTCTCAAACCCCATCATGGGTTATCTCCCCACTGGGATCACTGTCATGCAACACCCTAATTACAAATGAAATAGTTGGTAAAGTAGCCCTTACGCGGTTCAATTCTGAGAAGACTTTAATTTGGTCTAAAAGGACCTGATTCAAGCTACCTAAGGGTTCACTTTTATCTTGATAGCTTCCGGGAACTGTTTATTAATGTGTATGGCAGTCAAGCCCATAACGTATCATTGAACTATTCACGATGCATTAATCTTCTTTTTAGATCAGCAGAAGTGCTGATTCATCAGGAAAAAAGTAGACTTTTATTACATCAAACTTTTTTTTTGAAAATCATAAGTTTTCAGGTCACTTGAATGCTGTCCTCAGCATTACTTTCCAACAGAAGGTCTAACTGGGAGACATGCATTCAAAGAACACTTTTTTTTTTAATTTTTATTGTTATTCAATTACAGTTGTCTGCATTTTCTCCCCATCCCTCCACCCCACCCCAGCCAAACCCACCTCCCTCCCCTACCTCCACCTTCCCCCTTGATTTTCCATCTGATCTCACCTTTAACTGGAATATAATCAACAAAAGAAAAATGCAAACAAAATATAACCAGAGACATTGAAGTTAAGAACAATCTAACAATAGCCAGAGGGGAGTGGGGAGGGGATAGTGGGGAGAGGGGTTTACAGGAGCTACTACAAAGAACACATCTTTAGAATGCCTTTTAAATCTCCAACCAAATGTCAAAACTCCTCTCAAGCTTTCTGAGAGGAAACAAAATAATTATTTTTAATTGTATAAATTATATGCCAGTTTTAAATATGTAAAACATTAGTAATGACTTAAAATCAGAACCTTAGGAAATATAGGCAGAAGATAGAAATGAGGGACTCCAGGCTCTCAAATTCCACATCTGTGCCCATGAGCGGTGCTGCTTCTCTGGGTGCACTCAGGGGCCCTGCCACTAAACTCACACCTTCCCCACTTGAGGGAAACAGTCATGTGGGGAAAATAAAATGTTTTTAATTCCAAGGTATTTTTTCTTATGCATGCATGCGGATGCATGTGAGTGTAAGGTGGTGGAGGGGAAAGAGGGAGATACAGAGAAATAAATATCTAGTGTGCGCTTCTATTTATATATATACTAGAATATAGTATAGATCATTTAATTAACATGAAATGCTATTTGCATTTAAGGAAATCAAGCTAACAGCATTTCTGTCTCTCTGGAAAGAACGAGTTCCATGATCTCTGCAATCTGAACACTTGTTTAAAAAGCTGGAAAGAGAGTAGTCAGGGGCTGGAGACCTAGGTTTTACTCCCAGGTCTGTGATTGTTTCATGACGTGATGTGATTTGTAAGTTCATGTATGTGTATGGACCCTCATTTCCTCAAAATAAAATAAGGAGTTGGCTTAGATCACTAGATTTTAAACATTTTTTTAATTTAAGAAAGCTATTTTAAAACAAAATATCACCATACAACAAAAACAAATAAGATAAAAGCAAAACATCTCCGAGTGAACGCTGAGGGGGAAAGGGAAGAGCCCAGAATCATCCCCAGGCTGTGTCTTGATAGAGCTCAACTCGTTCACCCAGGAAACCCTCACAATCTGTATCATTACATGTTATTAGTCTTATTTCAACTATGGGATTAAGCAAACCCTACAACACTCTCCAGTTTTATCAAGGAATTGTTTTATTAAATGCAAGTATACTATAATAAAGGTACTACATGAGTCTATTGAGTTAACACAAACATAATATCATGGGTTTTAAGGCTCCAGGGCCAATATAAAGCCCTGGAGATGCCCTACAAGCATGAAAGCAAATTGCCACTACAGTGAAGAGAAAATTGAACCGGTCAGATGTGGTGGATAAGCAACACACAGCAGGTAAGCCCGAAGCTGGGCACAGCAAAGGCTTTGGCAAGGGAAGACCACGAGACAGCAGCATGAGAAAGAGCAGGCCACCCCTAATGTTTGTGGGGCCCTGGGAAGACTATAATAAAGGTCCACATAACACGTCTGAATATTTAAGAATTTGTAATCAACATTTTAAGTTAAAAGTATACAAATAGCTATGTTTTCCCTGGAGGTGGGAATTTTCTCAACAATTGTTGAAAATGGCAGTAATTTTTAATAACACCCACAAGGGTGGTGCTCAGTAACTATAACCTTCTGGCTGCCCCTCCCCACTGCCATTCCCATCTATATGTCTACATTTATGAAGCCCTAACTCTTCCATCAAACCCCTTCATTTCCATATTACTTAGTGGGGCTCTGTTTTCCTGAATGAACCCAGATTAATATGATGTTGGCATGGAAAATGTTCTAGGATAATAGAATCTTAATAAAAACCTGGAATTAGTTCTCTCCTTGATTGAATGTAAAGACAGTAATAATGCTACAATAATTACATAAGTTTGGAACACTGAAAGAACTCACAAGATTCCTCAGGGTACACTCACCTAAAGTATTTATAAAGGCAAAGCATATGGCGCAGCAGAAGAAAGCAAACAGAGAGCATCAGGGACCCGAGAGACTTCCAGGGTCAGTTTGCCAGGTTCCTTCCCAGCTGCACTGGGCGAGCCTCGTTTCTGTATTATGAACCATCACGATGGTCTAGACTTGTCTGAGGATTCTTAAATTCAGGAAAGCTCGGGCAAAAGTTTCCAAAGGGGTTTCTGTCCCCTAGTCACCACACAGCCACAGTCAGGCTATATGACTGGACACACCAGGTGTAAGTCGTCAATCTGCATATTCCTAAGAATTGTTACAAAGCTGACCCTGGCCTTCACCAACGACATTTTGAGCTCTCAACAGCACATTAAAAGCCACTAGCGAGGCTATCTCATCCACATGCTGCCTGAGTGTCAGTACCAGACTTCCAGAATTTCCAGAGGTGATTGGAGACCTGCCCCAGTCCAAACGTAAGGTAACTATGTTACTAGGACCCCAGCGGCACTAGGAAATAAGACACTGGGAGTGCATGACACAGACTAGCAAAACGAAAGGAAATACCAAATTCCTGAAGAACCACGGAGATTAATTAATGCCACTGTCGAGGACCGAAAAAATGTGGGGGAAGTTATTCCTAACACATACCAAATCAACTCATCTCTTTGCGCTATGCAGAATCCAGATGAATCTTGGAGAATTACACCAGATTTTCATAAATCAATCAAGTGGTGACTCCAATGGCAGCTGTTGTCCAAGCAAACCCACACAAGCCCGAGTCCCTGGTGTGCAGCTACTAATCCAGTGACTTTTCTCTCCTTCTACTCCTTTAACAAATGAAGGGCTAGGAATACATGTCCTCTGCCTCCTTTCAGGAATATACAAACTTTCCAGCCTACTGTTTCAATTGACGCTCTGAGGAACTTGAATCTGCCCATTCCGCAGATCCCAACAACAGTTCACCCCCATGAATAACCGACCTGGCGAGCAGGAAGTGAGGAAGACCCCGGCCCAGTGTGATTCAAAGAGCTGTATGCACACCAGTGAGGACTGAAAGCTGTTCGTTGCCAGTTTGCGATGAGCTAGCCTAGGAATTTAGACATTTTATAGTAATTTGTAGCATAACTATGTCTGTTGAAGCTAAAATTCAAATATTTAAACTTGTATCTTCTATGCCTTTATAATTTTATATTTTTACCTATCCATTTTTACTGTATCTACAAAAGTAACCGCCTGAAGTGGATTGGAAATTTAAAAGGAAAAGAACACACGGCACAGGCAGTGTGAGAGCTACTGCCCCAGAGCAGGGATCAACCGACTGCCAGAAGCCTGTTTTTACATGGCACATAAGTCAAGAATGGTTTTTCCCATTTTTAAATCATTGTAAAAATATAAAAAAGAAGACGTAATCAAGTTATATATTCTACAAAGCCTAAAATATTTTACTATCTGGCCCAGTACCAAAAAAACAAAAAAGGTTTCCAACCCCTACCTAGACAACCTGGTGAGACACATATGGAACAAAGCATAAAAGATTATACCCTCAATAACTCAGGGTCCTGTAACTTCAGCAAAGTTCCTACAGTTCCAGTGCAGGCCAATATATCAGTTCTGAGATAAAGGACAGCTGGTATATCTGGCACCTACTACACCAAGAGAGCAGCACAATGCTTATTGGGCCTCGTTGAGTTTTAAAGGCAACATGTGCCAGATCGGGGCTTGAAAGTTGCCTGGACACATTTACCAACCAACCTGTAGGATTTCTTGCTTTTAGTTGAGTCTAAAGAGCAGGCCCTGGCAAGGGCCCACATGACTATACAAGCCTCCCTGCCACTTCTGCCACATGATGCAGCAGCTCCAGGGGTCCATGAGGTGTCTCCAAGGGGTGCAGAGCCCATAGCAACAACCTGGTGATGAATCATCATGCAGACCCTTGAATTCTAGACTCAATCATGTCTCTTCTGCAGAAAACCCCCCTGGGCCCTGAATGATTGGCCATGAGCCACAAAGTTACTATGCAACCTGAACTGCTTATCCTAAGCCAAGTGCCATCTGAACCACCAAGCCATAAAGATGGATGCGGTGGTGGCAGTCCCTCCTCAAGTGCCAGTGGCATACGAGGCCTGGGCTCTGGGAGTTCCGGAAAGCACCATGAGCTGTCTGAGTAAGTGGCTTAGACTCTCAGGTGCCTACACCTGTGCATTGCCTCTTCTCCCTCACTTCACATACGGCCTCATGGAGACCCCCTATGACCAGTGTACTGAGAATATAGTTGGGCACAGTTTACAAATGATTCCAGAAGTTCCTCTAAAACCACCCAGAAAATGAGTAGCAGTAGTTGTCCCAAAGCGGAGTTAAAGAATATCCTCCCCGTGGGTAGAATTTGGGGCAGTTATTCAGTTTGCCTAAAAGATAAAATTGTCTGAAAGATGAAAGTATACATCGATACTTACTTGTGTGCTGTTGATAACAATTTAGGTAAATGACCAGGGATTTTAACAAAATAAGATTAAAAATTGGAAAAGCTGCTCCGGAGAAGCGGTATGTGGATGGATCTTTCAGAATGGGCACAGAGTGTGGGATGTTTGTGTCTCGTGTAACTATAGCAGGGTAACGAAAGAGGAGGCTTCAACAATTAGATGGACAAAATATTCCATCCTGTGAATAGCAACCGAGCAAGAGTTGTGGAAATCATGTATAGGCTCAAAAATTTACACGCACCACAGCCAATGTTGTTATGCCCATTTCCAAGGCAGCAATTTGTCAGCAACATAAACACTAAGTCTGGGTCCCCAGTAGGCAGAAAACTATGTATCTTAGGGCAAAGGGATTATGGGAGTAGAAGTGGGCATTGGGAATAGCAACTATGGCCATGTGACAAGCTGTTGGAGAAAAAAGGCTAGTAATTGTCTACATGTTATTTATTCTTTGATATGTATATATTGATATTTGCATAAAGTAACCTTCCCCTCCAACCTCCACTATGAAATATGAAATATGCTTATATCAGCCGATTCTGTATTTCAATATGCAAGTCATGGAATATCAGAAGTGGATAAAGTGGCGTGTGAACCTCTGCGCCTTCCCTTTTAGAGGAATGTGTCTGAGCTTGCATCAAGGCTAGTCACATCATATTAGTTGGAAGTAAGACACATATTTGTATTTATTCAAAAATTAAACATAGGGAGAAATGCAGAGTGGATAAAGGGATGAATTTGGCGGAATGGCCTGTTGTCGACTCAGCATCACATCTATTCCCTCCTTCACAGTGCAGAACAGCAGCCAGACACTACGTTTTTCAGGGTCACCTGCTTTGTACGGCTCCAGGTTAGAGTTCACCAGTGAGAGAAACTCTTGAGATATTTGGCAGGCAGAAGGAAGAAGAGACCATTGTTCTCGGGAGATCACAGTCACCAGATCGGTAGGTAGATGGAGGATATTCAGTGACTTCTCCCGCATTCCAGATGCATCCACGTTTTTGTGTAGTCCGACAGTTGGTAGGAACTTTTCCAGAGATACTGAGACTGCAGCAGTTTTTCTGGCAGCCTTTTAAGAGTCACATGCTTTAGTGCTTTAGGCTGAGGTCATTAAATGACAGTTTCCCTGACCTTGCTGCTTCAGACTTCCCAACATTCGCTTTCTCAGCTCTTTCCACAATCCTGTAAACCCTAATTCCTTTAATCAACATTTTTCCCATAATTCCTAGAGCGGCTCTGTTTTTCTGACTGAACCTAGATTGATACAAATTATTTGCCGTTTCCTGGATCTATGTGCTTTTGCCACTCGAATTCTCTCTGGTTTCCAAAGCACAGCCCATCTGTGACACTGGCAGCAGCAGGACTCACAGACTTTTATGGCAGTTGGGTCTGGTTACCTTTAGTTGTGAAAATACAGGGCAAGACATGGAGAAGTGCTTCTCCGAGGCCAGAATGGTGTTGTCATGAGGCTGGGTGTCTATGGTCTCAGGCCGCACTGAGTCCTGGATCCCAAGTGACAGAAATAACCCTATGTTCTTAAATGAATGTAGGGTGTGTGTGTGTGTGTGTGTGTGTGATACACAGTGCCCTCTAAAATGCAGGGTCTAGGACAGGGGTCAGTCTTGCACCAACCTAAAGACAGTTCTAAGAGCAAGAGTCATCTGCCCGGAAAGACTATGAAGAGAACTTAAATATTAAAGATGCTGTGTCTTCTGGTCTATACATTATCATCAATTAAAAGTTGACACAGTCAGAAACTGGAATGCATTGTCTTCCTGTTTATGTAAAGTGTCATTGAAACACATGGAGTGATTCATTCATGCTGTTCCACAAGTAAAAGCAACAGACATGAAATTAGTCACAGGAGCACCAAGTCACACTCTCTCCCTCTATTACTTATGCCAAAAGTCCAGAGGAACATGCTATTATGCCCTCAGGATGATTCACTGGAGGTAAAAACAGACCCACAAATTGTTTTAAGCCTTTTAGAATGATACATCAGAGATGCTTACGGTCAATAGGCTCAGAGTAGCCAGCTAAGGAACCACAGGACGTGCACCCTGCAGAGCATTCGGGACACTCCCTACCGAGTGAGTGCTATCTAAGCCCGTACGAAAGGCATCGATCGCCGCCCCAGCAGGAAAGAAGAGTTCAGATTCATTTTAATCCCAAAATTAAAAGGGTAGAAGAGATGCTAAGAGATCTTCAAGTCCATCAAGATTAGACTTAAACTGCTCCAAGGAGAACAGAATCCAATTCCTTCAGACTCTCTAGGGAAGGAATATTCAATGTCCTCCACTACCTCCTCGCTGTAGAGTACCATTTGAATTCTGAGATGTGACTCTAACCTAAATCAATTGTGTTGCCATTTCCTGTCCTTGATTCCACAGTAGATAAGGACAGTTTACATCCCCTTTGTCAATGAATGCTTTGAGATTGATTTAGTTACATGTATATAAAACACATATGTGACATTGAAGCCTGGATTCATTTCTTCAACAATCAAATGATGAGCACCTCCTATGTTACTGTTGCTGTGAGAGACATTGGAGAAACAGAAAGAAACAAAAGTAACGCAAAATTGAAATTGTAAACCTAAACGCCACCTTTAATCTTTGTAACTCTTTACTGTTTATAAACTGCTTTAATAGTCTTAATGGCATTTGAACTTCATAAAAATCTTCTAATATTTTCCATAGTTACTCTATCACCAATATGACCCAAGACATAACAAAGAGGTGAGGGGTCATGGATCCTATCCTATATCTTCCTATTCTCTGTCCAAGGCTCTTTCTTCTACTTAATGAACATTTTTTATCAGTGAAACCCTTTCTTCGAATGAAAGCTGAAGCAATAATGCAGCATATTTGAGATACAAGTCTGGGTCCGTTGCTACATTGAGTCATGCCAGGTATCAGTCTTGCCATCTAACATATCTTGCACATTCATTATTTAAAAAATATATATGTACCCAAGGTTTAGAAACTATTATAAGTTTTCTGAACATTTCATAGGAAAACAAAGGAGAGGGTGCAGATCTCTCCTATGACTCACTAAAAATCACGCGAGACCATTCCCCAAGGTTTTTGAGGCCCCTTAGCCAAATAGTGGTCCCTTCCCTCACCTGTCTACCATTCCCTCGTGCTTTCCTTTAGCTTCCTCTCCTTCGATGCAGCCCTATCCACGTGGCCACTCACAAACTCACACTGCCCAAAGGTGACCCTCACGACTCCATGCAACTCTCCTGGCAGGGGGAGTCCTTTTTCACCCAGGTGCCTCACAGAAGGATTATTTGGTACGAGTAACAAAGAAAGAGCCTCAAGCTTCCTGAAGCAAAAATCAGAGTCATGACTGAATCAGAAAGTGGAAAACCAGGTCACAAGGTTTCTTTGCAGTTTTTCCAAGCCCTGACTCAGTGGCTGTCTCTTTACAATTACCCTCTGCAGAAAAGTTTTCTCTGCTTTCTCAGCAGGATTAAAGTTCCGCATGGTTAGCCAGACAGCAGCTTGAACTCCAAGCACCCAACAGAGACTGATAACAGTCCCCACATCCCGTGAGAGGAAATCTGGCTGACCCAGCCAGCATATGCCAGCCAGGTCTGATGTCCCATAAACCAAGGCCAAAGTCATGTAACCAATTCCCTACCTAGCAGAGGTGATACAGATACACTATCAGGAAGGGGCCGTGGATACAACTGGCAAATTGGCTAAACATACACATAAGTCATCATTTAAAGCCTATATTTCTGAATCTGAGAGGTCAACATTTACCTACTCAGACAATCAGTTAGCAATCCAGTCAACAAATACAAGTTTCCACTTTCGAGAAGGCTCTGTGGAGAAGGAACAAAGACCCAAACCCGTAACCCGTGCAAAGCAATCTGTCTGGTAGACAGTAGAGCATGTACACAGTCGAGAGAGAGCACAGTGTTTCTCTCGCGAGAATCTATTGGTGTGTTCGTGCAACCACACAAAGTGGTTATGGTGATTTTTAAATATTGTATTTGTATTTTTTCTCAGATTCTAAAATATAGTCACATTCTGGATTATCTAGACAAACACTTAGTGACCATGTTCTACCATAGACTTCCAATGCTTAAGTCTGATTAGGGTTTCTGCATGGGGTATGCAGTGACCACCTAAAGTAACCACTTCTACTCTGAACTGTTTGATAACATGTTTCTTACGTTAGAATTCATGGGTATATTTTGGGGACTTCGAGGTTTCTCAAGTTTAAGAAGCACTGATATAAGGAGAAAGTTGATAAAGTGTTCTCATTTATTGAACCCCTCCTATGAATGCCATCTTTTTTAAATTTTATAAAATTTCACTTAACCTTAAAATAATCACCTGAAGTTGGTATTATGACCCTCATTGTGTGGGTAAGGAAACTAAAGCTTATAAAAGTTAATCAATTTATCCAAAGGTCACAAAGATGGTCACGTTGGAGCCATAATGATAATCCAAGTATGTCTCAGACTATGTCATGTACGCCCTTTCTTCTATATCATGCTGACTCAGCAGAGGGAGCGTTAAGCTGCGAAGTGCCTTACTTTCATTTCCGGCATCTAGGTACAATAGGAGGTCATTCTGGCAAAATCAGAAAAGCTGAAAATAATGAGGTATCTACAGGGAACAGACACCACTTGAATCTAATAAATGTAGTGGGCCTGAGAGCAGGGTTGCCAGATTTAGCAAATAAAAACACAGAACACCAAGTTAAAATTAAATTTCAGATAAACAATGACTCATTTTTATAATGGGTATTGCCCACGATACCTTCATACTAAAAAATTGCTCATTTATCTGAAAGTCAAAGTAACTTGTGCATCCTGTCTATTATCTGGCGACCCCCCCTTGAAAGGAGGTAGTCAGGCATGAGTGGGATGGGCATGGAATGGTGCAGATAACCGGAGCTGAAGGCTGTCAACTAAGATTAAATTTTATTCTTGAGGCAAAGGGGAGTCATTTGGGGTTTCTGAGAAAAATAGCGACATGATCAGATTTGCGTTTCAGGAAGATTAATCTGGCTGGGAAAGGTAAAAACAAGTTAGAGACATGAAGTGTTGGAGGCAGCAATTCAGAAGAAAGGATGGGGGGCTGAATTATGCTAGGGGCACGAGGGCAGAGGTGCTGGGGCAGCTTTGAGTGACGTAAGAGAAATAGCATCATCAAATTAGGTTATCTGAAATTGGCTAGTGAAATTTGCCCATCGGATTTGTAGAACTAACAAACACCTCTGGAAAAAAAAATAATTACCATTCTCAATATTTCTATTTTGAAACAAATACTTAAAATGCCTCTTGACTTGTTTCCGCCACACTTGGATGGTGTTTTTCCCAAAAGCTATGCAAACATCTCAGACTCCATCCTGAGTTCCTCCACTAAGTGCATGAAGTAGTTTTTCAGCATGACAGTGAACCCAACGCAGACACTCGAGGGGCATGTGATGGATGAAGGACAGCTCTGAGCTGCCAGTGGGAAGGAAACACGGAAGAAGGCTGGAGACTGCAGCCCACCAGAGAGAAACCTTACCTTTGGTTGTGTTTTAATCAAGCATGGAGTTTACCTTTTGCCCCAGGACGGCAATGCTTTCCACTTGGGCATGGTGGTTTAGGGTCACAACTTACCTCCAGAGGTCACCTAACTCATCCATCATGCACAGTCTCTCCTGGTCACATGGGTATCATCCAAATGCCACACACACTGAAAAAGAGAACAGAATGTGCTGGCAATTTTAGAATTTGTTAAGAACCCATTTTTTAAAGGTATTCAGCTAACATTTTTGCACGTCTACTGTGCCCTGAAGCAGGAGTCAGCCAGCTAAAGCCCATAGGCCGAATGTGACTGTTGCCTGATATGGATAAGTAAAGTTTTATCGGAACACAGCCACACCTATTTGTTTAGCTGCTTTCAAGTCTCCATGGCAAGAGAGATCCAATGTCCTGCGGAGTTGGCAAACTTTCCTAGAGAGATGAAGAGTAAATATTTGAGGCTTTGTGGGGCCCTTCGGTCTTGGTCACAACTTCTCTGTTCTACGCTGTAGACCATGAGCAATCTTAGACAGTAGAGAAATGAACGGCCGTGGCTATATTCCAATACAGTGTTATTTATGACAGCAGGGGGTCAACTTGCCACCGTAATTTGTCATTCTTGGGTCTACACTTTAAAATGTTTCTGGGTTTTATTTCTAGATAATGCAATAATAATTTCCCCAAAACTAACCAATATTGGCTCAGTGTTTTTATTTCTCTCCACTAGTGTAGACACAGAGGTTGACAAAACATTTTGTTTGTTTGTTTTTGGTTTTTTTTCCATTGGATGAGATTTATCTTGAATAACACAATTTTAACAGGTAACGATTAAATCTCAGGTTCATTTTATTCTGTTTTGTTCTCATCAAACATTTATAAGTATGTTTGTTGCAAAGAGAAAATTTTTATACACTTCTCACATTCATTTGACCAGAGATGTTTTGTGATATTTTGTTTTGTTTTTATTTCAAGATATACTTGGGTAAAATGGGATCTTTAACAAAGTTGGGATGTAGGCTGTGCTGCATGATGATCAGTCTCTGGTAGCTGAAAAGGAAAATACACCAGCATTTAGAAGGCATGTTCTCAAGTTACCCGTTGCTACAACCAGGCAATAGCCATTATACGTGAAACAATAATTTCACCGTAAGAATCCAATCAGACACACAAACCACACCAGCCTTTTTTTTTTTTGCAGGAAAATGTTAATATCAAGAATTATTAACTAGCACAAAAGCAACGAACATTTTACCAGCAAAAGGTAAAAAGAACAGACTTCCAGCCAAGATGAAGGCGTAGGAGACACACTGTGCCTCCTCGCACAACCAAAATAAGGACAACAACAATTTAAAAACAAAAAACAACCAGAACCGACAGAAAATCAAACTGTATGGAAGTCTAAAAACCAAGGAGATAAAGAAGAAACTTTCATCCAGACTGGTAGGAAGGGCAGACACAGGCAGCCGGGCAGAGAGGACACACGGCAAGGCAGGGGCTGGCAGACCCAGCGAGGTGGCCGATTGCGGAGCAGGGTGGGCAAAGCCAAAGAATTTATATGTATGACCCATGGACATGAACTAAAGGGGGGGAGTGTGGGTGGGAGGGGGTGTGCAGGGTGAAAGGGAGTAAAGGGGAGAAAATGGGACAACTGTAATAGCATAATCAATAAAATATATATTTTTTAAAAAGGTAAAAAGAACAGTAAAGAATACAGGAAAAGCAGCCACTACCAAAAGGGCTGAAAAGAGTACTCAAGTTAAAAACAGACTCCTCAGAGGAATGATCCAAGGCTGAAAGTCAGACTTTAGTGCAGGGTAAGGCTATGGCCCAGCAGTTGGCCAAGTTTGCTGAGCTCCTGTAGGCTGAAACCGGCAGGGGAAAAACCAGCCACCCCTGTAAGATTTGCATGGAAGCCGCCCACTGGGGTACAAACAGGACTCACTAAGAATTCATGTGGGTACCTCACACTGGGACCCTGGTGAAACGACCAAGGAAGACACTGCGCAGAAACTGGAACAGATGTCCCTCTGGCACCCTCTACTGACGAAGCCTAGCATTTGTAATTGGCCTGAATAATAACTGGTTTGCTAATCTGGCCTTCAAAAGCATCATTTAGTTAATACACTAACTACTAGAATCTATGTACATACCTTATATCACTGATGTGCCAAGGAACTCCCCTAAGCCCTGAACGCATACTCACCTCTGGATTTAGAGTAGATGTCTGTTATGGCCTGCTTGTTTGTGTCTCTCCAAAATTTTCACTGCCATACATGTAAAATCATGCCATAAAGTAATTCACCTTAAGGTATAGCAATTGTGCACCTTTGATCAAGATATCATCCCATTTGTCTGCTTCCTTTTACAGCAAAACAAAAACTTGTCTCTAAGTCCCTTCCTCATCTATCATTCTCTCTTTGATCCACTCCAATGAGGCTTTTGTTTTCAGCGTTCTGCCAAAACAACTCTCATAAAGGATATTTCTTCCATTCTGACAGCTTCAATTGCCTGTTTTTAGTTTTTATCTCATTGCATTTCTCAGTAGCATTTGGCATTGATGGTTATTCCTTCTATTCAGACACACTTCTTCACTGTCTTCTGAGGCCTTACACTCCTCGTTTTCTTTTTACTTTTTCCTGTCTCTTCATCATTGTTTCATCCAAAGAATCTCTGAACGAAGGGTATTGTCTCATCCAGCTGTATTCCCAGCACCTAAAGCAGAACCTGGCACATAATACCATAAGCCCCAGAATAGAAATAACAGCTTCAGATGGAAAATTTAGTGAAGACAATGAAAGTAGTGCCTTTAAAGTGGACCTGAAAAAATGGGTAGGATTTCATCAAATATTTTATTTTGAAACGTGGTCAAAATTAAGTCAGAGGAAAAAGCACTAGCAAAGATGCAAATTAATGAAGGTAGCCCTGTTGGAAAAAAATAATCTTTTCACTGACTTAGTGATGGGATAATGTACCGCTGGTATCCTCTACATCCTAACACTGTGTGCCACAGACTGGGAACCTAGGTTTCTCGTCCCAAGATCAATCTTACTTGCTGTGTCCAGACATGGCATAGAGGGCTAGAACAATTTACTTGTTCATTAATTTTCTGCTTGTGATATGCATCCTAGAGGCAAAAAGGATTCAAGAAGAAAAGCAACTTAAATGTGCTTATGCAGGAAGATTTTTGCCAGTTCTGGTTTCTTTATCCTATTGGAAAGAATAACATTAGTAGTAGTAGTAGTAGTAGTAGTAGTAGTAGTAGTAGTAGTAGCAGTAGCAGTAGTAGTAGTAGTAGAAGCAGTAGAGCAGGTCCCACCTCCAACTGGGTGCTGGGACCCAGGTGTGTTCCATCTGTTATCATGGCTCCAGCACTTCCAGTTTCCCTTGACGTGTGAGACCTCCTTGGCTCTTCACTGAAAGACCCCCATAAAACTAACTCATTTACTTTTCCAGGAGTACCTCTGTACTTTATTGCATAAGTAACTTTAGCTGAGTACTTACTTCCTTTCTTCTGAAATGTTTCCACCTCTGTCTCCACCTGTCAAAATTCTCTCATTTCTTGGGAACCAATCTCCAGTACTGTCTTTCCCATGAAGACTTTACTGTGTATTAATTAAATATACTCATTCCAACAACATGTCATATTTCCCTGCTGTCAATTACCATGCTCCACAGTACTATATTCCTTTATCTGCTATCTTGAGAAAGCACCAGCTGACAAGTAATTTATAAACTAGGACTATATTTGGGGAGTTAGTGAA
Organism: Desmodus rotundus; assembly: GCF_022682495.2. Taxonomy (NCBI): domain Eukaryota; kingdom Metazoa; phylum Chordata; class Mammalia; order Chiroptera; family Phyllostomidae; genus Desmodus; species Desmodus rotundus. Next base: position 147,738,954 of record NC_071391.1, read on the forward strand.
GTATATGGGGGGTGATGTATTAAATCTGATGGTTGTGTATGAGGCCCAGCTGCTGTGCTTGCTAGACGTTCTCTTCAGGCCTTAACTTCTGATTCATTGAAATACAGATAATATTAACAGCCTTGAACACAAATTGAGTAACAGAGTGTTGAGCTCATAGCAGGTGCCAAATAAATACAGTAAGTTCTTTTCTTCACAACTTTCGAGCCTCCCGGCCCCTAACACAAGGAATGTCCGAAATGAATTTTCAATTTATTTTCATGGGGGTGGAAGTCGTCATAAAGTTTGTCACACTGAAGGACAGTATCAACCGAACAACCCTATTTGAATCCCTAGTCCAGCAAAATTTTTAAAGGACTGAATTTCCCAATCTGTTCCTCCAACAGGAGAAACAAAATATGAATGAATCTAGTATAAATCTATTGCTTCCAACTGTGCATGTGTGTGTGTGTGTGTGTGGAGAGAGAGACAGAGAAACAAGAGAGGGAGAAAAATAAGAGAAAATGAGAGGGAGAGAGAGAGTAAGGTACATGGGGGAAAGGATTGCTTTTTTAATCCTTAAATTCCAAAATCAGACAATTATTTGGAGTTTGTACTTACTTTTCTTAGCTCATTTGGTACTGTTTCTTAGTCTGTTCAGTTCAGTTGAAGGTTTAGATGGAAACATATTTATTCTTTGATTTGCTCTATACTAACCTTTCTAGCTTTCTTTTAGCTTTACTTCCCCCCTTATTTTGCATTACCTCCAAATCTGATGAAATTATTACTATCAAATAGAAATTTTATTTGAAATTTAAAAATCACAAGTTGCTTAAACCACACAGTTGACTTAATTGAACAAAAAAAGGAAGCCTAAAAATTGTGCATAAATCGAACTTGTTTAATTGAATGAATGAATGTTTTAAAACTAAATATTCTTTAATATAATCCTTGAGGAATAAATATGTCATTAAAAATAATTATTTGGGCAAGGTGAATAATTTTACACTGATGCATCTCTTTTTCAAATGGGGTTTGAAATATATATTTTGTTTCATGTGGGATAAATCTGTAACCCCAATCCTATCTACTTGATATTTATTTCCATGGTGACAAAATATATATTGGCTTCTGAGAAAATAAAAACCATGTTTAATGAAATAAATAAAGGGTATAAGTCACGAGCTGCATTAATAAATTTAGCCCACAGCTTAGAAAGGGAAGCCAAATCAAGTGCCCCATTTCATATTCATTTGGGAAGGCCTTCAGAACACAGAAAAGAAATATAACTCTATTAAAAGCTCAGACACAGGCTGCCAACCAGTTGGATATGAATTTATAGAATTTGTTAGACTTGAATATAGAAGGAATTTTGCCCATCATTTCTTCAATAAGATTCTTACAAATGAGGGATGACCCATTGCACTGTGATGTACAAATGTGTTGCTGAGACTGCTACTTCAACAGTTACTACGATGATGAAAACCTCACAATGGCATTTCCTCTGACAGAAATGCAGACCTATGAAAGAGAGATTACGTCTTCAGGATCACAGCATGTTTGAGCGAACGGGATCATAGAGAAAATGTAGTGTACCTTTTTGCTGTTATCTTTCAGGATGTCAAAACCCAAGGAGGTAATGACGTGCCTACGATCATCTGTTGTTGGCATCGATGCCAGAAGAACTTTAGGACCCTGCTTCTTCCTTTAACCCACAGCTGAAAACATAAAAGGAGAATTCTAGTATATTCGAAATTCAAATTTTACAGCTCTCTCTCTTCCCTACTTGTTGAGGCCCTGAGCTGCTCTAAAACTTCTGGCACTTCATTCTTCTGCTGAAAGGCCCAGTTGTGTCTGGTTGACTAGTGCGGTTACCACTCGCCTGCCTGCTTTGTTGTCTTCCAAAGGGTTCCTATTCTATTCTCTTTGTTCCTCTCCATTTATGGCTTTTTAAAAAATCACTTTATTATCATAGTATTGACATCTGGGTGGAAAGGGGGTTCAACCTGCTAGTTTAATTGTGCCCTGAGATACTCTGACAAGCCAGAACACCCTGGCAGGTCAGCATCCTCTAAGACATATCAGCACTGGGAGGTGCCCTGGTCTGTCAGAAGGATGAGGACCTCTGGGGTCAAAAGGACTGGGATCCAGTCCTAGCTTTGCCATTAGCACCTAGGTCAGATGAGGTAGGTTAAAATTTTCCCTGAATATACATTTTGTAGGTTCTTGAGAAAACTGGGTGAAACAATATCTGTAAATTGCCTGGACCTTTTTGACTTGAGTTTTGACTCACAAATGTTAATTCCATTTTTCTGTCATTGGAAGTACATCTAGAGCTATGTAACTCAACGTGAGGTCCAGGGAGCAGCAGCACCACCACCACCACCCAGGAGCTTATTCAAAATGCAGGACTTCAGGACCTGCCTTCCCTTGTCAAATCAGAAGCTACATTTCCTCGAGATCCCCAACGCATTTGTATACATATTTTATGCATATAAAGTCTGAGAAGCCCTGCATGGGAGGCCCATTTGTATTAACTGACAGCTGTTGGAGTGCTAATGAACTGGAGATGATAGGGAAGTGTACAAATGCAACTCCAGAATATTCTGGGGAAGCATCAGAAGTTTGGAGCAGAAAATTGTGAAAAGTGTCTTCATCACGTACAAGCACAATCTCCTTCCAGTTTTTACTCTTTACCATCACTAAACGCACTTAGGGACACCAGAGCACGCGGTGGCATCTTGTGACAGGCGTGTTGAGCAGGTGCACTTTCTGGGCCCCACCACCATGGAGACAATGGAGAAGGCTCCACTCGAGGTGACTGATCCACCCAACTAGCATTGTTTCTTGAGGAAGCCCCCCTGTGGCTTCTGCAAAATGAATGTTTTAATCTACAAGCAGACCATGAGTGTAACTCTTCGTGACCGAGCCCACAGGCTCATCAGCACAGGTTTCCTGTGTCTACTCTTTGGAAGGCACTTCACCTCTGTGTTACCAAATTTATCCCTAAATCTCCTCCTTCGATTTCTGGGGTCTTGTAATGAGATGCTCTCACAGGCTCAAGCCTTTTGAGGGCTGTTAGAAATATCAGATACAGTTCAGTCAAGGAATAGTGTCAGAGGAGATAGCCACACAGTGTACATAAAAGAAAATCTCCCAACTCACTATCTAAGAAATTCTCCAAATTTTAGTGCTCAAGGTCCTGATTCTGTTTGGGAAATTGATTAGAATAGTGATTGATAGATAGCTTAAAGTACACCTGCTTTGTACCAATAGGTTCTCAGGTCACACGGGGACAAGGAGAGTATGTCGGAGCCTCACTGATTGGCATGGGTGTTTCCTTTAAACAAAGAAAATAGGGGGCACTAAATTCAGCCCTGGCTGGTATGGTTCAGTGGATTGAGTGCCGGCCTGCGAACCAAAGGGTCACTGGTTTGATTCCCAATCGGGGCACATGCCTGGGCTGTGAGCCAGGTCCCCATTCTGGGGCATGTGAGAGGCAACCACACATTGCTGTTTCTCTCCCCTTCTTTCTCCCTTCTCTCTAGAAATAAATAAATAAAAATTTTTAAAAAAACATTTCAAACCTCTTGACATAGGCATATATTTCAAAGCAAAATAGCTGCCATTACACTCATCAAAATACTTGAAGCACTCATTTAAAGTTTGGAGTCTGTGAATTCAATTAGCTGCCAGAAAGAATTATGAATGGCAGATTGATGACACCAACTATTCTCAACTATCCCTTAATCTAACCCCAAACAGGATCCTCTCTTAATTGCAGGCTCAGGAAAGTGATTAGTATCAGCTCTTCAACCAGATAGGGATGTGAAATCGCAAAACTGCTTTGGAACTCAATAAATGTAAAAACAGAGGACTCCATGAGCCAATGGTTGCTGAGAGTGCTTCAGCAGGACACCTAGAAAAGCCTCTACCCTTAGGACCTTGTTTGGCTAACCACTCATCTAGAGCCTTCCAGATCTCATCAGCAATTGCAAATGTTACCCCTTTGGATAAAAGAAAAACTCAGCCAGTTGTAGTGTTGACAAGTGTATCCACGGAGACATTTCACTGCCAAGAGAAGAGGTTGGATTGGATGTGAGGAAATTTCTTTCTGCACACATTTCCATTAAAAAAAAAATCAGGGGATCAGAACCAGTTCTCCTAGGCACAGCCCCAAAATTATTTAGTTGTTGTTGTAATGGGATTGCTTTCTCTTTGCAATAAAACTTCCGTAAAACTTTTAGCAGAAGTTTTAGATGATAGTATTCAGCCAAAGTATTCGTCAACAGGTTTTCACTTCTTAGGTGTGTTTGGAAGATATGGAAAAGGTTTTTTTTCCCACATGTAAGTCTCCAGAGAATATATAAAGGCATAATTATTAGGTAGTTTCTACTCCAAAATTCATTTTATATTAAACTTGAAATTCTCAGGACTCCCTTGGGTACCAGAATATGCAAATGGGTGAACAGGACACCACAGGAATACACGCTTACAGATTTCATGACTGAAAGAGAACACAAGTTTGAATGAAAGGAAATGGACTATTTTTCTTAGGAAAAGTTTAAAGAAAACCAAAAACATTGGAGTTTATTGAGTTTGATGTTAATAATAATATTAGTATAATTTATCGAATTGAAATTGCAGTCATGGTCTGTCTCTTCATTAGCTTAATTACCTCAATTGCTATAGTATAGAAGAATATCCAGCTCTTTTTAGTGAGAGAATATATATATTTGCTCTGATGGAAAAGTCAAAGGTTATTCAAGGAAGAAGAGTGTGGTTCGCTAGAGTGCTTTTAGCCCAATGTGCTGCATTATAGCTGAATCACCTTGATTCTTTCTCAGAACCTCACATTCCTCATTTTGAAAATGCAGAAAAAGCCCAACTCCCTCACGAGACTGCTCTGCTCACAAGCGAAGCACTTGCACCTCAGGTGTACCTAACAGACACTCAGTAAATGTACATTGTCTTACCTTGCTTTCCCTCCACAACCTCGGGCCATAAATAGAAAATGCCTACATGGCCTAGAGGCTCCCTGGACTTCACCTGGTCATTCACCTTGTCGGTGGCCATCATTATCAATGGCACTGGCAGGAACAGTCACATGCCAGATACATGGGTATGGATCTTATAATGACTTGGCACATAGGCTCAGGATTCTGTGGCTGCTTATATAGAAATAAACTTTAAATCTAAAGATAAGAAAATACGGAGACCTGGGGGCTTTAGGAAAAAGTTCTGAACCAAAAACTAGATCTGTTCTCCAGGCTTGTTTTCATCACCATGTGACTGGTGCTTTCACTTTCGAGACCCAAAATCATTTGAGACTCAATTTCCTCACCTGAAAAACATGGTTGAGAATGTTTTTCAGTTAACTCAGAGTTTTAGAAGGATCCAAGAGAGTATGGAAAGCTAAAAATCTACACAACTCCAAGGCACAGGTAGCAGTAGAACAACAGAAATGGTCCAGCTCCTCTGAGTAATTCTGTTGTTATCAGCAAACATGTAAAGAAAAGAGATTTTTTTAAGTGGATCCTGGTTGAATCTACCTGGTTGAGCATGAGGTTTTGCTCATGCTGAGAATCAAGATGTCATGAGGGTGGGGAGGTAGATAAATTCTCTCCGGGTGAGACCAATGGGACCGTCAAAGGGTAGGAGTTAGCTCTCTGTACGACAGACACATGAGAGTGTTAGGAAAAAGAAATGAAAATCAGTACACAAGTACATGTAATATGACACCGTGGGTGGTGACATAAAACTAGATGAATGTTGAGTATGTTTGTGAATAGGTAAAAGCAGTTTGAAAAATAAGAAAATTTAAGGAGGTTGAACTTCTTTTCCCTGATTGGGAGCAGCAATTTGTTACCTCATGCAGACGAATAAGCATAAAGTATTTTATATGAATTTTTACATTAGCTAATCCATAAGGAGACAGGGGCCTTTTTGGCCTTGGAAAGGTGTGGATGACACAAACAATTCTTCTGTGGTCATCCCTAGCATGCCTGCAGCGGGCTATCTCTGAATCCTTCATCAGCTCTATTAGAGACGGTTTCACAAAGACCTTCTTTCTCCCTGCACTGACCTTTCAAATGAACTCGTGAAGCCTTTCAAATGACCGCTAATGGAGTCCTGTTAATTACTGGCAAATGTCCATCAACCTTGTGCCCTTCGATTCCTCCTGGATGTCCGCTGTACACAGTTGAAGCTACGGCTATTACTCAGCCACGGTGTATTTTTTTAAGATGTGATTATTTGAAGGGTTTGTAGTTAAGAGAGAGTCTTTGTGACTCTTATGTTTAAATATCTGCATAACTTTCCAGATATATACAGGAGTGGGTTAATAATAATAGGCCAATAATGATAAGTAATAAAGTAATTACTAAATAAGTAATAATACAGGAATGAACTCTGTGTTCCACATGCTCACAGCTGTAGATCTACTTCAGACCACCCCTGCATGCAGAGACCTCTCATATCACTACATAAGAGGATGCACCGAACCTGGAAAGAAAAGCAACTACCAGTGGAATAGGAATTTCTCTTCAAATACCTTCTTTTCCTATCACTCAAAATTCCCACCTTAACTATCACCTTTCTAAAGACTTAAAGGAACAAAGCCAAGGTCCATCCAGAACAACCTTTGCTGAACTTTTTTTGGTCACTCTCTGAGAAACAATAGACAATGACACCTTAACATGTTGAGAGAAAAGCTTCCAGAAACCCAGAAGTGACCACAAACAGACCCAGAATCATCTTCTAACAATAACAGCATTTGTTTCCAAAAGACAGGTAAAATCTTTCTGATCACCTGTGAAACAAGAAACATTTTGGTGGTAGACTACCAAATTATGTCAGAACATGGCACAAGGAGGCAGGGGAATACGGAACTAACACTCAAAATGCCCTGCTTTCTCTCTAGCTATTTGTACGCCATTGGGCAAATCACTCTCTTTATTTAGCCTCCATTACCCCAAGTGTAAAATTAAAAGGTTCAGTTATGGTCCCTCATGTTCCATCCTGCTCTAGGTTTCAATGATGTCCATGCACCTCTATTTGGTAGTGAGGAGACCAACCTAAGGGCCATGCAGGGAGCAATTAGTTTCATCTTAGATGAAGCAATCCTCCAAAATGTCATCTTTTTCTTCATTTTTATATTAAAAAGTAATTATTTATTTATTTGGTTATATTTAACAGGTTAATCCACACCAATAAATCTACTAACCAGATAAAATCTTAACAACAATGTAAGAGTTTTTTTTTTCTTTTCCCAAGAAAGCAGAAGGCATACCTTTGGATTCAGAGTCATCAATGACTTCATAAGACCTGAGGGTTTCCTCAGTCTTGCTACAGGGCACGTTTCCTTAGTAATATTTTGGAACAAATGCCAGCCTAACACTCAGCAATTTGGGACTAGACCCAGCTACTAATAATTTGCTCTGTGATCCTGAGTATATCACTTTAACTGCCCAGTCTTAGTTTTATCTACTCTACATGGTAGGGATTAGAATATGTTCTATGCGCCCTAAACATTCTATGATTCATTTAAACTCATGGGAAAAGATGATTGTAATATGCAGTGGACAGATATTGTTCCTTTGTCTTCATTCTACCCTTACTTAATCTTCACTTCTAGATCTATCTTGCAATGATAGCTGAATTGCTAAACTACAAACACTTTCCCTCAAGAGAAAGCCTTATAGCACCTAGAGCAGTGCCTGACGAGTATTGGGCCCTCAGCACGTGCTGCTTGAACGGATGACTGCAAGGAAGCTACACATTAGCAAAGGGAAGTTCAACTCTTACATTAACTCCAACCAAGTTCTACAAAATCTAAGACAAGAAACTTCTGAACTGGAAGTTACAAGAATTAACCAGCATTCCGAGAAATACAGTTATGTATGTAACTGTTGTTTTAGTATAATCTACAGCTAGAGCCTAATTCCAACTGAATGGATGTCATTTAAATCTACATTAATTTCTTCCTTTAAATCCTGCCTCGGCCTGCGAGGCAGTCAACGGGGTCCGCCGATATACCTGCAACGGATGAAAAGGGATGGGACAGGAGTGCGAAAGAACGGCAGCAAGACAAAGGATTCTGATCAAGCTGCAAATTTATTTCAAAATGGAGGGAGCTATATAGAGGAGGGCAGTAGAGGAAGTGCAGTGGATAGGTGGCTTCAAAGCGTGCTCTAGCCTGCGATTGGCCGGGGAGTGCATGGCGGGCGCGTGATCAAGGCACTGATTGGTGTGCCACCTGCATGTCCAGGGGGGAGTTCTATGGCTCCTGACCGCAGCATCCTGCTATTTGGGCGCAACCTTCAGGTCTGATTGTATCAGCCTGTTTCAGGCTTATCCTAGCCCCCAACAAAATCCAAGCAGCAGGGTGGAAATTTCATATATGTTCAGTAATTAGGTGAATTTCTGGTCAGTATTTCATTATTGGTTCACTAATAGAAGCAAGTCGCAGCTCTAACTTAATTCTACTTGAGTCTGGAAATCTGTGCTACGGTCTACTTTGAAGAGCTATTGCAAGGGAGAGGGAAAGGAATAGCCATGAGTCGATGGCAATAAGACTAGATCCTGGTTCCCCATCTAGAGTGATGTAACCCATACCTGTTCTCAGGTTCCAAGTGTAAAATGATACCAATTAAATTTTCTCCTGCATACCTGCTTCATGAGTATTAATGAGTTACTGTTGATTATTAACATGAAGGAATGCAAGGTCTGTCCAGAAAAAGTCCAGCCATTGTTAATATAATGGGAACAGTTTGTGCGACATTGATGTAACCTGACAGCCAAGGACCATAAACTGGAATGTGCAAGTGTGAACAATGACAACTTTACTGGACTAGTCAGTGGGGACAGTTGATGCCGTTGAGTGAGCATGTGTACTGTGTGGCCTCACATTCCGAATGACTGAGACAGTAGAGCAACAAATCTGCATTAAAGTTCACATTAAGCTTGAACATTCTTCTGCAGAAACTATTCAGATGACTCAGAAGGCTGCAGCTATGGGCAACTGGTGATTGGCAGCTTCATCACGACAAAGTGCCCACTCGAAAATCACATCTTGTGCAGAGACTTTTGGCAAAACATCAAATCACCCAGGTGACTCAGCCCCTCTACAACCCAGATTTGGTGCCCTGTGACTTTTGGCTTTTCCCAAAACTAAAATCGCCTTTGAAAGGGAAGAGATTTCAGACCATTGATGAGATTCAGGAACATACGATGGGGCAGCTGATGGCAATTCCAACACAGGATTTCACAGAGTGTTTTGGACAGTGGAAGAGACACTAGGAGAACTGTGTGAGGTGCCAAGGTGCCTAATTTGAAGGGGACTAAGGTTTCATTGCCCTAGGTACAAAGTTTCTTGTATCTTGTATCTTCTTCAGTAAATGTCTCTATTTTTCATATTACATGGCTGGATACTTTCTGGACCAGTAGAATTAAAGGGTATGCATATTCTTTTTTTTAATTATGTTATTGTTGTTCACATATTCCTTATATAGAATCAATAAGGGAAAAAAAGAAGGAAACAGAACAGCAATAAGGGAAAAACAAGAAAACAGTATAGCAAAAAGGAAAGACATTCCTTTTGGCATGCCTTGGAAGTTCTATTGACATCATTTTGCCTGCTTCTAAGAGATCCCAGAAACTAGAATGATAAGTATAAAAAAAAAAAAAGAGGGATTGAAGAGTAGCCAAGGAGGGATACTAGCAAAGAGAGAAGAAAACTGACACACCATCTGTGGAATCCTTAGTTATCAGTGTTCCCGGTGGCAATAATATTCTGACTACAATCCACCATTTGCATACACATGCACATGCATAGCTCTATTTATAAGCGTCAGTAGTTAATTCATGCAGAAAACACCTAGGAATATAAGTACTGTGATTTAAATATCATGCCTGAAAGAATGATACATACCTGTAAGGAATGAACAGGGTATTTCTAGAGGAAGTAAGTAGAAGAGAAGGTAAAATTGTTCCAAGAGACTTGAAGCAAACAGACAGCCTGAGCTACACTGGAAGTATGCTGGGAGAAAGGAGAGACCACTTAATTTTAGAAATTTGACAAGCATGATGAGAGTTATGCAACAGTTCTCTGCATTAAGTACACAAACCTCAAGCCTTTTGTTGATGGAAAATTTTCAGATAAACGATGGCAAATAGAGCAAAAATGAAGATGAATTGACATCTTCTAAAGAAGCCAAAGAACTCATTTCCCTTTTGAAAAGATCAGCTATGTCCTGCAGTGCCTCAGGGATAGTACAGATGTATTAAAAAGATGCAGTTATATTTAGCAATTTGCAAGAGTCAGAATAAAAGCTTTTATTCCAACTCACATCTGTATAGCAAGCGCCTGGCAGAACAACAAACAAGGAGAACTGTTTACCAGAATAAGATGTGGGGCACAGGGCAATGTAGCAGGTTCAAGCTAACAGCAGATTTCCAAAGGACAGTCCTGTGATGGAATTCCTAGTGGGACGATCAAATGGGTGGAACCATCAGCCAAGCATGACTGAGCATAACAAATCCATCAAGACCTATGATATCCCTGGCAAGACAAATAGCAAGGAGCTCAGAGACTTAAATGGTGTTTGAGGATATTTACTATCTGCCAGCCTCCAGCAGGGTGGAGAAGCAACACCATTCGAATTCCCATCTATTCCAACAATGCAATCAAAAATACTCTTTTCCTTGGCTAGTTGAATTTACAGCCTAATATTTATTTATCTTTAACTGCATTTTATGTATAGCTATATAAATAAAAATATGTTTGTATATGTTTTCACATATTTCTGTTTCCACATCAAGTAAAATCAGCTTGACAGATTTTTGTGAAATCCGGAGTGTATGATTTTAAATAGAGGCTATGTGGCATGCCTGAAATTTGCTTTGGGGTCCTCTGGGGGTCAGGCAGGCGATCATTTGCCAGAGCAGCTAAAACAGAAGTGAAATAAGAGGCCCATAAGACTGCCAACGGGAGTAATGGGCCATAAGTATGAAGATGCATTAATATGCCAAGGACAGAGAAAACAATCGGTGGTTGTAAATATGAGTCCCAAACTGATCGTCACGAAGGCAGGTGTGGTTTGCAGTCTAGCCATTTCTCACCCGGGGAACTCTAAGTAGAACAGCTCGAGTTAAACACCAATGGCCTCAGTGATACTATTTGGTTAATGGTGATTAACACATTTTTCTTCAGCAGCTCTGGGGAGGCATTTTTGCAGAGACTTAATGTGGGTGAATCCCACCCCCAACTCCTAGTCAGAGGAAGGAAATGTCAGTCCTCCACCTCACATTGGTGAGTGTGGCTTCAACAGGATGTTGGAGCCCTTCTCCCCCACAGTTACAATGTTCGGGGCCTGGTGTCTGACTCCCTCCTGCAAATGTCCAGAGGCAAGCTGACTAGCCACTAACGACCAGTCAAAGAAACGCGGGCTGAGTTGGGTTCAGCCTGAACTTGCAGAGTTTTCTGGTTAAAAAGGTGCATAAGCATTTCCCACAAACCAGACATGTGCCAAATACAAGAGAGAGAGCCAGAATGCCACTGAGTCCTGTCCCAGTGGAGAAGGGACTTGGACAGAGAGAAATTGTAGGCAATACCTGATCTTTGGTAGCTGTGGAAGGACTAAGTGACCAGCCAGAACAAAAAAATACTTGCTATTATCAAGGGAGCTACAGGTAAGAGATTCCCTGTAATCTGAGGGCAGTGGGGAGTGTTACCTTCAAAGAATACTTGAGTAGCCCTTGAAAAGTAGAATCAGTTTTATACACACAGGTCAGAGGACAAAAGCCAGCTTTCGACAGTACTAATTTTGTAGAACTTCCTGGAGTAGTCATGGACCACTAAGATTATCATCCAGAAGCAAAGAAAGAATGAGACCCAACAAATATTTTGAAGGGTCAGGGGAATAAACGTGGAGTTGCCTAATGATTACACCCTGGGAGACATGCTTGTTTCATATACCAGACATTCAACCACACGTAAACAACAATGGAATGGCACACTCGCACAGACAGAACAAAGTATGATTAAATAAGGTGATTTAAAAGAAGAAAACAATTTAAGAAGCATTTGATGTCTGAGAAATGTACTGCTCATGGGCTGATAAGCACTCCCAGCCATCTAGTAAATCCTGTTTCTATCCTTTGATCTGATACTTGAGACTCTACTACAGACCTCTGGTGTCCACTTCTCTTCCTCACGAATCTCATTTCCCAGCACTCCCACATGCACATCCTTTGGCACAGCCAGGAAAACTATTTGCTACCACTCTCATTTCTTGTGTCCAATTTTCTATTCTGCTCTATCTAACAAAATACTTCTCGTTGTTCAAAGAATCCCCAGGACCAGGGAAGCTACAGCTACTCATTTTTTGTGACTTAACATTATACATTTGCATGGCTGTTGATTTTCTCACCCTGTCAAACTTCAGTGGGGTTTAAAACTGGCTACCTATTATTATATTTGCCTGAGAACTTAAACAATACCCCTGGCAGGGCCCCCACCCCATAAGAACTGAGCCAGAATCTCCAGGACTTGGTGCTGGGCAGAGAGGTTCTATTTTAGTTGTGATAGTTTCCAAAGCTCTCCAAGTAATTTTAATGTGCAGCCAGGATGGAGTCTACGCTGACTGAGATAAAAGGCAGCTAAAAAAAAGTTCTTAATGTGGATGAATTTATAGGTTTTCTACGCTGGCCTCCCAGAGAAGTGTTGATAAAACATCAGTTGGTTGTGTAGGTTTTTTAGTTTTCTATGACAGGTGAGAGTTGAATTAGACATGGCTGTGGATAAAATGCTGGGACTAAGAAAACCAAAAATGAATTAAAAGAGGGGGAAAACATTGTGCCAGAGCTGTGATGCTCAGTGCAGAATGCACAGCGCTGTCACTGGGAACCTCAGACCTATCTGTGCGGGTGTCTCCGCGCCCACAGATTGTGAGTGGATTGATTTGATGGGCTCGGACACTATGTAGTCTTTAGAAGCTCCTTAATTGACTCTACTGTACAGCCAGGATTGAGAATCACTGCGCTGCAGGGTAAATAAGGTTAGTGTTGCCTGATGCTGGTTATCAAATGAAGTAAATTCTTCTTGAAGGACAGTTCCTTAAAGAATGGAGGATGAATAAGGATGTTGGGCCTATAAATGTTAGTTTAGGGGATTTCATGTTCACGTCTGAGCTCCATATCTCAATATATTTGCTCACAGTGTGTCTCAGCTGTGCGCAAAGGCCTCCTGTTCATAGTCAAGGCTACAGACAAGAAAGAAACAAGGAGACCTAAAGAGGTCATTTTGCCTCTTTCTAGTAGACCGGGATTCCTTAATAAAAGATGGGGCATTGGGGGATTCTCTACTCTTGCTGTGGTAGAGTCAAGTCTTGTTCTGTGATATTCACTCCTCTCCAATACCCGTACAGCCTGGATGCTCTTTTCCTTCCTCTTGCCTTCAGGCTTAGCCATGTGATTTACTTTGGCCACTGGGATGTTAGCAGGCAAGACATAAGACATGGTAAGGGCTTGGCAAGTGCTTGAGTGATAGGGTTTGTTCTGCCATAAACATGAGAAGATCACATCTTGATGTTCTTGCAGGTCCAAGAGTGGCTGCTTTGGCCACCCACTGACCGTGGTGGGAGCCTCTCTGCTCCTGGGACCCGAAGCAGACCTTTTGGCAAAGCCCTGCCAAGATCAGATGAGCCCAGCCGACGTGCAAATGGATGAGCAAAATAAATACTTACTTTTCTGTGGTAAATGTTGGTTTGTTTGCTATGTAGCTAGATTGTGGCCAAAGCCAACTAATACACTCCCTTTCCACACCTTTCTTCACCTGGAATGTGCTCCCATCCTTGACGTTTTTCCAAATTAGCTCAAAGTCTACTTCTTTAGAAAGCCCTTTAACATGTGGGAGGTAATTTTATTATCTCATTTCCTTACTGTCCCTTCAAACAAATATCATATTAGGTTTTTGTTTGAAAGACGCTCCATGAAATACTTCCATCGACAAAAGAACTGTAAGTCTAATCCAAGGAGGACTATTCCTGTCCTTCCAGGTCTTACTAATTGCTGGTGTTGATTGCAGGACTATTTATAATAGTTTGAATTTAGAAGAAATCTATGTGACTAAAATTAGGACAATGGTTAAGTAACATTTACAATTTTCATAAAATTAAGAGTCATCTCACATTTTTAAAATATGCCCATGGAATTTAAGTATGAATCGGTATCTTTATAACAAAGCAAGACATAAAATTATCTTCAAATATGCTTTCAATTATATAAAATAAAAATATATAAAAAGTCTAAAATGAAGTATACTGAAATGTTAACAGAGGTTTTTCCTGAACAAGGGTATTAAGAGTGATTATTTCCTTTTTTAAACCATTTCCCATACTTTCTAAATTTCCTTCAATGAGCAGATTTTACTCTTACTTTGAGAGGGAAAAAAACCACTGAAAAGGATAAGGAAAGAAAACATAGTTTTCTGAGAGACTTGGGAATCTAGAAAACACACGAATCAAAGGGGGAAAATAACTGGCAAAGATCCTTCCTTTTTTTAACCTACTCAACAGGCAAAATGAGGTAAGACTGGCCTCTTCCCAGTCGGTGAAAGACCTCTAATTCTAAGGAGCCCTCATTTCTGGGGGACCCCCATCTGCACAGTCTTCACACAGAAAGGTCTCAGTTGTGTTTTCTCAAAGCCTGCACAGTTCACTATATAGAGTTGTTTCCTCAGAATCAGGGGCAGTTCAGTACTAACGGAGGTCTTTTTGTTTATTTTTGTCTTTATTTCACTCTTCCACTTCCACCAAACTGCATGAAGCCAAAGTTTTATACATGGCCAATGCATGATTAAGCAAAAGTCTCAATAACTGTCTAATTCAGCATTAAGTTTTATATTTTAAAGGCCATTGTTTATTTAAATTGTGACATCCATGCTTTTGAGTGATTGACCCCAATGATATATTACACAATTGAAACCGTACCATATAGCCAATTTTATGCCTCGCTTTGTTCATTAGATACTCTCATACTTAAATTTCATAAGGTATTTTTAAGCCAATGGATTAAAAATATCCTTATGAAAAATATGCTTACAAGCCAATGGACTGTACGTTTCTTCAATGGAAAAATCTCCATCGCATTCACCTTTGTTATCCTCACCACCTAGCAAAATGGGCAGCACAGCACAGGTGGAGTTGACATTGACAGTGCTCACGTATACTGTGCTTCACTCTGTAGGTAAGACGGAAAACACATCTGGGTTTGCAAGGACCTTGAGGGTAGGCGGGGCCAAGTGACTAGTTCTATCCAGTAAATTACACTGGGACATGACACCTCTCATTTTAGAGCCAAAGCAATGAGAAGTCCATGAACTACCCTCTAAAGTCTCTCCCCTGACTGCCGCAAACTTATGCTGAATCACGCTGCTGCTACAAGATGCAAGCAGTCGGGAGTCCTGAGTCACCACGTGGAAGGGAGCTCTGTGGGAGAACTGCTGAGCCCGCAGCAGATTTGCTTCTGCAGGGAACAAATGTTTACTTGGTGAGCCACTGAGATACCAGAATTTATTTGTTCCCACAGCACAGTCTGGCCTATGCTAACACTGCAGGCATTCTTTAAAGTTTATTTGAATTTAATTAGAAGCTTTTCATATTCCACTGTTGAAATGTGTTTGCTGGTACAACCAAAAGTGCCTATCTTTTTGTTTTTCTACTAAATGTTTTAGCATTTGCTAAATTTAACAAAGGGAGAAGATAGCTTCTTTTTTTGCAAGCTACTCAGTAACAATAGCCTTAGAGGTTGCAGATCGGATATGTAAGCTGCTAAACCTGTGCTCTAGGCCTCCTGTCTCCTTCTGGAGCTGCAAAGGAATGTTTCAACCAAATTTCTAATCTAACACTACATATATGGTAGTGGTCTCAGGACAGCCTGTGGCACTGCATGAGGTAGAAGATACGGGCCGTGACGTGGACCATTCTTCGAATGTATAGAAGTAAAGAAAAATGTTTGGTGAATTGTTTTTTGAAAGGAACTCAGGTAAATAAGAGCTTCGAACCCACTTATACTATTGCAAGCTCGAGAACTGTAGGAACATCGCATTTCCTTATAGCTAGACATCTATAACTCTCCCTTCCCACTCACCCTTTGTATAAAAACTAGCCTTAGCTAGTCCATCCATTTTTCCAATACTAACCAAGATATACAAGATCCAAGACAGCTGGGGGCATAAGCAAATGCAGCTACAAACAAATATGTGCTTAAAAACCCTTCCCTCTGGAACATTGACTTTCCAAGGCCCTGTGCAGACGAGACTCCTTTTATTGCAGTGGTAGATTTATAAACCAATTCGTAACTAGGCGATTGGCTGAATTCCATGCTTGCTAACTGATTCCTTACCAGTTAAGGTAGACAAAAAATGACCAAATCACTAGTTTACTTTAGGCTTCATAACAATAAAAAGTCTATTACTGCTTTTGAAAACATGGTGCACATAAGCACCTTCAGATTTAGTGACTAAATTAAGAACAATTGTGTCCTTCAGGGTCTGTCTCCAGCTGCCTTGGCATCTGTTTCAACTCTTTGCCTTGTCCTTCTTCCTCAAATCTTTGAGTTCCTTGGATAGAGGTAGGTCTCAGCAATGCCAAATCTTGTGCTCACTTTTAGAAACTGTAACAGCAGGAACTTGCTGAATTTCACCTCCTGGGGTGTCATAGATGTTTGCAGCTTCTCAGGTCTGTTCATCATCTCTGCAGTGTCCTCACTTGGACTGCCTGCTAAGGCTCGAGAAAGTTAAGTGTTTCATCTTAGCACACGACCAAAGTGATGAAAGCTACTCTCTCTTATTTTGACATACTTTAGGGATTCAAATTAAAACCACAGAGGTCCAGCTATATTAACAGGTATTGCAGTATAATAATTTCAAATGAGACAACAAAGAGTTTAAAGAAACAGCATCCTACCAAACTCTAAAGCAGGGCACAGCCCGGCACAGCCCAGCACAGGGGGTTTTTGAAGACCTCATACCTTTGGGCCTGAAGGAATCAAGGTAAAAATGTCATCTTAGATAAGAAGAGAAGGAAGAGAAATGAAAAGAAAGCATTTATACAAACATAGGGATGTATGTCCTCCCCTCATACAGGTAGATGTATTCATTGCACTGGCAATTACATGGCATTATTTGAAGGGCCACTGTCCTGTTAAAATGGCCCACATAACCCAGACAACCTCGTGGTATTCCCCACAAAAATTCTAATTCCAAGCTCAGTAAGTGGTACAACACAGAAACTTGGTAGTTTAGTATTTATTCCTCAAAAATAACATAAATATTTATATAACACAGTGGTGTTCTCAGGACTCCTACATTATCGTCCCAGGTGACCCAATACTAATAAACAACCATCTAGGTACATACATAACTATCAAACTATGATCATCTACAGGTAGTTTGATATCGTCAGATCAGCTAGCCAGCACCACCTCTGTTCAAAGATGACTTATTCAGAAAATGCAGTGCTCCATTTAACTGTTTACCTAAGTTTGCACTACCGGTAAGTGCAAACATACAAATGTTCTATTTTCCTAGTTAGAAATACTCAATCTGCTATGGAGTGTGAGACCACAATTAATTATTATATACTCGTCAAATAATTAAATCACCTCCAAAGGGGGCAACCTTAAAATGGCTATTTTCTGCATATCAGACAACGGGGCCTTCCACGCTTGCTTATCCATTTAAGAACTCAAAATCCCGTATCTGTATAGGGTGTTTCCCCTAGATGTATGAAGGCATGTGGATGGAGCTCAGGAGGGGCTGACTTTGCCCAGTTCCCACACCCACTGACTTATGTAGAATAAAACATTTTACAGATGGAGACACTGAGACCCTGAGAAACTGGCATAATTTTCCTTTAATCCTTCTAAATTCTTCTGGCTGGTCTAATAATCAAATGAACATGAGCAAGATTAACAGGAGAAAATAACCAAATTTATTATGTATGTACACCTATGGGGATTCCACAAGCATATGGGGAGGGCAGTTGAGGCTTCTATGGCATTCTGGACTAAAGAGACAGGGGCAGGGGGCTGGGACTGCAAAGGGAAAGCAGGCCGTTCACAGGTAGATGATAAAGAGCAAATACTGGTAAACAAATTCTTCTGGGCCACCCAGAAACAAGGGGACGCAGGGAGTCCAAAGGACTCTTCAGTTTGTCTGTCTGCCACACTTGGTTTCTATTACAGGAAATGAGGGCTCCCTTCCTCTACACAGGTTTTCTGATTTGAATTCCTTTAGGCAGGTAAGGTAAAGGGTCAAGTTTCTTTCTGAGACTTTTGTTTCTTAAAAATAACCAACTAAAAATAATCAATATTCCAAAAGGCATATTTCGAGTTAGTAAACTCTGCTTCCCCTCATTTGCAAAGGAGGACAATAAGAATTTTATATATATATCAATTATAGACATATAAAGATCTATCTTCATAGGTTTAGAAAGCTCAGAATTTTATTTGCCTTATTCAAAAAAACTTTCATCACTTTTCCTCTCCTCTTTCCTCACCTTTTCTATGGAAAAGTTCAGCTCTGTCCCCATGAGTGGTTCAACCTTCCTTTGCAGGTGGCTTTCTTCAGTCGTCAGCAGAAAAAGAACAGCATTAAAGACTTATCAGAGAATTAGGAAGGCCAGAAATACCCCCAGCTTTAAAGACAGGGGATGTGAAACTGAGAAGGAACTGATCGACCCCTCTGCACCTTCTCAGAAAAGCTCAGCGCTCGGAACCCAGACCCCACCCTGCCACTCTGCCTCAGGCACACGGAACATTTGTTTCAACTCAGCAAACCTACACTGAGTGCTTGTTACATATACTTGCACTATCCCTCCCACTTTTCCTTCCCAACTTACCAGTAAAAATTCCTTAAAATAATATGTGGAGTAGTAGGTTTCAATATATTATGCATATATACATACCCCCCAAAATAATGCATACTATAAGATTTCACACTCCTACCACTAAAAATTATACATGTACACACACACACAGTATTTTTGTGTGTATCAGTCCATTTAGCAGCAAATGAAGGTATAGGCAGAAAATAATTACACTGGATTTCACAGAAGCCTTTTTTTAATTGAGTAAAAAGGTGCATTGTCACTAGGTGCTTGTTTTATTTCAGATTTCTGTCTGCTGTAGTTTGTACGATTTTAAATCAACAATGTAACTGCAAGGAAACCCTGATGATAACGCAGCATACATCATAGGCCATCTCACTCGGCGCACAAAAGCATCTTGCAGGAGAGGAAGCACAGTATTGCAATTAGAACTGGATGGATTCAATAAATATTAAGCAGTAAACAACATAATTCATGTAGCCATTTCTGTCTCAGCAGAACCTACAATTGAAGCTCATCCTAATATCCAACCCTTGAAATTAAGATGATAAGGTATTGCTGAGAGAGATGGAGGGCATTTCACAGTCACGGCTTTTGGAAATTCCACTATGCTTTTTGCAATTGAAAGTTGTTGCTTCTGCCCCTCCCCACAATTCAATGGTCAACCAGAAATGAACCCTGGCAGAGGGACAAATGAACACATTTCATTGAGCCCCACTTATACTTCTATGAGCTACATTTTGTTGTTTGGATAGAATCAGGCTTCAAAATCAGGCATTGCAAATCCAACAAGCACACAATTTAAACTATTTTGCCTGTACTTCCTGGTTATTTACAACCTGTTTGACCAATTTGAGCATTTCTTTTCATCAAATTGACCGAACTGGTCAAGCTAGTCCAGGGCCCCAGACCACCCCCCGCTTTTCTCTTTGGGGGCAGACCTCCATCCCTCCATCACAAGCAAAGATACTTCAATAAACTCTCTTTAATCGAGTCCATCTCACTTTCTACCAATCTTAGTTTTGCCTCCAGGCAGCCTGGAGCGGCAGGAAGTAGGCCGAACTAGCTCTCCCTAGCTAATCGGATAAACCAATCTGGCAGAGATGAATGCTTTTAGGGAGGTTGCAGGCTTTGCTTTTTGGACAATGAATGCTGAAGGCAGACCAGGGATAAGAACGAGACTGGGTTTGGGTCTTCAAGTCACTGAGGTCCCTTATCAAAGAAAAGCTGGCTGTACACGACTCTGATGGTAAATAACTATTCTTTAAATACTTTTCAGTAAATAACGATAATCTTACTAATGATGATATATAGCTCCATTTTTTTTCATTTCACCAAAACTAGGCGTTTGCACATTCCCTAAACTAGTAGTCAAAGTCATCTAGCTTTTTGGTATTTCACTGATAGAAAAAAAAGCTGTTATTAGGCTAATAAATCACCAGAATTTTTTCCAAGGTTTGGTTTCGGAAATTGCTTCCCTCTGTGAGTGGCAAACTTATTGCCTCCTAGAAACTTCTTCTTCTAAAATACTAAAGGAGTCCCTGGGGAACGTTAACAACAGGCATCTGGCCTGAGGGCTTCTAATGCTTTTTAAAGTTATACCTCCCCTGGGCAGGCCCTTGGGCCTGGGGCACTCTGGTGACTTGAAGCCTCACTGGTCGCCATTCTGCTTGTTCAACCCCAGGCAGGTTCACGGCACTTGTAACCTAGCTCTGCAGCCCTTCTGATCTTCCTTGTTTCAATGCCTTGGGGTGTGTACGTTTAGAAAAGAACAGTTTATGGATACACTCAGCTCCCCTGCGTCAGACTAAACTCAAGATAGAGCAGAGGAAGAAGACAGCTAAAAATCTGGAAAAGGTGAATGAAGGTAAAGGCCAGGCTTGGAGGAAAAGAGTAAGTCAAGGGAGGGACAGGGAGTCCCTCCGGTAAGACTGAGTCACAAAGTGAAGCTGGACAAGTGAGCAGAGATTATGAAGAAATGAAGTAAACAAGGTGAGGCCATGGGCTCAAGGGCATCGACGACAGACGTGAAAGTAAGGAGACCTGGGTTTTAATGTCGCTCCACTCTAAGTCTCAATTTCCTCTGTGTGAAATGCAGTTTTAAAATGAAATTACCCCCATCATGTAGACATAATGAGTCTATGAAGGCCACACAACTGGCCAAAGCCATAAATACTGCACTGTTTAGAGACCAAAGCATAAGACAATGAGTTGGAACCAACTAAGGAGTCAGACAACATACAGATGGAAACAAAAGCACTTTAAAACCAGGTAAAAGTCTGCCTTAGAAAGAAAATCTCTCCACGCGTCCTGTTATCTGTATCCTTCCAGACGCTGGACTAGGCATCGTGGATCTTTTCGCTCTATGAGGCTGCATCTTTGATGGGAAGAAAAGGCTCACTTTTATACAGTTAGACAATAAGATATATATTGTTTAGAAAAACATAACGAAATGGCAACAGATAATCAGTGTTAGAGGCATTCATGGGAGAGAGCCCAGGACTTCTCTGAATATGGCGGCTCAGGCCCAGGTGATATGTTCTAGGTTGCTTTCCAAGGAACACCCGGCAGATGCTAACTTCCTATCTTAGCAAGTCAAGTAGAAGCCTCGGTATATCTTGCATTTTCTGTTACCAGAAGCTTAAAACCCTTCCAGTATGTTCTGCAGCCACTACCAACCTCCAAATACACTGTATTGATTGGATCCTATGAAAAATCTAAACCAGATGATAGATACAAGCATCACGCCTGGATAATAGCAAGATACCATTGGGCAAATACTTCAAGTCTAGAAGTGGGACCAGGCCAGTAGAGGGCCATCATTATCTGACATAGAAAGACATTTATTTCCCCCTACAGTCGATCAACAAAACATTGAGGGTGTATTCGGCTAAGACTGGGAATAAGCAGAAGCCATGTGTTCAGATTTCAGGCAGACTCAAAGGCGGAGGGGTCAGAGATGGAGCTTGGGTCCCCCAATGGGAAGGTGGAGCTCTGAGGAGGGAAACTGTTGGTTGCTTGCTTGGCCTTTAGGCTAAGCCTGAGTGCTGATGATGGCTACAGGAATATCAGAGGCCTGCACATGCATTCTGCTCCTGAATGACTTGGAAAAACTAACTAGGATTTCATGGCATCAGCTCACTGATGAGTTTCACTTTCCTTTCCCTTCATGGTACCTCCTAGGCAAATAAGAAGTTGTCCAGTTGCACAAATGGCAGCAAAACCCTAGGGTCAGAAATATTTAGAGAACTAAGAATTCCAATTACTTTCTGAGTTCATCATATTTCTGTTGGTCCAAGGTCCCATTTGGAATCCTAGAAAGTATCTCCACTGGAAACCCAATCAGCTTTCACAAAGTACCTACTTCCGAGCTTGTCAGCCACAACATACCGAAAGGAGGCTTTATGAAAGAACTTCTTTCACTTAGTTTTTTTTGTCACTTAGTTTCTCTAACCAAGCAAGAAATTTGATATTATGATACCGAGACGTCATGTGGATTTAAAGTTAATAGTGATTTACAGTAAGCAACCCCCAGCATCATCCACAGCTGCTCGGGTTAAAGGCCTTTCATTTTGGGATCTGCCCTCTGCTGAACATCTCTTTCTCAGTAAGTCCATGACACCAACCTCATGTGGTATATTTCCTCTCATCCGCAAGAATGGCCATCGTTAGCTTCCTGCTTCCTGTGTGTCTGGATCCTCCGACTAATGAGTTATATACCTTTGTGTCTTGTTGGAGCCATTGGTCCTCTGTTCTGATGGTGTTACTTACCATGGAGACAGGTTTATAGCTTCCTCCCACTCCCACCTTCACCCTAGCCAAAATCCTGGGCATTGAAAATTGGTACTGAAAGTCTAGGAGCTTCCTGTCTGACCCTTAGTTAGACAAGGTCATAGACAGCATCCACCCTATTTGGAATCTGTCAGTGGCTTTAATTTCACACAAGATACAGTCACTGAAGTCTCCCAACTGTACTAGAGATATCAAAAAGTACAACGTATTCCACCATACCTCCTCTTGGGCAGCTAGCTCACCTCACAAGCTAGGTATCATTCCATAGCGTGGCAAGGCTAATTAGACTAGACGTGGTTAGCTGACTGAGGCTTATGAGAACTTCAAACTGGAACACAGAGCCTCTAGCCAGTCTCTTCTGGATGCTTGAACGTGGAGGTCACACGCACCACTTTGTACATGACAAGAGTAAATAACTCTGGGAAGAAACAAGGAAATTGCTGGACAGAGAGCAGAAAATTCTAGAGATGGAGAAATCAACATTGAGTTTCTGACCTTTGGCTCATGTTCCATACTCAACTCTGGTCATCTGGGAGTTTCTGTTCTTTGCGGTCTTTCAAGTACACTGGCTAACAGGAGATTGATCTTGACACGTGCTTCCAGGTCACTGACACAGGAAAAGGAAAGACAGAAAACTGCACACCAGCTCTAGTTTCCATCCCAAAGTGACAATGTCACATCTGCTTACATTTCGTTAGCCATACCAAGTCACATAGCTCTAACTTCAAAGAGTGTGAGAAAGTAAAATCCTACCCCGTGCCCAGAGGGAGGAAAAACTGAATATGACTTCCACATCACATTAGGTTCTTTCCCCCCCCAAAGTATCAAGATGTAACCATCTTTTCTTGGCTTCCAGCTCTCCTCTGAAACTGTCCTTACTATGGTCACCTGTGATTGAGGCGCTGTTAAATCCAATTCACACTTTTCAGTCATTCTAACTTCTCTCTTTCTCTCTCTCTGTCTCACACACACACATACACACACACACACTTGCTGCTATAAATTATTCCCTAACCTCATCATTTTCTCCAGTTCTAGCTTCAGTAATACCATTGCATCCTTCCAATCTCCTACCCATTTCTTCTCCTTCCCTTTCTTACTTTATACCCACATCCAAGCTCTCCCTGCCTCTCACCGAAATATGCTCCTCCTTATTCCTTAGTCAATTATACCTCCATTTCCCAGTCACCCAACGGAGAGTCTTCTGTAGCTTCTCCCTTTCCTTCTTTTTTTACTCTGTATTTTTGGCTACCAAGACCTCACTAAGATTTCTCACTTGGTTGGCTCTAACAGCCTCCTAAAGTTTCTTGTTGTCATAAACACTAGTCCATGGCTCTTCTTCTGCACAGATGATTAGGGTCATCTTTCTAAGTGTAATTGTTTCTCCCTTGCTTAAAAACCTTCAATGTCTTCTAAATGCTGCTAGACTATAGCCTAAAATCCTTCCAGTGGTTTATAAATTTTTCAAGATCTACGCATGATTACTCCACTGGTTTCATTTATTCCCCTGGCCCTCTCCCCCGGTGCGTTACCTGTATTTTCCAGAATGGTCTCTGATGATTCAAATCTCCATGTCTTTGAGATGCAATATTTAACAAACACCTTTCCTTCCTATTCTTTGCCTGGTTAACTCCTTTGAGATTCAGCTTTCCTCCCAGTCTTGATCAGGTCTCCCCATTAGTGTTCTAAGAACAACTTGAGCTTACCTCAATCTCAGTAGCAGATTATCATAATTATGTTTTTCTGCTCAACATTTTGTCTTTCTTCCCTACTGTGAATTCCATAGAAAAGACTCAGTTTTACTGTTGTTGTATAGCCCGGCTCTAAGACAGTGCCTCACTCATAATAGGAGCCCAGCAAATGCCCATTAAATGAATGAATGAATGAATGAAGTCCCATAATCTTATGAGAACCAAATTCTGGAACTGTGCATAGGGAGGCAAAAAGCAAAGAGTAAAAAATATGGCTCATGCACACAAATAACCTTATATACATATATAACCTTCTATACATATATAATATACAGGGTGGGGCAAAGCAGCCTTACAGTTGTTCGTATGAAAAATAATAGAATAATTAATAAGTAACAATATAAGAATAAACTCTGTTTTATGTACTCACAGCTATAAACTCACTGTGCCCATCCTGTAAGTATAACGTGCCTGTATAATTACCCCAGCAGAACTGGGCCAAATTCCCCAGCAACCATACCCTCTCCTGAATCTCTGGGTAGTTCATGCTGCAATTTGCCTTTCTAAAATACCTTTCTCTTTTTCCTTTGAGATTCAGTTTGAAGAACAAGTGACTTATCTTGTCCTCAGGGTTCATACTCCTCAGCATTGTGTGTTAATTTGTGCTTATAAACTAAAGACATATCTACTGGAGGCCTGCGTTGGTTTCCCTGGCAATGAAAAGTCCTGCCCTCAAGGAGCTATAGCCCAGCAAGGAGCTAATCTCTCAGCTGAAAGGAAGAAGCTCTTAGTGAAAAGAAATGGCTTTGTGGAATATGAGAGAGCCTTAGAGACAAACCTGAATGCCCGTGGGTAGATGAATAGGTAAAGAAAAGGTGCTATACATACAATAGGATATTAGCCTTAGAAAGAAGGAAATCCTTCCATTTGGGGCAACATGGATGAACCTAGAGGACATTATGCTAAGTAGAATAACCCAGACGTAGAAGGTCAAAGACTACATGATTCCACTTATACGAGGAATCTAAAATAACAAAACTCATAGAAGCAGAAGTCGGATGGTGGTTGCCAAGGGCTAAGGGCAGAGGCAAGCTAACAGGTATTGGTCAAAGGGTGCAGAGCTTCAGTTATGCAAGAAGAGTAAGTCTTAGAGATCTACTGTACAACACAGTGCCTATAGATAAGGATATGGTATTGCATACTTAAAAGTTCTCCAAAAGGGTAGATCTTATGTTAAACATTCTTATCACAAAAAGAAAAAAAGAAAGAAAGGACATAAACAGAGGTTGGAAGGAAACTTTTGGAGGTAATGAATACATTTATGGCACAGGTTGCCGTGCCGGTTTCACATGGTGTGTTCTTACCTCCAAACTCATTATCTAGAGCTTTCTGAATGCTAATCACACCTCAAAATAGTGCTTGCTAAAAAAAATAATAGGAACAGTAATAATAACAATGATACCGACCACTTTGGTGCTACTCTTTACCTTATCTCAGCAAAGTATTTTTGTTCTATAAATAAGCAAATGAATACAGAAATAAATTTCCTCTTGCTTCTCCAGAACAGGCACCGTGTAATGAAAAGACCGCCTGACTGGGGTCAGCACTCCAGGTTATGGACGTGTCCACACCGCTATTACTTTGGGGAAATCCCTGAAACCGTTCTGCATTTCTTTCCTGATCTACAAATTGTGGAGGTTGGATTAAAGGATATCTATGGTCTGTTCTGGCTCTAAATGTCTAGTACTCTAGCTCCCCTCTGACAGAGAAGGAAGCTAGCATTTACTGATCACCAACATGTGCTATATTCCATTCATTACATATGCACACACCCCATAGAAACTTACTGGCATTTCTCTTCTTAGCAGCAGCAGAGAAATAACCCTGTATCCCAGGCCCCAGGATCTTAGACGGAGAAGTGCTATCTGAGATGAAGATAGTTGCTTCTTAAATGGAATTCTAGCTCCCACACACCGTCTGAGCACTGAGCACTGAGCATGTCCCCCACCCCCTAATGATAATAACCACAGGGAAAGCAGTTAACCCTGGTCCAGGCTCCATTAATCCCTCTTCAATGGCTAGTACTAGAAGTATGCAGGTCGCTAACAGAGGGGCAGCCCCCAAGTTCAACACAAAGGAATTAAGAAGAGTCACACAAATGTATCCAAAGCAAGGACTGGATCCATGAGTTCATCTCACAGAGAAGCCCTGTCTCTGATTCTCTCTGTTTTCACATTAATTGCGGACCTCAGCTGTGCAGACAGGAAAGAAAGGGAGTACCTGAGGATTCCACGCAGCCACCTGGCAGCTGAGCCCTGGCCTGCAGCTGAGACTCACAGCTACAATGCCATCGTAAGTATCTCTTGGCTAAAATTAACAAAACTCTTTTTGTGGAAATGAGAGATAGCTGGGTTGTAACATTTGCTTTTATCAAACCCATCGAGGGAAGCAGATGCTTAAGATGCCTAATAGACGAAAAGAAGACAAATCCTGTCCTGGAACCTCAGCAGGTGAAGAGGCAGAGAAACCTGGGTTTGAAGAGAGACCCTTCCAGGGGCCCTGGATGAACACACTAGTACCTGGTTCTTCAGACATTGGAGATTCATTACAAAATTGACATAGTGGAGGGATTGGGGGTGCTGAGCTGGGCAGTGATCATAGAGAGGGAAGCTTATAGTAAGATACTAGTATTTTAATAACTCAGTACAGTCGAAGGGGGTCCAACCAACTGCACCTCGTATTAAATTCTGATTTTTTTTTTGCTATGCCCCACTGTAGCTCTGGTATAGACCGATATAATGTCACTATTGGGCAAAAATATTCACGAATGAAGGATGTCTGCTGTATACTTGCTGTGATTACAAGAGTCCTCTCTAGGAGGCACTTCATGCATAAAGACACCAGGGCATTAGACAGTCTGTAGATAATCTCTTCAGGCACAGAGCTACTTATGAATTTAGGATGAGGAACCCGAGATCCTGCTGTCACACCTCATTACAGAAAGCCAAAGTGACATGCACATTCTGCGAGATTTTCCTCCCAAATCAATGTGGACAGAGCTGCCAGGATGCATACAAAGAGCGCCAGCCACTGTGCCTGCCCTAATTGGCACAACACAAAAATGAATGTGAATCAAAGCTTGTTGGGAAAAGGCAGGATTCTAATCATCTCCCATTATTCAGGGATGCCTTGCCAGCTGGCAGAGCCAAATCCAGGCACATTCTCCTCTAGTTTGAATCCTTGGGATGCAGTGAGGTGAAAAGAAAGGGATCCACTTGGATTTCGGATCCATTCAGATTTGCAGTTCACTCCAGTGCTCCCAGATGTGCTGTGGGCCCCTTCGCTTCACAAACCTGGGACAAGAGCGTGCAAACCAGAAGGGAAGCAGGGCCGAGGTGGTAGATGAACTGCTGCTGCCGGAATGGAAATATTCAAAATTGGAGCAGAAAGTCAGAGTCTGAGGATATAACCGACAAAAAAAAAATCTACACATACAAAAAGTTTTATTGAAAAGATATTTATTATAATGTTCAAATGTCCAAAAATTAAACACATTAGTGTCCAAAATGATGGTTAATGAGCTATGCAATATCCATCTCATGGACTATTATGAAGCCTTTGAAACATTTACATTGAGTTCATAATAATAGAGAAAATCCATGAACAAAAAAGACATACAGAATTGTAAATGTGCAACGTTATGCCAAGTAAATGAAAGAATAAGTATATTGAAAAGTTAAAGACAGCCTAGAAAGAAAAAAATACCAACGTGCAAGAATTAAGTGTTCTCTTTTGGTTTGGTAAGATTCTGAGTGACTTTTTTCCTTTGTTCCATTTTTCTTCATTTTCTAAGTATTTAATAAAAGTTGTTTTTGTAATGGAATAGAAATAAAAAGACTTGTAATGGAGTTTTCAGTTACACTCTACGTTTCTGCGTGTATTCGGAGCTGGGCTACAAATTCCCAAGGCGCCTAACTCTGAGGGATTCCCAGAGCTACAGCGCCACCCTCAGACCCCCTTCCCCTTCCCCAACAAATCTGGAGAAGTTTGAGCAGTTCCGGTCGCTCTTCACGGCACCAAAAGAATATTTGGCTGTCTGAGGGATACTTTGGCCCTGCCGGTGAGCCTTGGATTTCAGTGCCTGAGCACTGGGAAATCACTATTGGTGAGGTGTGCTTTTCAATCCCACCGATTTAAGACCAGCCAATGGCTGGGCTACCAACACAGACAACCACGGCAGAACTGGAGGGAAAGATTAGCCAGCTGTGGGAATCCAAATGAGCCTAACTCTCCTGTTTGTGAGGGAATGGGGAACAGGTTGTTCTCTGTGGTGTTAATGACAGATGAAGATTAGAAGCAACCTCAGCATTGATCAAAGTTGATTGGTTAAAAAAAAAAATTCAGTGCAGCCCTACAATGGAAGAGGTAGGCACAAAAAAGAAGGATAACGCCTCTTGGAATACGGATGTGAAACGACCTTCGGTGTACGTTAAGTGAAAAAAGGCAAGACATAGAACTGTGTATACAGTATGTTACCATTTGTGTAAACAATGGGGAAATAGTATTTATATATGAAAGTATTAACAATGAAATGGTCTCCTTGTCCCTCTCAGTCATGACTTCTGGATTTGGGTAAAGCCACAACCCCACCCCGAGGCCTTCCTGGTCATTCATCCACGTGGAATTTCATCTGTGACAGTTACGCAGTTCCAGTACTACTTAGAATGTAACTCATTGTATACAAGCAGGTTTTTTAATGGGCTCAACTCAATAGGATAAAATCAAGAAAGTGTTCCAGGCCACCATCCCTGATTTCACACACTCTTCTGGGTTCCTCTTCTCTGATCTTAGTCAGTATTGTGGGCAAATTCTACAGCCTTCCAGGTCACCTTCCAACATGAGAAGGTTGCTTCTTTTTCTCTCCCTGTCCCACAACTTCCTTGGCCATTCTGTAGTTTCTTACCTATCTAGAGGCAGGGGTGGGAAGAAGACAATTTAGTCAGCATCCTCCTGAATAAATGCTGTTTTAATTTAGGGTCTTCTATACACAATGCTAGTTCTCTCCTTGGAACACTTTTTGTGGCTTCTTTAGAACTGCTTCTGCTAGGAACACGTCATATTGTACCCTCTGCCTAAGGTCTGTTGGCAACCATTCACCTGCAGCCTTCAGCAGTAGGCGCTATGTATCCTCTTTTGGCTCAGGTCTCCTCTCTGTGGGCAGCCCTTTAGGTGACATCTAACACCATTGCTATTCAGAGCATCCACTCCTCCATGGATGCTCACCCACTCTTGTCCAGCGGATTGTGTGAGTATCAGGTGTTGACTCAGGAAGCATACCCCTTCTTGCCTTGAGAAAGGGGAATCTCCAGCCAGTTTCTGACATCAGATGTCTTCAGATACGAGTCCAGCACCAGTTGTCCTCCCCACAAACTAAAGGAGACAGGGACATGTTCTCTTAGGAATTGTATCAGGTTGCCCTCCCCAGGCACTGCCCTGGATTTCACGACCTTTTCCAGCCGCCATGACCTTTTCCATCTCTCCTATTTGTCCCTGCCCCAAACTGTCCACTTCAGTGGGGTGTAAACCTAGCCAGTTGCAGTGTACAAAATATCCTTACTGCAGTTCAGCAAACATCTGGAAATGTTTGTATGCCACATCCTGCCTCTGAAAAACACCACCTCATCTCTCAAAGGGGTTCTCTTGCTCCCCACTGACATTTATTGGTGGTTTTCTCCCCCAGTTTGATTCTGCCCCACAGGTGAGAGGTCCCAGACCTCTACAATCCTACGGAATTTCTGCAAAAAACAAAATCTCCCCTCAGAGGAATCTCTAGACTTCTCTTAAAGCTCCAAGTGAGGTGTGGGAACTGATTAATGTAGGCTGTTTTTTTCTCTTCTAAAA
The DNA here is from genome assembly GCF_022682495.2 of Desmodus rotundus. NCBI lineage: Eukaryota > Metazoa > Chordata > Mammalia > Chiroptera > Phyllostomidae > Desmodus > Desmodus rotundus. The sequence continues at coordinate 147,769,207 of NC_071391.1, forward strand.
CGTGGGCATACTCTTTACCTGATAGCCTTAGCTTTGAGTTCTGATCAATTTCCAATGAAAAGATACAGTCCATTTTTCATCCTTGTATTGGCTCATATTGCCTCCTATCATTCCATATACATTAGTTGTGACTGCCCCTCTGATTGTAAGCTCTTTCATGCCAGAGAACAGGCCTTATAATTAATTCTTCTGCACCCCAATCCACTCAGAGCAACTACTACGGACCTGGGTAAAAATCACTAATGACTATGTAATTAATTGTCATGTTCCACATTCATAGCTTGTAGGGTTTATAGATTATGCAATTAACAAATTACTCAAATAATACACATGTAATTACTGGTCATATTAAAGCTTTATATTTTGAAGTTTGATGAAAGTTGACTGAATTCATCCCCAAGGTACCCCAGCTGGACATCATTCCTTTTCCTGCACAGTTTTACAGAGAGACCAGGTACTTCCTGGTCTAATCAGGACTCCGCTCCCATGAGGCATCTCATTTCTGCTTCAGGGTTACTTCTGTGAGGCAACCTATTAATGACTGGCTCTTTGGATTCCTCCAGAATACCTGCATGGATATCTTCTCTACTCTGAATGCCACACGCCAATGGTGGTTAGCAACCCCTCCTTGAGTCAGTTTCAGTTAATAGACAGGTATTGAGTTCTTCCTCCCTACCTGTCCCTGAAGCTGTAAGATGAAGATGTGGAAGCTGAACAAAGGAGCTCAAATCATGGGAAATACAGATATGTAAGGTGATCACCTCTCTGTACTTTAGTGAGTACAGAATGTTGCAGAGATGAAGATATAGTCAATTCTGGTGGGCGCATGGTCTGAGAGGTTCCACAGCAGAAGCAATATAAGAGGTGGGCTTTGAATTAGCCCGAAAGATAAAGGAAGGCATCCTCCCAAACAGGAGAAGGGAATGTGCAAAACCACAAAGTCAAGAATAGTAAGTCCTCCTCCTATTTACGGCCCCCAATTTCCTCTCAAAAGAATAAAAGGATAAACTAGAAGCTCCCCATATAGAAGCTACACATGTGAAAAGATGACATAAAAATCTGCTCTGTGTTTGTATAGATCTATTTTGTCTTTATGTCTATTTTTAATCAAATTCCATTTTTCTTTTAAAGTAACACCCAAATATTCATAAGGAAGTATATATTTAGATTTTGGCAAAGCTACCAAATTGAGAGAAAACATACAATATACGCTCTAAGAATTACGTATTTAGAATGGAAAATTTGCCAAATTCTTTCACTCGTAATAAATAAGGAAATAAGATAGTTACCAAAATAAATGCAAGGCATATATTTTAGTGTCTCTGAAAATATCTTAGTTTGCCTTTTTCAGAAGCAATCCAAGTTGAGTGTGTTTTCAATTACTTAAAACAGCAAGATGCTGGGAACATTTCTCAGATAAAGTGCTAAATTAAAACATGTCAAGATTCTTCCCAAATCCAGAAAATCACTTTAGGATTTGCACAGACAAATCCACATAATCCTCTTGACTTTTAATCTACCCAAGTCGGTGATGGAACAAGAATTGCCTTTACCTCTGCATCTTCCAAATAATGGCTAAGTGTTCTGATCAATAATTCTTAACCATTGCTATGGAGGAACCCTGAGCTACAGAAATGAATGAACATGCATTCCCAGGCCCAGAGCTGTATGTAGTCTGGACCCTCCCCCCAGCCTCCAAGGACAGCATATTGCTTTGAAGACTTCTCTTCATCCAAAAAAATTCAATAGAGTGTTTTCACACTCCATGTAAATATATAAAAATGTAGTAAATATCAAAAAATGTACAATTCGGGAAGATACCTACATCTAGTACCCTCTGGCACACCTGCACCTACGCCCAGCTGTGTCAGTTTGAGAAGCTGCCCTTTAGATTGTAAGATGCAAAAGCCCTCATAGTAACGGCTAATCTGAACCAGTGCTGTCTACATCGGGAACACCACCTCCTTTCATTCTCACCACTACCGTAGAAAGAAAGCACTACTATTTCCTATTATTAATGACCCTCTCTGACAGATAAGGAACCTGAGCCTCAACACATAAAATGCCTGCCCACGTTTACCATTAATGGTAAACCCAGGAGGTCTTATTCCAAATTCTATGTTCACTGACATGTTCTAATGTCCTACGGCCTTTCTTAGAGGCATGACTTACACATTTGATTTACATTTTTTCAACTTAAAGTGTAAGTTTTAATGTTTGAGGTTGAATTTTAGCCAGCAATATGTACACAATATGATATGAGTAAAAACCTGGCATGAGTTAAGCCCTCCGTACCCCCCTCAATAAATACTGTAGTACTTATCGGCCATGATGATTTTTTTTAAAGTGTATGATATTTCATAGCTCAAATGTGTGATGACTCAGAAAACACTGTGGATAAAAGCAGTTAGGAACCCAGTTTCATGGACAGGAAAGCAGACCAAAACTGGATGAGCAATTTTTCTAGCATCTTACAACCAGTAGAAAAGGTGAATTTCTACAATAGATAGGCACTTTCAAAGCAATCTCAACGCATATTTACTTACTTCTAATTTTCCATTGGCATCATGCTCTCCATATTTTTTTTAATTTCTAAACTTGATTCTTAGAGTGTCACTTTATTTTAGTCTACGCCTCCAACTTCACAACATGACTTCAGGTCACCCTCCTGCCTCCAAGGTGTTGGCTGTTTCAAACATAGTCCCATTTACATGTAACATTTTCTTGTAACTACTAATGAGGTAAGTAGTAAATGATGATTCCTCTGTTTTCCCATAAAAGTAGAAATCTCACTTTTTCGAGTGTTCAGCTGATCCAGGGATCAGAATGCTTCTTCTTTATGACGCCTTCTTCCTTATTGCGAACAATCTTGAAAATGTAATCTACCGGTATTGCCCACAAGTTTTCATTTCTCAGTCACATGTCACACCATTTCAATCTGACTTCCAACCCTACCAACCTCTGCAGACCGCTTGTATAAAAGTCGCCATTCACCATCTAATAGGGTAAGGGGCCTTTTCTTTGCTTTAAGATCACCGAACTCTGCATCCTTTGTGACTACTGATAAGCCTTTCGTTCTAAATGGAGTTCCTCTCTTGATTTCCTTGACAATATTCCATCCCATTTTTTCTACCCTCTGACTCTTCTTTTTAAATATTGTTAGTACTATACTCCTATCATTAGTCTATTTCTTTTATTCTCTGCTTTGTCTCCCCAAAGGATCACTTTCACTTCCATGGCTTCACCAATCACCTGCATGCTGATGACTCACGCATGTACTGGACATACCGCATTGACCACTATGCTGTTTCAGACCTATATCTGTAAGTGCCTCTACTTTAATGTAATAGAAGCATCTCACAATCTTTCCATAATAACCTACTTTTTTTTGCTATATTTATCTTAAAAATAGGCTACTATTAGTACTAATCTTGTAGAGTCATTAAGGTAACAATAGCTTCTTTAACAGATAAACCCAGAAATCTCAGTGACCTAAAGCAACAAAACGTCATCTCCCGCCTCAATTTCAATGGCAGGGGAAATAGAAGTTGTGATGCCCTGCTCAGATATGCATTCATTCAGGGGACTCAGGAAAGAAGGAGAAGACGCTATTTTTAACACATCCTGAGCATCAACTTCAACTGGCAGACAAAAATGGAAGAAAAAAGATAATTTCTTAGTTTTTGTTTTTATGGGTCATACTTGCAATGGTATATATCATTTCTTCCTACATTCCTTAGAATCATATGACCTAAGTAGCAAAATAATAATAATAATAATAATAATAATAATGTCTGGGAAATGTAATCTATCTCTATACACAGGAGAAAAGAATGTGAGTTTGGTGGACAGGTAACCAGCCACAGCCACGGCTGTAAAGAAGAACACACAGATAGCTCTTAGCCTAAAATATTGTAACATAATGTTGGTTTAACATATATATGTTCAGTCATCTAAGCTAGAATTCTCAAATTTATCTTCTATTTTTCACTATCCCATCCTCTGCTATCATCAGATCAAGCAATTCTGTCTCACAACCATATCTTGAATTTGAACCTTTCTCTCCACTTGCATTGCTTTAGCTCCATAGTTCTGAACACTGGCTTGAATATAGGGTCACCTGTGGCAGTCATAGCAGAAAAATGCTGATGTGCAGGACCCAATCTGGAGCAATTAAATTAAATATTTGGGACATTAAAACCTATTAAAGTTATCAGTGCAATCCTACAGGGCAGCCCAGGTCGAGAACTGCTGCTCTAACCCAACTTACTCCTTGCCACACCCAGGGTGATCTCACTGGAGCACCAGGGTAATCGGCATGTCTCTTACTTAGAAGCTGGTTCTGACCTTCCACTGTGTAAAGCAAGGTGTGCACAGCTAAATCGCCCTGCATGATGACCCCCTGGGGGAGAAGATGTTATCTGCAGGGTTTATTTCCTGCAACTTTAACTTAATTATTGTGCAGAGTTGATAATTTATTTAATTCATTAATACAGTAAAGTTAAGGTATTTGCCCACTTAAAATCTGTTACTACTCTGAACTCTCCAACTCAGTGGTTTCCCATTTTTTGGAAGGGTCTGGGGACTGAGTGGCCAGAGTGTGTGGGAAGGCAGGTACTTGGGGCAGCAGTTATTTCATTAGTAGTTATGAGCTTATTTCAATATTTTCCAACCAGTACAAATATATAATGCTTAAAGTATACCAGTCCTGGCATTTACTGATTAGTGTGCATTTTTTTTAATGAGGACCAACCCATGGTATCCATTGTTTCTCTTTTGCTAAATAAGGATGTTAAAAAGATAAAAACTTAAGTACTACCCAAGTCACTAACATTTCATAAAAGGGAAATTTAAAACCAAATAAGTAAATGGAACAAAATCTTGGAATAAAAAGGCAGTTTTTAGTAGAATGTATTTACCTTTATGAGAAGTGCACAACACTGATAGAATTTCTTGTAATTTCTCTAACAGAAGACAATTTAATCACAGGCCTGCCCCTGTCCACAGAGAAACCATCACCTGAACTTTTTGAAGTGGTCAGTTTAAAGCGAAGCAGTGTCTTCCCCTAGAGAACAACATATGAACAGAAAGTATGAACAGGTCAATAACTAGATGATGAATTGCTTTCATCAAAAGATATTGTTTTTTGAAGAAATGCCAAATATGGCCCAGCTTCTTTTACTTGGTGCTCACAAGTCTAGTGTCATATTAAAAATGGATGCCCCCTTTGATCTCAATCAAAGCATGTTTATTCACTTTTTTATTGCTGGTCCTTTGTAATTCGTGGTCATGGTACAACTACAAAACAACTAGCTCTTACAGAAAGGCCGTCTCAGCACACGTGTGAATTCATGGTAGCACGAGACTAATAGTCTTACTCTGAAAAGTCCATTCAATATAAACTGAGGCTCTTCAAAACAGAATATAGTGGAGGGGGGTATGCTTTCTGTCTAGCTACATAAATTATCTCATTCCACAGTATAAGCATTTTCAGAAACAAAAATCTAAAAGTTTTCACATGTTTAATTTAAAAATAGTTTCTTGACATTCATTCCAGCCCAGCTTTAGGTTTTCTCATTAATTGGACACCCAAGTAGGGGGTTGGTTTTGCATTAATTGACAAGAAAGTATAAATACATTTGTGTGGAGAAGCTTAGAATTCTTGAAGAGAAGGGAATACACATAATTAAAGAAAGTGAATTTCATGATACCCACAATTACATGCATGATGGCTAATCTTATATTGCATTATTAGAAGCACATGCTCTTTCTTCTTATTGAATTAATGAGACTCGGAGACTTTTCACTTTCTTTAACTGAATCTGTCCTCAACTAAGAAACCTTTAACCTATCCCTGCCCCACCCCACCCCGCAGTGTCCAAACTGATATTCTAATGCATGGTTTCTAAAACACACGAGTACTTTGGTGCCACCTCATTCAGAAACGGTTTGTATTAAACCATCACCCATTACCATTGCTATTCCTCCAAATTCTTGGCTTGGCTTTCTAAATCATTGATCTTCCTCTTTCTTCTTTTAAAGTTAATTTTGGACAAAGGCATTCTAAAGGTAACTAAGTGTTCTAAGGGAACTGAAGGGTACTAAGAGTAATAATTCTCTTCATGTTTAGTGCAATTAGAAAAGATTTAAGAAAACTTTTCCCAATAGGATGACTGCATCATGCAAGAGTGCAATTACTGGTCAGCTTAGCCATCCTGCATCTATTTCCACTGCTTCTGTATTTCATCCACGTACACCTGCAAGGGCCACCTCTTTGCTAGTCTTTATCTCTAACAATGAATCATGGTTCTTTGGATGGGACACATCACCTTCTCTAAAATTTGCCATATGCCTTTTCTAAAATTTCATTAGCAACCACACAGTAAAAAAAGGTTGCTATGTACCCGTGTACTAAATGAAAGGATGAGGAGAAATTTGATCACAGTCCCTTTCTCCAATCCAGAGAACGGAGACTCTGAATGGTATTTACCCGTGGTACTTCCCAAGACCAGCTCTTCCCTATAGAGCCATCTGTTTCACTGGGAGGAGAACGTGGCAGAGTATCGATATCTTTCCTGCGGTGTCCAAAATCCAATTTACCATTATTTTGCTCCACCTCCACAGCTAAACTCTGAAGTGAGTGTTTCTAACAAACCTTTCTTTTTTCCTGCAATCATAATCTCACAGTTTTTCTCATCAGACGTTTTAATTTTATAACTGTCATTCCCATTATCCTTTTCAACACGCGCTCCAACTGTAAATTAGCGAGCTTGACTCTTTCATTGATTCGCTTGGCAACATTTCTTTTAGGTTTGGCACTCTCCTTCTTTAAACCGATTTAAAGAAATAAACATGCTATTGTTTGAATTGGCTAAGTTGAACTAAGCCCTCCGTAATAGTGTTATTTTGTAACTAGTGGCATGCACAGACATAAGTAGGCCTGGCTGAGACAGGGTTCTATATGAGTCGTTGGTCCCCTGGTGCCCCCATTCCAGACCCCAGGATACTGATTCCATGCCCTGGTAAGGCCCTCCCAGCCCAGATATCTAACCACAGTAATATTCTAAGATATTCATTAACTAGACACTCTAGCAAAGCACTGAAAGTTTTATTGTTGTTTTGAAAATGTGAATCCACGCATGGAATGAAATTAGAAACACTCTTCAATGGGGTTCTGTTTTATAGGAAGAGCCTTTTCTGTGCTAAGTATTGCACTAAATACTGGGAATTCAACAGTGAGCAGACAGATATTAAAATCCAGTTGCTCTTCTGATTTTAATCTCTTGCCTCCCTTTAATTAACAATGAAAAGAAGTCTGTAGTTGAATGGTTCTCTTCCTTACCCTTCCTTGCTGTGACTCCTTTTGAATCTTGCTGAAGACCTTCTGTTTGGTTTCTTATTTCAATCCAGTCTGCCCTGAGATTTCCCTCCTTTATATTTAAGAATCGTACTTCTCTTTAAATAAAGTATTTCTCTATCTATAATGTTTATAGGTTTAATTGGAGAATAACTATTTTACTGAGGCAGATCTGCATGTTACAATTTTTAACCATCCCAAGAACCCTGCAAGGTAAGCATTATGTTTCCCACTTTGGAGATAAGAGAAACAAGGCTGGCAGGCATACTATGTTACTTATTTAATGGGTGCTATGGCTGGGATTCCCACTAAGGTCTGTGTGACTCCAAAGCCACCACTCTGCCTCACTCCTCCCATCGTAGGTAATGAGTCTTTAGCAATAATCCCCCAAAGAAGTTTGCTTCGTCCAATCAGGACTTGTTATTACCAATTACCCTAAAACTGGGGTAATTACATAGGTCTAGTCTATATGTCTCTATGCTTTAATTAATTTAAACAATTACTATTCAGCCCTTTTCTCTACAGTGTTCTAATATTGTGTGTGTGTGTTTGTAAAAGATACAAACTCAATAAATAATATCTTAGGTCAGGTTCACTAAAAGCAAACATTGAGAGGATAATTCACGTGCAGGTAATTTATTAAGGAAGTTTTCCCAAGAGTAAACAGCAAGGGAACGAGGAAAGCAGGATAAAGAAGCTTAAAGAGCCATGTCAAAGGGTGACATCATATAAAGTCCCAGCCTCACTTTCACCATCAGCCTCAAACTTGGACCACTAAAGGCAAAAGCTCTAGAGTATAAATTACACATTGCAGTTTGTTCTAACCGGAGGCAAAGGAGCTAGGCTTTAGTCAGCCATTGGCTAAGGGCCATGTCAGAGGGATGCGAACTCCCAGGTACGCCCAGTGTGTGTAAAGGGTGAACGCATCTCTAGAGGCCAGGGAGCAATTCTTCAAGAGAGTCTCTGACACGCACCATTAGAAAGAAAAGTCCACACTACTTGTGAGGGAAAATAGAAAATTCTGAAGCAGTTTGGGAGGAGTACAAATAATTGGGGAAAGAATCATGGGAATTACAGTGATAAAACTGCAAGGCCCAAAGAATGAAAGAGTGGAATTCTGACTCTAGGAATGAAAAAATGTTTATTATTATTGCAGATGATTTGTTTCTTAAGCATGTGTTAGTTTACAAATGATGCTTTTTACCCACCTAAAAGGATCTGAGGGTGCTGTCTCCCCAGACCACACTCATTCCTTACCACATAACCGTCTTCATTCATTTTACAGCACTTGTCAGTATCTGGAGTAGCTTCAGCCCTTCATTGCGTATTGTCTGTTTTTTCCCCCAACACTAGAATATAAGCTCCTTGAAAGCAAGGCCTATAACTAGAAAGTTCATTTCTGGACCCAAAGCCTGGAACGTATTAGGCCTGAGATTAATGTTTGTTAAATGAATACATTCAGAATTATTACTCCTATTCTCAAGAATATTATGGCCTGGTTGGGGGAATGGAGATACATACATTGAAATAAGATTTCTAAAGCTTCGTGGCTCCCGTAAGATGTTCTTATATGGTGCCAAAAAGCAAAGCCTGATCAGAAAATGCATTTGTTCCCACCAGTCTTTGGAATCCAATGCAATGTGTCCTGAAATTGTTTCATGAAACTTTCTACAAGAGAATTTTCACATCTGCTCACCTACCAGCATCTTCATCTATACAGGCTAACTTCTGCCCTGTTACCATGGTGCCCCACCCATGTAGATAAAAATTAAGTAAATGTTAGAGCAACTGTGTTCAATATACGGAATTCAGATTTTTCCTGCTCCAAGGCAAGTTAAAAGCAATACAATTTTTCTATGTAAAAAAATCTACTTCATTTAAGAATATTGTTCCCACAGACTGGTTTTTTTTTTTAAATGCCTTTACTTAACCATTTTCCTGTTCTCAGCTTCCAGTTCAAACTCCTGGCATTTCCCTGATGTGTTCATTTTAACTGCAAAGGCCTAATCAGAATTTTAAGGCTAATTAGCAGGTTGGCTAACTTTCAGGAAGAAATACCAGTGGTGTTTTCAACAGGCTGGCAGGATGTCTCCAATTATAAAGATGGAAGAAATAAAAGCAACAGGATGGTAAAATCCACTGAAGGACAGATTGCATTTTATAGGAAAAGATATAACTTCATTTAACTTTGGTCTTTATGTCTTGCAAATGTGCTTTGCACCCCTACCCACACGCTATGGGTCTCAACCTCAAAATTTATGTTCTGGAATATTTCACTGCCCCGTAAACCAAGAAGCAACTGAGTATTTTTATTCTCTGGAAAAAAATTGTGTTATACCAGGTAGTTTCAGGCAGTTCCACTTCTTACTCTCAATTTTATGCATCAACTCTCAGGAGGATACAAAGCTATATTGACAAGAAGCCTTAATCTTCTTCCTCTTGCCTCTTATATTAGATATTAACCATATCTAAGGTTTAGTTTAACATGATTCAACTGCAACCAAAATTTCAATGACAGAAACCCAAGATAAGGGTTTAAATTTCTGTTTTGTTTTGTTTTAATATAAAGTTCAAAAAATCTTTATGGGGGGATATCTTAGTACTTAAATACCAAATTCAGGTTTAAAGTTGACATTCCTCCAAAAAGAAATAGAAAGGATGTCTACATAACTGATCCTCAGCCCTTAAAAAACATCATGAACAAATACGTCTTTCAATATTCAGAAACAGTGACTGTTTCTCAAGAGAGAAGATGCTCACCTTGTAGAGACCAGTCTCCCTTGGCATTCCAGACTGTGAGCCTCCTTTCCCAACTCTACAGTGGGCTCTGGTTCTTTAAATGTTTTCCATCCCAGTTTCCTAGATGCTCAGTCTCTGGTTTCTGCTCGAAGTCCTCCATGCCATGAGTATCTTCTATCGGCATTATGTTGGAGAGCAGAACCCAAGCACCTGACCAAGGTGAGCTCCTCTATCTGATAAGGTGATCATGTATTCTATGAACCAAGCCCCAGATCTCTCAATAAATGAGTTATTTCCCAAATTAAATTCTATGGGATTCTCTACCTATCTATGTATCCATCTATCTATCTCTCCCATTTTCTCTCAATCTCTCTCTCTCTCTCACACACTCACATAAATGGAGTCTGTAGTGAAATAAATTTGAGAGATGCAGATTTAAAACAAAAGAGATCTCTGTATTAGGAAATTTCTCAAAGCATGTAACATATTAATACACATTAAGAATCTCAAAAAAGTGATAGAAGATGTAGTGTTTTCAAAATTTACTTGACAGAAGATCATGTTTTTCAAAGAACACCCTCTATTGCCACATTTATTTACCATCCTCTTACTATGCCCCTTGTGTGGGTTTTAACAAATGCATAGCAACATGAATAACCAGATCTCCTGCCCTAGAGAAGCTTTTAATTCAGGGAACAGATCACATTTTCTGTAACTATGCTCTCTACATATGGCTACTTAAGCTTAATTAAATAAACTTAAATAGTATTAAAAATTCTCAGTGTCTTAGTCTCACTAGTCATATTTCAACTTCTCAATACATGCATTGTGTGACCGGTGGCGGCCATATTGATGGTGCAGATAAAAAAATATTTCCATCATTACGTAATATTCTAGTGACTGGAACTGCTTGAGAACATGATCTTATTTTTATTAATTGTACACTAATAAGCATGGTCATTTATTTTTATATCATTTCCTTCCAAAGACTGCAAACTTTATCTGATCTTACCCTACCACAAGTCGTCCTGTTACTGCGGTTGAGAAATTGCACTCACAAGAAATTATTCCTACTTCTATGATTACTTCACTCTCCAGTAGGCTATTTCTGGACCTACTGTGTGATCTGAACCTAAGAGGACTGACAGGAGTTAGCAATCAGACAGGGACCTTGGAATCAGAGATTTCAGAGTCTGGAAAAGCCTCTAAAGATGATTCATTCCAATTCTCTCAGTTTTAAAACTTAGAAATTGAAGCTCAGAGACATAGAAACTTGTCCTACATCACTGAGACACTAAATGGCAAAGGCCTTTATTATAATGACCACACACAATGCCCTGAGTCTTAAAAACTGTCCTTCCGGAGGAAGGAGTCACGGAGCAGCACACCGCTAGCTAACAACTGCAGCTACACACAGCAGGGACTTTCCTATCAACATTCCTGTGCGAATGGCATCGAATGGAGCTCTTCTCCATGAGATTATTATCACTGGCACAAATTTAAATTTTACTGAAATTTAATGCACATGGTAGATAGTAAACCCTGAAGAGAAATACCCACAGGCACTACCTAAAAGTGTGTGTGTGTGTGTGTGTGTGTGTGTGTGTGTACATAGGAATATGCGCATAGGATCAGGAAAGAGAATGCAGATTTTTATTTCTCAGTAGCCAATTATATCCTAATAAATACTTGACATTTTTATAGCACATGACACTTCCAATGGTTTGTACACATTATTTCATCAATCGCACAGAATCCTGTGAGGTAGGCATTTTTTACATGTGAGAAAACTGAGATTCAGAGAGATTGTAAATCATTCGGTCATGAGTCACATGACTGCTATACACAAACCCGAACTCATAATCGGCCTTTTTGTCTCTAAAACTGATGCATTTCCTATCACACCATAGCTGCCCCTCTTTAAAAAATGTGACAAAATCCTTGTGTGCTGTTGATAGGAATGCAGGACGGTACTGCTGCTCGGAAAAAAAGTATGGCAGCTCTTCAAAAAATTAAAAATAGAATTCTCATGTGATCCAGCAATTTCACTTTTGGATATATACCCAAAAGAATTGAAATCAGGGTCTTGAAGAGATATTTGTACACCCCTGTTCGTAGCAGCATTAGTCACTATAACTAAAACATGGAGGCAACCCAAGTGTCCACCAACAAATGAATGGAGTAGGGAAACGTGGCATACCCGTACAGCGGAATACCATTCAGCCATAAGAAAGAAATGAATTTCTGACATAGGCTATGACATGGATAAAACCTGGGGAAATTATGCTAAGTGAAAGAAGCCAGTCACAGAAAAACAAACACTGTGTGATTCTACTTAGATAGAGTACTCAGAGTTGCCAAAATTAGAGAGACAGGAGTGAAATGGTGGTTGTCAGGGATTGGGGGAAGGAGGGAATGGAGAGTTACTGTCAAATGCATATAGAATTTCAGTTTTGCAAGAAGGGCTGCGGAGGTAGATGGTGGTGATGGTTGCACAGCACTATGAATATATATAATACCACTGAACTGTACACTGAAAGATAATTAAGATGGTACATTTTGTTATGTGTATTTTACCACAATAAAAAAAACAGGGCAGGATCACTTCTACTGAGGACATCATTTCTACTCCTCCCAACCTATTTTTGCAACAAAATAAAGCATGTAAAATAATCACGTACTGCTCTGACTGGTGTGGCTCAGTGGATTCAGTGCTGGCCTGTGAACCAAAGGGTCTCCAGTTTGATTCCCAGTCAGGGCACATGCCTGGGTTGCAGGCAGGGTCCCCAGTGGAGAGCGTGGGAGAGGCAACCACACATTAATGTTTCTCTCCCTCTCTCCATCCCTTCCCCTCTCTCTAAAACTAATAAATAAATAAAATCTTTTAATTATTTTTAAATCAGGTACTAATCTATTTGGTATATCATTGGCATATTAGTAACTCTGGCAATATCTCATAGTGCACAGACGTTATCATCCAATGTGGATCATTTCCTTTTCCATGTGAGTCCACAACCTTCCTGCCTGCAATTAACTTTGTCTTCGATGGGTGCAAATAGCATAGAGCAGCCCCGTCTTCCGCGAAAGAGCCAGTCCACTAGAATGTCTACCCTGACATCCCAGGACAGCGCTCGGGTAATACTATGTACATATAACATATTCTCTGGATAGATGAAGTTGTGTGCTCTGTTCATCAAGATTATGAAATGGATTTCCAGGGAAAAAATAGCCAGAGTCAGAAAAACCTCAAGGGGCACATTTGAAAACTGAGTTGCATACACTGAAGCAGACAGACATACCTGTGGGGATTTGGAAATGGAACATTAACCATTATTTAAAATGTATATTTTTACTCCAGAGCATATATATATATATATATATATATATATATATATATATATATATTTGAGGTTATTTGCTAGCAAATATGATAATGAGGAAAACTTTTCAGCTTGGATTGATCATGGTTCCGTTGGTTAGAGCCTTGTCTCATGCACCAAAATGTTGGGGGTTTGATCCCTTGACTTGGGTACTTAGACGAGACGATTAATCAATGTTTCTCTCTCACACTGATGTTTCTCTTTCTCCCTTTCTCTCTCTCTAAAATCAATAAACATTTTTTTTTTTAAAGAAAAGATCTTTTCAGCCTCCTTGAGCCAGAAGAAAGGGGCGAGAGGCTCCTTCCCTATAACATGGCTACAGGTTAAGTTTGAGAGTGTTAAAAACCACCTTGCTCAAAAGACACGAACTTTGCAGCCCCAAGACAGAAACAACCGCTGACTTTGGATTGTGTGACCATGTATTCCCCCCACTCCCCAAGACAAATGCAGATCTCCAAGCCACCAAAAGGACGAAGCGCTGCTCTCACATCCAGTTTAGAGCTGGATAAGGAGAGAGACAGAGATGGAGACAGAGACAGACAGACAGAGCCCTTTAGGGAAAATCCGGAAATTCACAGGAAATGTTCAAATAAAAATTTCATTGCTCTCTGTTAGCATAGGTTCATATAAGATTGCATCCTAAAAATAGTTTATTTGGTAGAATTCCAGACTTGAACATTGCTGTAGACAGAATGACTGTTTCCCCCAAAACTTATGTGTGGAAACTTAATTTCCAACGTGATGGTGTTTGGAGGTGGGGCCTTTGGGACATGCTGGGGTCATGAAGACAGAACTCTCACAAATGAGAGTAGTGACCTTGTAAAGCAGACTCCAAAACCCTCCTTCACCCCTTCTGCCTGGGAGAACAAAGCAAAAAGGCAGCAGTCTGTGGACCAGGCAGCAGGCCGTCACCCTACATGTACTCTGCGGGTACCTTGACCTTGAACTCCCAGCCTCCAAAACTGTGAGTAATAGATTTCTGTTGTTTATAAGCCACCAGTCTATGATATTTTGTTATAGCAGCCTGAGTGGACCAAGACAGACAAATAGCTTCAAGATCAGAAAAGATCATGTACAAGAGCGGTTAAGAACCAGGAGCCAGACAGTCAGGGTTTTATTTCCTGATTCTGAGACTTTTCCACCTCTCTTCCAGATCAATAGAGCCGATAGAATTGAAGACTGGCCCTTAAAAACCCCTCATGAACTTCTCCTGCTCTTCCCCCATCTCTGACTGCCTGGATCGGATGTGACTTCAGCAACTATGGACACTGTGCATTGTGTTAGCAGAGTCTCCAGCTGCCTGAGCCCCCTGAATGCTGGCAGAGCCACCACCCTGTACATGGGTTCCTAAATGACCACCAGAAGGAGAGCCACACTGCTCATGTGTTCACCTGCCAGAGGCTACTGCATGTGCAACAGGCAGGCTCTTAGTGTTGCAAGTCAACTTATACGAGCGTCTATTTGTTGTACTTGGTCTTAGCCAAAAGTCCGAGCAGTGATTGCGTCTATTTGTTATAGCAGTTAGCATTATCCTAACAAATACACCTTTTTACCTGTGTCACTACATCAGGGAGAATTCTTTCCAAGCTCACTAAGAGTTATATATGACCTTTTAGATATTTTCCAATAATTCATTTAAGTTTTGCAATGCCTGGGAAAGTAAAGTTTCCTTTTACCTGTGATGTATCATGGGGAACAATAAAGAGTGTAAGATCAGAGTGTGACTGGAATTTTATTGATGGCCCAAGGCAAAATAAAACTCAGCCTGCTCTTTTGTAGCAATATTAGATCTGCTGCTCTTTCAGCAGTAAAATCCTGTGTTGTCAGCAGCTCCTGAGAGCAGATATGACTCAGAGGACACATAAAAGCATACGTGTAAGGTAAGGAGCTATTACAGTTAGACAATCATTTTTTGGTAACTGAAGTGCACTCTAACATTTCATATTTTAAGCAATCCAAATCACATTCAGAACTCAGAATCTCAAAAACATTATGCTCCTCTATTTGTGTCCTAATTGCATGAAATGGAAGAAAGACACAAAAGGTACACAAGCGCGTGCAGAAGGTCACAAATTTTAGATGTTTAAGGAAACGTAAGAACAGTGAGCACAACACTTTCATTCTATAGCGAAGAAAAGCAGGACCTGAAGGGACTGCACGACACCGTCCAACAGAGTCAGAATTAAAATTCAGTTCTCAGCATTTGTTTTGGTTTTCAGAGTACACATTTTTCATGTACATTAAGTCCCCATGCTTAGAATTGTGGAATCTTGATTGTTCTATAATGTTATTCTTCAACTTTTCTTCAAAAAGTGATATTAGGTTATGACTGATTGTATGGTATTGGAGTTTGCAAGAGTAACAGTTCTGAGACCTACCAGCATCTGGTACATGGATGGTACTGAATATATATTGATGGGTTGGGGTTATGTCTGTCAAGCTTCCGGTCCTAAAATAAGGTTTTGCTATGGCCTCACAGTCCAGCTGTCTAGAATTCCCATGTTTTAAAAAGAAGAAAAGGTTTAGGAAAGACAGAGTGAGAGATTAGCTGTAGAGCATAATATTTACTCTTAAATACTAAACATTTCTCAGAACCCAAACATGACGTTTTATAGGCACCATGTAATCTAATCATTCCTAGTGTCTGGAGCATGTATGAAAGACTCCTGGATCAGCCATTACAGAATAACAGGTATATGACTCATTCTCACTATAAAAACATATATGTAACTGAACCAACTATATAAAGCAACTGTTTTTAGGCACTAGATAACAGACATCATAGGCTGTGCTCCTTGAGAGAAAAGAAAGGCTAAGATGAGTTTAGCATTTGCTTCAGTATTCTACCTTTCCAAGCTGCAACTCTCTGGAGACCAAACATACATTTCACTTGCAGGCAGAAGAAACAGGGTGTAGAGATGCCAACTACCTAGAAAACAATGGGATGACATCTTTAAGGTATTATCAAACAAAAGCTGTCAGATATAGAATTCTCTAACCTACAAAAATCTTGTTTAAAAAGGGGAAATAAGTAGATTTTCAGGCAAACAAAAACATGTAAAACAAATTTCTCACCAGTAGACTTGTACTACAAGAAATGTTACCCCCCAAAACAGGAGAAAGAAAAAGAAAATGTTACAAGATGACTTTCAGGTTGAGGCTTACTGACACTAGGTATCAACACAGATCTATAAGCAGGAGTGGACAAATACAGACTGTGAGTCAAATCAAGCTATCTAGCTGTTTTTCGGTGGTCCATGAGCTAAGATGACTTTCACTTATTTAAATGGCTTGAAAAGATAAATAGAACAATAATATTTTGAAACTTATATGAAATAATATTTTGAAACCTATGTGAAATGTTAAAACTTATTAACAAAAGAAAAAAGCAAACAAAACGTAACCAGAGACATTGAAATTAAGAACAATGTAACAATAGCCAGAGGGGAGTGGGGAGGGCACAGTGGGGAGAGGGATCTATAGGAGCTACTATAAAGGACACAAGGACAAAATCAAGGGGGAGGGTACAGGTGCAGGAGGGAGGTGGGACTGGCTGGGCTGGGTTGGAGGGATGGGGAGAAAATGCAGACAATTATAACTGAATAAATTTTTTTAAAAAACTTATTAATAAAAATTTATTAGAATGCAGCCATAATCATTGGTTTACAAATTGCTTACAGCTGATTTCACTCTATGATGGTAAAGTTGAGTAGCTGTGACAGAGACCATATTGCCCACAAAGCTTTAAATATTTACTCTCTGGCCCATTACAGAAAAAGTGTACAGATGCCTGATGTATAAGAAGGAATGAAGAGCAATGAAAATGATAAATATGTAGGAAAATATAAAAAACACCTTTCCTCATTTTTTACTTTATTAAAAAGATTAAAGCAAAAGTAATGGAATTAGATTGTAAAATTTAAACATGTAGAAGTAAAAAAAAAATGTCAACAAGAGGAGAAATGATAGGGGAGTAACAAAAGCATAGTAGTGTGAGCCCTTACATTATACACAAAAGGATATGCCTTCGTCAGCTCAGACGGCTATAACAAAATGCCACAGACGGGATGGCTTAAATAACAACTACTTATTTTGCACGGTTCTGGCGGCTGGGAAGTCCAAGATCAATGTGCTGGCAATTTGATTCCTGGTGTGGACCCGCTTCCTGGTTTGCAGACAACATCTTGCTATGGCCTCACCTGTCTCTTCTAATATCATCTTATCCCATCTTATCCCTTACGGCTTCTTATCCCACCGTAAGGGCTCCACCCCCATGACTTAATTGCCTCTCTAAGGCCCTGTGTCCAAATGCTATCACATTAGGAATTTTGTTTCAACATATGAATCTGGAAAAGGAGAGACACTAAACATTCAGTCTATAGCAACAGGAATGGCTGTATTAATAGTAGGGAAATTATATTTTAAAACTAGAAATATCGCCAAGAATAAAGATAAAGGAGTCACATTGATGAACATATCAACTCAAGAAGGCATATCAACCTTACATGTATACACATGTATGTACCTAAAAACAGGACTTAAAAATAAAGCAAAAAGCAGATATAATTAAGAAGAAAGAGATAACTCTATAATTATAGTTGAATATTTCAAAACTCCTCTCTCAATATTTGACAAGACAAATGTACAGAAAATCAGAACATAGAAGATTGAATAACTATAAATGGACATTCATAAAATATCCCCAAAACAGAAGGATACACATTATTTTCAAGTACCCATTTTATATATAATCACCAAGACAGACCATATGCTGTTCCATGTTGCAGTAATTTTAAAGGATTGAATAAATAAAATTTATGATTTCTTGCTTTTAAAAATAAAATATTTTTTAATTATAAGAAGTTTAGAGATCAAAGAACTGTTTAAATTCTACTTGCATCTGGACCCCTCCCTCCCCCCAAAATACAATATTTTTGATAGAACCCTCTTTAATAGGTTTAATAAGCCCATGCTACTTCATGACAAAATCCATCTAAAATTGATGTTATTAATTGGATTTTAAAAATTAGCATTCTATTTTCTCTTCCAGGTTATTTTATAAGCCAAGTGATACCTCACAACATACAAAAGAAAGCCTCATAGTAAGAAAAATGTTTTTAAATAATAAATCAAAAGATAAATGATCAAAACTCAAGTGTTCTGAAAACCAATTGCAGGCATTCTGTTTATGTTATAAATAAATTAATTAATTTTAAATTCCTGAAAATTATTCTTTCAAATAATTGGAATATTTTAAAGGGATTATATCAGTCATCTCAAAGGAAAAGGGATACTGGTAAGCCAAATTCCTTCCTAATTCAAATAGGATTTATGGATATAACTCATGGTTCTTTTTCATGTCATACATACAGCTTTACAAAAAGCATTTCTGACTGAGAGAGATCTATCAAAATAAAGCTAGTCAGCTCTGACATGAATACGTAAGAGACTATGGAGGCACACAGCCTGATGTTTTTTTCACTAAGCCAGTCATGTAATGGTGCTGTAAGTATATATGGCTTGGTTTGGTTTGGTTTCATGTCTGCTTTAATGTGAAAGGCCTCTCATGTTGACATCTAGTTTTGGCTTGAGATAGGAAATATTTAACCAAGTCTTGGATGTCCGGGATCAAAGTCAGAGGTGTCGACGATCCAGGCATGGATAGGTGGTTGTTAGGGAGTCCAGAAAACCAGAAAACAAGCTGGAGTGGTGATGGAATCAAGACATTGGTGTGGAGAGGATAGGGAATGATTTGGAAGCAATAATTTAAGAAGGGCTGAATCAGTGCCCCGAAGTCCTAATAGAACAGACAAGAGAGAAGTTTAGCAATCACTACCGAGCACACAGTAAAAAACAGGTCACGAGAGTAAACTGTGCACATTAAGCACCATAATTTGCATAGAACTAGAGAGCAGACTAGAAAGTAGTTTCTTCAGGAAGGAACCTAGGATGACAGGCCAGAAACTGGATCTAGGGTTACACAAAAGTGAGTCCCAACAACCCACCCAAAGCAACCACATCTCAGCAAGCAAAAAACAGACAAAATAGATAAGCCAGGACCATAAAGAATAGAATTATTAAGTTTCAACCCTGGGATGTAAATATACTCATTGAGCTTTTAAGTACAAGATCTGTCTGGAAGCATCCTGCCATGTAGTATGAAAAATGGAGGCATTTGTTGAAGATACAAGATACAAGAAACATTGTCCATAGGACAATGACACGTCAGTCCCCTTCAGAGTAGGAACCTTGGGACCTCACATGGTTCTCCCAGTCACCATGAGCTGCCCATCAGATTTTCCTGAATCTCACTGATGGTCTGAAACTCTTCCTTTTGAAAGGTGATTTTAGTTTTGGGAAAAGCCAGAAGTCACAGGGCACCAAATCTGGGCTACAGTAGGGCTGAGTCACCTGGGCAATTTGATGTTTTGCCAAAAAACTGCGCATGAGACGTGATGCATGAGCAGACATCTTGTCATGATGAAGCTTCCGATCACCGGTTGCCCATAGCTGTGGCCTTCTGAATCATCCAAATAGTTTCCATGGAGGAACGTTCAAGCTTAAAACAAAATTTGATGCAGATTTGTTGCCTTACTGGCTCAGTCATTTTGAATGTGACGGCCACACAGTACACATGCTCACTCAAGGGCATCTACCACCCCCACTGACTAGTACAGTGAAGTCGTCATTGTTCACACATGCGCATTCCAGCCCACTCTCCTTGGTTGCCAGGTTACATTGATGTCACACAAATCATTCTTGTTATATTAAAAGTGGTTGGGCTTTTCCTGGACAGACTCATGTGTACAGTTTTTATGCATGTAAATCTTCACATTCATCCACAAGTTGACAGCCTTGGAAATGCAGGAAGTTGGTCTTAAAGCTGCCCCAAAAGAGTGGTGGGAGTTGTAAATGCAGTATTACATGAATGCACTATTTATTAAGGCAACTGGGCAATGCCAGTCAGACAGGAGGCACACACAGCTACATCTCCCTGGTTGTAACTGAATGGCCTCGATTTCCAGTCATTCATGTTTTCAGGAACATAGTGCTCCTTTTTGAAATGTCTTAATATAAATGACTTGTTTTCAATATAAATACCTAATGTGTTTTTCTATCAGACTAGTTCATTATGGAATAATGTACATCAATTTCATGCATAATTTGTAGTTTTATAGCTGAAACATCAAGGAAAAACATCATCATTAAATGTTGATTCCTAATGCAAAAAAAAATCATTTTTAATTCAAACTCAAGCCCATGTTTATCAGGCCAGCGACAACTGAACATTCCGCAATGATATCACACTGGTTCCCTGAGGGGTCTTCTCTTCCCTAAAACACTCTCCTCTCCTACCTGCTGGCTGCTGCTTATAGCAGAATTTCTAGATATAGAAGACTGTGCCCTTCCTTGTAACAACAGAGATCAGACTCTAAAACAGGCGGTCAGTAAACTATGGCCTGTGGGCCACCTACATTCCACTGCCTCTTCTGGTTATTCCATTTTTAAATGGTTGCCAGAAAGAAAAAGAAGAAAAATATTTCCAGGTGTGAAAATTTGGTGAAATTTAAATTTCAGTGTCCAGTAGATGAAGTGTGGAACACAACCAGACTCATCCGTTTACACATTGTCTATGGCTGCTTTCATGTTATAGCAAAGTCAAAAAAATGTTGCCACAATAACCATAGAGCCCACAAGCTATAGTTACTACCTAGCCCTTTATAGAAAAAGTTTGCTGACCTCTGAAACATCTAAGAAATTGCCTTGTTGCCTCATAGGCAGAGCAACATCTCACCCAGCAAATGCCTTCTGCTTCTCGTGCCTAATTCAAAGTCAAATATCAAAGTCAAGGCTTTGCATTAATACAGAAGCCCTCTACAAAAATACCTCTATTTTCTTTCTAAAACCTCTGCCGCAGTTCTTCAGACACAGCCACTTGCTAAAAAATAGTTTCTCCACTTTTCTCCTTCTTTCCTTCTCTGCAAGGAGCCTGCCACCCTGATTACTCTATTCAATCCTCTCTCTTCTTCTCTATCCACAAACCCACCCAGATTTCTTCACAGCGCTGACTGCAGTGAGGACCTATTTCCTATTGGCCTGTCTCTCCCACCAGAGAGTGAATTCAGTGAGGCTGGGGTTAATACATACTTTGTCCACTAGTGTAGAATGCTCTTTTTAAAGGATTTAGTACACTTAGCGCTATGTGTCTTCACATATGGGAGTTGCTAAATTAATACCAAGTGAACAAATGAATGAATGAGCAAGCAAGTTAAGGCTATATGAACTGGGGAGGAAAGGTCTAAGTAAGGATTTTCTGAAAGCACACTACCCCCCACCAAAAAAAAATCTACTTTATTTGAAAACTAAGACTATAATTTATGGAATATTGACCAGCTACCAGTCACTGTGCTCAGTTCTCTACCTCCTGTGGCTGCTGTAACAAATTACCACAAAATGAGTGGCTTAAAAGAACAGAAATGTCTCCTCCCACAGTTCTGGAGGCCAGGAGTTGGAAGTCAAGGTATATTAATAGGGCCACACTCCTTTCTGGAAACCTCTGGGGAGGTTTCTTTCCTTGTCGCTTCTGGGTTCTGGAGGCTGCCAGCATTGCTTTGCTTGAGGCTCTATCACTTCAGTCCCTACTTCTACCTTCACCTACCCTCCTCTCCAGTGTGTCTGTGTCTTTTCCTCTTCTGTCTCTTATAAAAACACTTGTCATTGGATTGAGGACCCAGCAGGTTAATCCAGGACGGTCTCATCTCAAGATCATATCTGCATTAACTTTATCATATCTGCAGATCCGCTTTACAAATGAGGTCACAGTCACAGATTTCAGGGATTGAGCCATATACATATCTTTTGGGGGCTACTGGTGCACCCACTACACTTCCTATCAGGATGCTGTTGCTTTGATGATTTTATTGAAGGCCTCTGAGAGTCTTGATGGTTTGTGATATTTCTCAGATAAGAAAATTCCAATAATAAAGTGTAAAGCTGAGCAATTGAAACACAGTCTGTTAGGTTTTAAGACTGTGCCCTTAACTCTTATAGAATTTTACTGTCTACAAAGACAGAGCAACATTCTGAGCTTCTCCACCTATAGGCTGAACATTCCATGGTCCCAAGCCACCAGAAAATCCCTTCTCTTTCTCTTCACCTATTTCCCTCCATATGGTCTACGCACAGAAAGGGAGGCTATTTCACTAGCCGTGTTTTTACCAGGAAACTCCCAATTTTGCTGGGGGCTAATCTAATACTATCAGTCCCCTCTAAAATTTAGTTCCTGTTCCTCTCTGTAAATTTTGCTTAATGCTTCATAATGTTCATGGCAAATCAAATTCACTGCGTACCCACCACTGGTGAGCACTGTATATAAGAAATTCTACAGTGCCTATTTTATCTTTACTTCACTCTAGTAATCTTATACATGTATGGATTCCTTTTTTGAACTGGGATAAATCACACTGGGCATCTCACATGGTGACAAAGCAGTTGAATGATGAGGAAATTCTCATATGGTCACTTTGAATTAGACATGCCCGTGAACCTCAAGTGAGTGTAAACTGTGAATTTCTTCATGCTCCTTCAAACTGCTTGACTCAAAACTCAAAGTCAGTTCCTTGTGAAAATCGCCCCCCTCCTACCATGACAGAATTAATGCATTTGCAAAAGCAAACAACGTGCTCCTTGCTGCAGCTGCATGGGGACTGTTATCTATGGCGACAACTTACAGGGAAAATGCAGTCAAGGCCCTGGAAGGTCAAAGGCCAACCACGCGCAAATTTAGGTCAGTTTTTATGCTTAGGCCCCTTCACTGCAAACAAACGTCACACTTTAATACTGCTTCACAATCAAAGAAAACCTTTGACGTGTAGTCCTGTAGAAAAGGCAGAATGAAAAATCCGGCTGTTTCCTCAGCCACGCCAGCCGCCCAGAGGGACATGGGCACTCATCCTGCAGCATGTCACAACTGGAGACAGTCATGGCCATGGTCATCGAGGCCTTTGCCCAGTTCGCTGGTACGAATGGCAACAAGCAGGGCCTGAGTGAGGGGGAGCTGAAGGAACCGTTGGAGAAGGAGCTCCCAGGCTTCCTGCCAAGTGGAAGGGACAAGGAGGCTGCCGACAAACTGCTCAAGGACCTGGACGCCAGTGGTGACGCCACGGTGGACATCAACGAGTTCACACTGTTTGTGGCTGCGATCGCGTCCGCCTGTCACATGTACTTGGAGCATGAGGCACTCAACGGATGCCCTATACACCCGGATTCCTGAAGGGGGCGCAGGGAGCAGGCCCCCAGCTTCCAGAAGGCTCTTGGCAACAATTATGTCTCTGGGCATAGAGAGCTGAGGGCTTCTGATTAACAAAATGTTCGTGAGATGAAAAAAAAGAAAAGAAAAGCGGCATTTATGTGAGAGTCAAAACCTATCGTGCACTTTAGTGAAGAATGAAAAGGCTTTTGTGCTCTGCGTTTACCTCTGCTGCAGCTGGAGCTCAGAATGACTCCGTGGACAGCACGCTGACAATGATGGGCGACTTCTGCTACCTGACTGTGTCATAGTTTTCATGTCATTTAATCTGCACAGCCACCCTTGAAAGCAGGCAAAATGCTCTCATTTTAGAGTTGAGGAAATTGAGGCTTAGAAAACCTAATGACTTACCAAAGCGCACACTGGTTAATTAGCAGCACTGTAAGGTAAGTCAAAGAGATTCTCAAACGCCGAGCTAACCGAAATCTACTTTTTTCCTGCTCCTGCCTGAATAACTAAACAAATGCTTTTAAAATAATGACATGCTAAATCTCACAATCAAGTTACTATAGAATTCTGGTAAGTCTGCAGTGACATGCTGATTTCACTAAAGACGACCAGGATATGACATTGTCTCCTTCTATTATGAACCCAGCCAGCAGCCTGACTGTCAAATACCCACTGCTGGGATCAGTTAAGCAAGGTCAGCTGCTTGATTGCTATGAATAATTGGATGCCGTTAATAATGGTCAGCTCCAGGATACAGCAAAGTGGTCAAGCGTGGTAATTGTATTTTGAATTCCAGCAGATTATTTCCTAGGGGACAGGAAGACTACCACTATATGGGATACAGTTTTTTTTTTTTTTAAGTACAATAGAGATAATTGCTTCCCTAAAGGTGAGGGGGACAAGCCAAGGACTGCCTTGATAACATGTATGACCAACCCTAGAAAGAAGTATAAAGACCAATGTTTTGCAAGATATCACTAATATCGGGGGGGGGGGGGCGCTGACTATTACTAAAGGTCTTTGATAGTTAAACTTATTATTCCCTTGTTCAGATTAACACTAGAGCTTTACACGTTATTGGGAGGAGAGGGGGAGTCACTACCTAAATTTGTAAGCACCAGTGAGGTCAGATCAGTGGCTAATTAAGAAATCTAATCCAGTTGATACTGATCTGAAAGGTCAAGCATAAATCTTTGGCTGTTTAATGTGTATTAAATGTTCACAATATATTAAGGGCTGTAAATACTGCAGAATAATTATATGGAACAATATTATAATCTTTTTTAAAAGCCCTGTCAAAAGAATGAAGGCTTTTTAAAAAATCTTCCAGAACATAATAATAAAAATGAGAAACTAAAGATATCGGGAAAAGGCACATTTTATAACCATGTGAAAAAAGAGAAACTGAAAACAATTTTTAGAGGATGATAATAGACTAGGATTTGGGTAGTAAATAGACTAAAGAGCAAAAAAAAATCAGAAGAATATAATAATTCAAAAGCAACAGGGCTTGCTTTATCTCAACACCCATTAGCTATCGGATTCAGGTGTTCACATGAAACTGTTTCTTAAAGGGGCAGCAATGGGAGTAAACAAAATTAAACTTCAGATGTGTCATAGCAGAGGTGTAAATGATGGAAACACGGGTAGAAGCATGGCATCACGCGACAACCCCTTGAAACTAAATATTCAGCACTTACTTCAATTGTCAGATTTCTTGTTACTTGGACCTACTAGGAGCTGGATCATTTCTGACCATTTTTTTCAAGGGTACTTAGTGTTCACAGCAACTCTGAAGTAAAAACGAACAAATGGATCATAAACATACCATAAAACTCTCATAAGAAAACATAAGGAGTAAGTCTTCATGACCACGGGTTAGGCACCAGTTTTGTAGATACAATACCAAAAGGTAGGTAACAAAAGAAAAATATATATAAAATGACTACATCAAAATCAAAAAATTTTATGCTGCTAATGATACCATCAAGAAAGTAAAAAGACAACACTCCGAATGGGAAAAAAAATACTTGCAAATCACATATGTGATAAAGGATTTGTATCTCAATACAAAGAGCAGAGACAACCCAAATATCCATCAACTGACAACATCAACTGAAACAAATAAGTATCCATCAACTGATAAGTAAACTGGTATATCCATATGGAGGAATATTATGCAGCCATAAAAAAGCACTCACACATGCTACACATGTTTGACTCTTGAAAGAGTTTGCTAAGTGAAAGAAGTCGGCCTCAAAAGGCCACGTGCTGTAAGAATCCATCCATGAGAAATGTCCAGAATAAGACTATTTACAGAGACAGACAGTAGATGAGGGGTGGCTTAGGGCTGGGGGAGGAGACAGGAGGGAAATGGGAATTTAATGCTAATGGGTATATGCTTTCTTCTAGAGACAATGAAAACGTTCTGAAATTCTGAACATTCTGAAGGAGAGAAGCAACTTGTCCAAGGCCCCACATTGAGTCAATAGCCCAGCAGGATCCATAAGATTTTTGCTTCAAAAGATTCCTTAGGCCTCAGGGCATTGGGGGCCTTGCACTTACCCTTTATGATCTGACTTTTGGGGGAGTTGGGTTGGGGGTAGAGGGAGTATCTTTCCCACTCAGTCATATTGATCCAGAAGCATTTCCATCAGCTGTACACACTGAGGACATTGTAATCTATAGGGAGTAGGCAATATCAATCTAGCAGCAGTCTCTTTTCCTACACAATATTAAAGAACTACTAAAGGCTTCTGAAACCTGGGTAAGATTTAAATAGTTCCCTAAAAAGAGGAAGATTGCAAGCTTCTAAGTATGAGAAAAAACACTATGAATAGATGATGGTCCAGTCCATTCAAGGAATAAGAACTCAGAACCCAGAATTCCCAGCCCTTAATTATGCCTCACAGGCTAAGCAGGAGACTAAAACCAGAGTTCAGAGGGTCAACTCTTTGGCTTTTACTATTAAATTATTGCCTTTCCCCTCTAGGGAATATCCCTGTCCTTCAAGAGCCACCTTTAAGCCCACACATAACTAGAGAAGCAAAAAAAGAAAAGATTCTCATCTCAATTGCAATACTTCCAAAACTTCAAGCATCTTATTTCAGTATCAGAAGACTAAGAAAACGCCTTAGATAACAATGGTTTCCTCACTTGCCCAATGGAGAACATGAACACCACCTACCTAGAGAACTCAGTGGAAATGTGGTACAAATCCAAGCACAAAAGTGTAGCAGAGATGTGTGTGTGTGTGCACCTGAACACACTCACACATCAGGGAGGGAGGGTGGTAAAGGGGCTCAGGGAGAGCAATGGCTGAACATCAGGGCCTGACAGCATTTTAAAGGTTTTCTAGAAAAGATCAGAGATGATACAGAGTTCTTTATGCTTGAAGAGGAAGCATACAAGAGTGGAAAAGTGAAATGTGTCTGTTTGTTCTCACTAATGCACTCCAGGCTTAAAAAGAAGTTTAATAATGATAGCAAATTTTTGTTCCTATGCTGGTCCTTCTATTTGTAATAAATCTGTGTTTTTTTAAGTTACTATTGCCAGGTTTTTTTTACTTCTACTTAAATTATTTTTCATATCTTTTCAAAAAATGCATCTTGAAGAAAGTACTAGCAAGCCTTGAGATAGGGTAACTTACTGGTACCATTCCTTGCCAATTTCCAACCACTGAAAGCTACCTGCATGTGAGGAAGAGAAAAGGTAAGAGAGGAGGTCGGTAGTACACAGAGGTCCATGTTTCATTAGTCTTCCCAGAGGCTGTGGGAATTAACTAATTACCCTACACTATATGCCTCTGTAGGACCGAGTAGTCCAGCTGTGCCCTATTTTAAGAAAAGCTACACTGATTTATAAAAATCAAACTTCATCAAGAGTATAAATAATGACATGAACCAGAAAATATGTACATAGAAGGATTCGAGATAAGGTAACATTGTAAAAATAATGCTCCTCTAGATATTTAAAATTACTTCATTCATACAACATGAATTACTCTTTTACCACAACTCATTATTTTAAAAAACCCAAATGTATAAAGGCAGATGCATTAGGAGGTTAGTGGTTAAATTCATTAAAAGCTTTTCATTAAATAGCATGCCACCTCCATGTACTAAAAATATTATTTGATTTGCCAGCAACTGATTAAATGCAAATTTAGGGAAACACAGCTATTGTTAGAGCTAACTACGCCCATATTTGTCTTGCTGTTTCTGTGGGTAAATGGGAAAATTTAAGATCTGAATAATTAAGCAGTCATTCTCAGACTAAAGTGTATAATTAGAGTCTCCAAGTTTCTTATCTATAAAATATCTGTCTATGATACTAATACACAAACAGACATGAATTACTCTTGCTAACGGCAGAGGCCTGGAAACCATGGCACTAGACAGTAGATAGTTCCAATACTATTTCATCTTACCTTTTGTCTACATTTTATTTGCTTTAGCAATACAAAGATAGGTGTTTAAAATCTAATGTCTTATGCACATAAATTGAATTCAGTAATATTAAGCAGAATTTCTATGAGAAGTAGAACCAGGAATAGGACCCCAACACATGCAATGGTGTGGGGGGAATTCTTGAGAAACTATAACAGGGGGAGACCAAAGGTAAGTCCTCTGATTTTAACTGATAAAAGCAGAATGAAATAAAAAGATTTGAGGGACAGGGCACTACACACTGGTGCTACTCAAGCAAACAGATTTCATTTTCAAATGGAACCTCACGAAGTATCTGTACCTTCAGCATGCCTTCGGTTGACCTGGAACTGATTTTTGTAAGAGCTAAAGATGAACTCATCGGCCAACTTGCATTTCTGCTTTGGGAGGCAAAATATACAACAAGAGACTTATGTCTACAAGGCCCGACTACCGAATGGCCCGTAGGAGATCATGGCCACGGTGTCTAGAAGCATGCAAGCATCATCATCTCCGAAAACAAACTTTAAAACACCAGTTCAAGAAGAGAAAT
This sequence comes from Desmodus rotundus, assembly GCF_022682495.2. NCBI lineage: Eukaryota > Metazoa > Chordata > Mammalia > Chiroptera > Phyllostomidae > Desmodus > Desmodus rotundus. Next base: position 147,797,921 of record NC_071391.1, read on the forward strand.
GCACAATAGAAATTCCATTAAGACAGATCATCAGAAGCCCAGAGAACTTGCGCCTTGGAGCAATATGAATGTCTGACCAATACAAAAGCAATGTGATCAATTTAAAATGGAATATGTGGCTCTATTCCAGACAATTCCCAGACAAACAAAACACTGAGTTTCATATAAAATTCTAATCTTGACTAAGAACTTTATCTTAGTAATGCATGCCCTGTCCGATAATCAAGTCTGAAAAAGCTAGGTAAAAGGGAATATATTTCTTGATGAAATAGGGGCATGGGACCAAATAACACAAGGGAATAAAATTGCTTCTAACAATCTATTTAAAGATTCCATTAAGTAATGCTCATTCGTTTTGAATCTTGATAATGGAGCTACATATGAGTTCCACATGAATATAGAATGATTAAGAACAATGCTGTCAGACAATAAGTATTAAAGCAGGTTATGCTTGTGGAAAACAGATAAGAGACCTTTGGTGAAACAGAAGCACCGACACTGAGTATACACACTGGGTATTCTATGAGAGGGAGGCTCTGGTTGAATGGAGATCTAAAACACAAAACGGAGCTGTGAATAGGGACAGCCATGTGTGTAATTTTTGTCTGGACAAATTGGCTGATTAAAGCTGTTAGATATTGTGATGATACAAAAGGGGAGCTGGTGAGAAAATTCACGAAGCTCAAATGAATAATAAAACTGGAAGTGAACAAAGATTATAACATCACTGCAAAAAACAGAGCTAATCATCGTGTTCTTTGTGTCCATGGCAACTTTTATCTTAGCATTTCAAAGCCTTTTACAGAATTACTGAATCATGACTTTTATGGTTGCAAGTGACCACAAAGATAATCTAGTGCAAACACATACACAGGCTTCTGTCTCCTCTACAACATCTCTCCCACACAGCCATACAATTGATTGGAACACTCTGGTAATCTCATTTCCCCCTGAGTTCACCATTTCAGATCCATATAAAGAAGGTCTAAAATATTTTCACTCATCATTTTCTTTGCATTGAAGCATATAGCAAAATTTCTCATCAGTCAGAGCTGTAAACTGGTGGGTAGGGCAAGAAAACAGGAGAACAAGAGAAGACCACGAAATCTGTAAGATAGAAAATATGTTAAGTGGTGACTGACTTTGCAGATCTGAGGAAGTTTGGTATCTAAGTCTATTGGATGTTAGAATATTAAGAGCCAAAAGAAAGGAAGACCTTTCTCAGCTCAGGATCCTCAAAGGTCTCAGAAATTGTAATAATTCTGAAAGTGAAGTACAGATTGTGGTTATAAACCTGCAGGGGAGGGGGCTGAAATTCTGTATGAGGAGAAGCCAGACCTCCACAATCCTTCCCCCTCCTGTAGAGCTGAACAATCATCCCACATAGAATATTCATGTATTTAATATTGTATTGAGGGCCCGCTATGTGCCAGGCATTGTTCTAGGAACTGTTGCTATGGAAATGAACAAAACACAAAAACCTCTGCCCTCAGAGAGCTTATATTCAAAGAAGTGAAGGAAGGAAGGGAGAAAGGAAGGAAATAAAGCACAATTGGAAATAAATCACAGAAGAAAAAATAAAGCAGAAATGAAAAACAAGAGAATAGTATGAAATATCTCTATCAATTGTAATATGATATGAAAATATCCAAGATTTTTGTTGGTGACAAAGTAACAGGTATCATTGACTTCATCGTGGTTTTTGCTTATTCATAATTAAATAAAACATGCTAATGCTAAAGATGCTAGTAACAATATTTAATTTTTTTAACCATTCAAAGTTACAGACCCCTTATTTTCTATTCACTGATCTCAGGTTAAGAACTAAGGATCTCTGCTCTAAGGAGGTCCCTGAGGTAGAGAGATTAAGGGGCCAGCTTACCCATCCCCAAATTGATAAGATGTACTATACTTCTAAGTTCTTTCTGTAGAGTTTAAAACATCCCTGGAGAAATAGGATTCTTTTGATGAAGTCTGGAAGCTTTAAATATTCTGAGGTTATGTTGGGTTAATCAATAGAGAACTAGATATTTCCAGGATCACGTTCATTAAAACTCAAAAACCATACAGTCTCCTGGAACTGACCTGCTTCCCCATTGATCTGTGATTCTGCCCTTAGAAGAGAGCCCCTGCAGGATCGCTGTGGGCTGATACAACTCCCACACGTACCTTGTAGTGGCACCAGGCTAGCTCTGGTCACAGCTTTCCGGACCAGAAGAACATTTATTTGCACATCAAGGTATTTAAGGAGAAATAAAATTAACTTTCTTTTTTATCTATTGGGAAGATTCTGGATCTGGGCCAGTTTTCATTTGTAAATATCAGGCCGCCATCGTAACCCACATAATATTAGACATGACATAATAAATAGTCATTTTGGGGAGATGTTTAATGTTGTTACATGGGAAGTGCAGAGGCCCTGCCACAATGGGTGACCTGCTTTCTGCCTAGGATGTCGGGACACCCACCTATTGTCTCTGTGCAGTTAAAATAATTGCAAACATCCTACCCACAATGCATCAGACCTTCTGTGATCTGGCCCCTGTTGACTCCTCCAATCTCACTTTGGACCACAAGCCCTCTTCTTCACTGCATCAAGCCACAATGGCCTTCTTTTTGTTCCTCAAACAGATCGCATTTTCCCACCCAGAGCCACTTCTTTTACTGTTCCATTTCTTGGACTATTCTTTAATGTGTCAACTGGACTGGTCTGAGGGGTGACCAGATAGCTGATAGAACATGATTAAGGATGGCTCTGGAAGAGATTCATCTTTGAGTCAGTAGTTTAAGTAAAGAAGATTGCCTTCACAAGTGGACATCATCCATCCAGTGAGGGCCGGAATAGGACAAAATGATGACAAGCATATTTGCTCTCTTGCTTGACTTAGCACATCCATCTTCTGCCCCTGCACATGGGGGCCCCTGGTTTGCAGGCCTTGAGACTCAGACAGAACTCATACCAAAAACTCCACTGGCTATCAAGCCTTCAGGTTTGCACTGACATTACACCAGTAGCTTTCCTGGGTATCCAGCTTGCAAATGGCTGATTGTGGGACCTCTCAGCCTCTATAATTGTGTTAGACAATCCTTCATAATAAATATCTATCTTTCTATCTATCTATCTATCTATCCATCCATCTTATTGGATCTGTTTCTCTGGAAACCCTAAAACCCCTTTTCTCATCATTCAGGTTTTAGCTATCACTATCATGAGGAGGCCTTCCCTCCTCACTAAACTAAGGCTACTCCATCCCCAGGCCCCCTATGTATCACATTACCTTACTTCACAAGCTTCAGAGCACCAATCTTGTATGAAATTCTATTTCTTGGCTTACCTTCCCTGTCTTCTCCATGAGAACAAGGGCCTTATTGATCTTTCCTACTGCCATATCCCCAGCTATCAGAAGAGCACCCAGCACAGAGTAAGCACTTAGTATATATGTGAGTGGTTCAAGTTAATGTTAAGTAACTTGAGTAAGTAATGTTAACTGTACTTACTTACAATGAGTCAGTGGTGTTGCCTGTTGACCAAATTCTTATAGTTAAACCATGAATCTGACATGAAAGGTCAGCACATGGGTTCACAGCCCCAGAAGGAAACTCCTTTCTGGAACTAAAGTATACTAGGAACACTCAAGACATTTTATTCTGTACCATTTAGTTAGATCATCAGCCATCCCCTCCTACCATGGGAAGGTGGGAGCAAGAAGACACAGTAGAATTACATTCTAAACTATAATATAAATACATTAATTTGATAGAGAAAAATGCCATTTATACACTGACATACACTCAGAATCAGAAGATATAGAATACACATAACTTTCGAAGGCAGGCAGACTCAGGTTCACACCACAATTCTTCCATCTGTTTCATGGACTGAATTATGCCCTCCACCTAGACCCAAATGTTGAAGCCCCATCCCACACCCCTACCCCATGACCATATTTGGAGAGAAGACAATTGAGGAGGAAATGAAGCTTAAATGGGGACATAAGGGTAAGGCCGTAATCCCCTGGTACTGGCGTCCTTTTCGGAACAGAAAGAGACAGCAGATATCTCTCTCCATGAACACACAGAAGTGACCATCAGACAGCCAAGAAGAGGGGTCTCGCCAGAAACCAGTGCTGCTGGCACCTTGGTCTTGGACTTTGATCCTCCAAAACCTCCAAAAAAGAAATTTCTGTTGTTTAGGCCCCTGCATCTGGGGCGATTTGTTACAGCAGCCAAAGATGACTAATTCAACCTCTAAGCACTGTGGCTTTGCACAAGTTATTAAACTTTCTAATCTTAAAAAGCTATAAAACCAAGAAAATAAACCTTATTTTGCCCAACAAACTTGGGTTGTTGGGAGGCCTAGGGATAGTTTTATGTGGTTTCAAAATAGGTACGCAGAGGTCATTATGGAGCCCACGGCGGCATGCAAGTCCACACTGATCACTGAAGGTATTTGTCTACAAAAACCCAATTGCATGTTATTCCCATAGGTCACTTGCATCACCTGCCTGGGCCTCTGTTTCCTCATAAGTAAAAAGGGGAAATTGGCCTACATTATTTAAAAGACCCTTCTGAGTTGAGGTTTCTATGGCCTACTCCACCTTGAAATACAAGGCTACTGGCACACTGTTTGTGTATATCTGCTTTGGGGATGTTTCCAGAAGAAGACAAAGATCTGCATAGACTAACCCATCCTCTCTCCTACCTGACCCCCCCTGACCCCACCTTCTGATCAGCTGCACACATTTAGCTACCCAGAGTCAGCAGTACAGTCTGAAGCAAGGAAATCAGGAAAAGTTTATGGCTTCCAACATCCCCAGGACTGTAGTCTCTCAGCAAGACAGCCAGTTCTAGAACTGCGGACTGCAGGGTGATATCAGCATATAGCTCTTGGGCTTCGGTTTCCTTTGTGGTGGGGAGGGTACTGTCAGGGCGATAACTTAACTTTCACGGCTCAGATCACCATCATTGCACCGGAAAACCTGTTTTGATATAATTGAGCCCACCCCTATGTGAACTCAGCGCTGAACACACAGAAGATTTAGATTGTGTCAGATCCCAATGGTGCATGCACAGAGTCCCAGTGCCTGGGAAAGGCTTACGGAGGGTTTATGGGTGCTTACATCTCAATCCTGAGTGCGTGACAAAAGAGAAGGGCCGGATTTGCTGTGCGTGTTCACTAAAATACCCCGAAGGATCTGCTTTCCTCTTCTGAAAATAAGATGGTGTTAACTTGGTTTTTGGGGGTTTTTTCTGAAGGCTTGAACTTGCTCATGAAGCATTTGGTCAGACAGCCAGAAGGATTTGTGTCCTTTCTGATAAAACACAGAAGCAGGTCCTATGCCCTGCGGAAGTTTCCAGTCTTCTCTTGATGTGATCTCAAGTCAAAAGTGTGACAATATGAAAAAGCACATTTGGTCCCTAACATGTTCCTATTTTTGAAGCTTCCAACAGCATGTCCAAAATGGCTTCTCATGTTTATTATGTTCATTTTTCTTAAATCAATTCAATGTAAAGAATATTTTGTCCCTCATCTTAACCCAAATAAAATTCATGTTGTATCACAATTATTGAAATAACATTTAACTTAAATACTGTAATCCTTGTGTATTTATTTGTCCTGTGTGTACATAGGTCAAATGTTTATTAAGAACATGCAGGTTTTATTTCTTTCACAAAATGATACCACTTCCTAGACTCTTTCCCTTGAATGACTGTAAAGCAAGAAAAAAAGATTCATTGGCATAAAAACTCTAACTGTAGATATATATATCAAAGTGAGTTTCATTATAAAAAGTAACATTGTTCATGGTACAAAGCTTTAGACAATAGAAAAGCATAAAATAGAAAGTAAAACTTGATTCATTCACCTCCCCATTTCTATTTCAACTCTCCAGTAATAACAATTGTAAAAAGTTTTTTGTGTATCTTCTCAGAATTTTGTTAAGCAAACACAGCTATGTTTATATGTATATAAATATATACAAATATACATGTATAAGAATGCATGTATATTTATATACACACATGGGTGTATGTATATGTACATACTACATATATCTATATTAATTAATGTTCAAAAATATGCTAGAGGACAATCATATAAACTAATTTATAGAACTCAGAAATAAGGTCCTGCCATTTTTTAAATCATGGCTGGATTTCCTCAAAGAAAAGAAATCAGATATTGCAATAGAAACTATTGTTCTATCTAATATATATAATAGCTACTTGTTATTTATTATTTATTTGCCAGTGCCTAGCACTAACAACACTAATCACATATATTATCTCATTGAAACCTCACAGTAACTCTGCAGGATATATGTTATCCAGATTTTACAGGTAAAGAATGACAGCTTAGTGAATTTTAATAACTTGTCCAAGATGAAACAGTGAGTGCAGGACTGCAGAGCCAACAATTTAATGATTATACATTTTTCCTAGATTTGTAACCTTGAAAACAAATGATAAATAAAATACACATTCCCTGGGAGGGTATGAGGAGACCAAAAAATATACTACTTGCTAGTATAAGGGCAGAGAGAAAAGAATTTTTGCCCACATAGATATTTATTCAATAGATTGAAAAAAATAGTTTTTTAAAATAAATTGTACCATGCGATTCCCAAGCACCTCCCCCAGGGGGCAGCAGAGTTGCAAACTGAAAGGCTTTGAAGCTGGTAAGTGATGTTTTTCAACTTTGGGACTCCCCCTTTTCCAAATGCCCACTTCCTCTTCAACTCCCATTTCCCTGTTCCCATTCCTTGAACTGAAGAAAGCCAGCAGCCCTTGCTGACCTCTTTCCCCTGTACTGCTGTAGGGCAAAGAGGATGCTGCTACAGTATCCAGTTCTCCTTCTCAGGCAATCATGTCACCGGTCCTCCTCAATCTCCACCCAGCCCCAGGCTCCTTCTTCCCTTCTGCCCAGCCACCCCCTTGCCAGCTCATTGCATATCCTTGTACACGGCCCCATCCCATGCTAGGTAATCTGAAATGATAAGTCTATGCAGAAATTCAGGGCTACTGAAGGGTTAACTACTCCTGAAGGAGGAGCATTACCTTTGCCTTTTTATGTAGGCTCCTGAGATACCTTTAGGTCAGCTCCAACACGTAATAACTTGGATGCCATCACTCCAGTCCTTAAAAGAATAAATAGATAATGTTCTCTGACCCCACCCCCACTCTCTAGGGGAAAAGTCTTCAGCAGGGGCAATACTGAAATCTTAACACTCCTGGGAGAAGAAAGTTCTTCTCTACTTCAGCTTTTCTAGTTCATCTAAAAGGTAGGGAATATCTATAGTCAAGGGGTGACAGGGCTTCCAAGCTATAGGTTTGAAATGCTGCAGACAGGAAAAGGAATAGGGGGCAGGGAGGAAGAGGGAGATGCTACCACCGTGGAGAAGGGCCACACATACTGTAAAAGTTACACCCTCAAGACACAGGCCCACTAAAAGGCTGAGACTTAATCAGAAATTTATAGAAGGGTCGTTGTCTCTTCCACATGGGACCAGCCCACCGGCAAGCCTCAGTATAATCACAGTGGATAAAGCTGAAAAGGCTGCCATACACGGACGCTTCCTCAGAAGCAATACAGAGGACATAACAAACAAGGACACTACATGAATTTAAATTGCTGCCTATAATTACCACAAACATTAAACACAGCCCAATGCCTGGCCAGATTAACACAAACTCTCACACTGAAGCTTGTGTTAATCTCAATAGTTACCTCAGTAAGTATTACCCAGGCAACATACCCAACTTCAACTAAAAGTTACGAAGGATGTCACAAGATGAAAAAAGGCACACTCTGAAGAGACAAAGCAATCCTCAGAACCAGGTTCGAGTATGACATGGAATTATAAACAAGGGCTTCAAAATAACTGTGATTAACATGGTAAAGGCTCTAATGGAAAAGGTGGTCAACAGTCCAAACTAGCAATGTCAGCAGACACGTGGGAACCCTAAGAAAGTACCAAAAGGAAACGCTAAAAATCAAAAACACAGTGACATACATGAAGAATGCCTTTGACCGGCTCCTCACTGGACTTGACACAGCTAAAGAAACAATCAGTGAACCTGAAGACAGGTCAATAGAAGCTTCCCAAACGGACATACAAAAGGGAGGGGGGAGGGAGGAAGGGAGAGAAACAAACAGAATAGAACATCTAAGAACTTGGGCACAATATTAAAAAGAATAATATGCATGTAATTAGAACACCAGGAGCAGAAGAACAGATAGAACAGAAGAAATAACTGAAGAATGAACAAGAACTCTCCAAAATTAATGACAGACACCAGACCTCTCCCTGGAGAAGCTCCGTGCTCCAGGAGGATGGCCCTACTTGTATGTCTTTAATTCCCCCAGGCGAATCCCTTGGTCCCTGGTAATGAAGCTGGTTTTAAGGGGAGGAAAAGGTGTCTGTATTAGTTTCTCGTGACTACTTTAACAAATCATTTTATGCCACAAACTTGGTGGCATAAAATAATACAAACTAATTATAGCTCTGAAGGTCAGAAGTCTAAAACTAGGCAGGGTAGCAGCTCCTTCTGTAGACTCATGGAGAGAATCGGCTTTCTTGTCTTTCCTAGCTTTGGGAGGCCTTTTGCATTCCTTGGTTCATATCCCTTTCTCCAAACCACTCCAACCTCTTGCTTCCATCATCACATTGCCTACTTCTCTTCTGTAGTCAAATCTCCCTCTCTCTCTGTCTCTCTCCCCCCCACCCCCCTTCCTCTTTTTGTCTTTCATAAGTATAATTACATTTAGGGCCTATCTGAATAATCCAAGATAATATAATTTCCCCATTTTAAGATCCTTAACTTAATCATATCTGCAAAGTCCCTTTTGCCATACAAGGAAACATTCACAGGTTCCAGAAATCAGTACCTGGGTATCTTTGGAGGTTATTATTTAGCCTAACAAGGTACCCTTTAAGATTTAATCAAAGGAGGGAAAACAAAATGGCCACAATATAGTTTCACGGACCTGGCATTCATGCACAGGGCTGAAAATTATTATGAAGCTTGATACAAAACTTCACATTAGTTACTAAGGATGCTAAAGAATTCTGAGACAAAATTTACCCAAAGCCTTCCAGTTAGGCAATGCGCACACATAAGAAATGTTGGTACATGCTTGCCCCCTTTGTTTTACAAAAATGAAGAAGTCAGCTGTCATAGTCCTTTTTAATTGCATCCAGTTCTGTAGACACTAATTGCAAAATAGATGCAGTCTTACAAATTTGCAACATTAACTCATAGGAAGGGCTTTGATTATCTTCCAACTTGAAGGTTTATCTTTGAAAAGGGGAAAACACAGTTTATTTTCCCATGGAAGTTGGCAGGGTTTGCCTTCTTTCAGTAAAACAATAAGCTTGAACTTTTAAGAATTTATTTTAGAACATAAGATGTTTTTGATATCTATCCCTGTCACCCTAGGTGATGGGCCCTGTTATTATTAAAAAGAGGCCTGGGAAAATGAAGAGTAGATGGTTTGTTTTTATTGAGGGGGTAGGGAGAGAAATGAGAGGTCACTGGGCTAGACATAGACAGACATGAAGTTTATGACATTTGAACTCCTACCACGGCACCAACCAAGAAGAAGGAATGCCAGCTGAAAACCAGCCTCGTACCCTTAACGCGTGTATCTATTGCTATCAGCCCTGAACATGTAGAAAAATTATCATAAGAAAATAAACATGGTATTAGTCTTGGTTCAGTATTCTTACATTTCTGGACTTTCTTTTGGTACTGCAGTTTCTATAATTACTCTGAAATATTTTTTTAATCACATTCATGGGGATGGGCAGTTAGAAAGTTCCAAAAGTAGCCACTGTAGAGAGGAGAAGCTTGCCTCTGGAGACAGGGGTAGAGATGGTGATGGGAACTGAGGTTTGGAGGATCAGGGTAACCAGCAGCTGGGTCCCACAAGGTAAAAAGTGTCTTCTTTTCATTCACCTTTTCTAAATTGCATATGTCTCCTCTCATTTGACTACTTCCTCCTTTCGCTTCCCCTCCCTTCCCTTCCTTCCATCTCTCTCCCTCTCGATTTCTCTCTCTCTCCACACACACGTGCACATGTGCACATGCACGCCTCTGTCTTCCCAAACTTCCTTCACTCCCACAGCTGCAAGTTTACTTTCTAGCTGGATAATTCCAAATCTATCGTCCCAGCCGCACTCTCCTCTCCCACGTAAATTCCATTTCGGAAATGGAAGAGGCTTTTCCTGCCTCTGCAAGAAAGCATGAACAAAATGTGTTTCCTCAAACGCTTCCTTATCAAGTTATCTTATGAAAACCTTTGAAGTTGGTATTAAAGCCTATATTTCCCTAATGGAGAAAAAGAAGCTAGGACTCTGCTCTTCTCTTTTTCTGCTTGTCTGCCATAAGCACCACCACAGTGCCTTTTTTGTAATAACGCGGTCAATTGATTTGGCCGATTTTAATTGATTTGGCTTATTTCCAAGGAAATAAGTGGGAAAAATATCATAGAGCTTATGCTAAAAAATAAATGGGGCCTAAACAGGTGCCACCATCTCACCAGTGCCCCACCTCATCGCATTAGCCCAGGCTGGAGCCTCACTGCTGGGAGCACTTAAAGCTAACGACCCTGTCACTCCATGTCCTCATAAAACAGAGCATGGTGGCGGCACCACTAATAATAAATGCAGTCAGGCAACAGCTAATTGACAGGTGAAAGATGAACTGGAAGTTTTAGGGCATTCTGCAAACTTGCCCAGACCAATATGAAGCAGCAACAAAGTTTTCAGAGATCAATAGTTTTCAATATATCAAGGATCCATCCTTTACCTTCTGGACTTCTGGCTGCTTGCTTCTAGAAGTGGCACTTTAGAAGACTCTCTCCTGTAGAATGCCAACTCACATATAAAGAATGAGTCTAGCCAGGTCCCTCTGCCCTGATAAGCTCCTCCAGCCACCTTGGGAGACTGACAGGTGTGGCGCAGACTTCAGCTCAAGTCCCAAACCTCAAGTCTACATACCACGACTCGATGTGCTGGCACTAAACCCTGGCTCCGAGAAACTTCCCTCGTGCAGATGCCAGGTCAAGCCCATGCTGGCAGGCAGCGCGTGTTTCTGTTGGCTTGGCCTCCTCGGAGGCAGATTGCCTGTCACAGAGGGACTGTTGATTTTATGGCAGACCCAAATAAGCCACAGGGCCCAGACCCACCTCATGCATTTAAAGCAGGCTGAGTGCCAGGTAAGACTTCTGTGGCGGAAGTAATGCGAACAGCCATGGACACCCACCATCAAGTCTTGGAAGACAGCCAGGCAACTGTAAAAATAAAAAAGCTTCTTAAACCAAAAAGTTATACAGAAACATTTTCATAGTTTATTCCTTCTCCACAAAAGGGCTGAGAAATGAAACAGAACACCATTACAAGAAGGTAATCTCTGTCTCTAGGAAATGGGTGCTCCATGTCATGGTCCCAAGTTACTCAAAACCCCACTCTGTGCCAATAACGGTATCAAGAGCATTTTCCAATTTAACCCTCATAAAACCCTGTGACATCGTAACTGCTTTTGCTCTCATTCTGTAACTGAAGAAGCTGATGTTTGAAGGTCACATGGCTGGCGATAGACTTTGTGTTCTTAACCTCTCTACAATACTGCCTCTTAACCACCTACCACCTTTTAGAAAAATAGAATACTAAATGTCATAAAAATATAGGAAGCTACAACTGTAAAGAAAAAGACAAGCAGTAGTTCAACCTTATAGGAGTGTTAAGATAGTTCTGGCTCACTAGTATGTCCTTGGGGCTGGGCACATAGTGGGGATGTAATGCATTCTGGTTTTAAATGAGCATCAGAAAGCGGCTAGGGGATGGTGGGTTCCAAACTGTTGATAAGAGCTTCACTTTTCTAGCGGGAGTGTTTTTATAACTACAGAATAGAACACCTCTGAGAGAATGCTGCTGCCTTTGAATACATTTAGCTGTGTCCCATATCAGCATCCCTCCTTTTCCGTCTCCAAGCCACCCATCAGCACAAGCTTCTTCCACTTTCTCATCACTCAAAGGAAGCATTCAACAGTTCCACCATACACCCTCCTCCAGGAATAATGTTCATTTCTAAGCAGGCTCAAGTTATAACCTAAACAGTAGGTCCCTCCTTATCTGCAGCAGATATGTTCCAAGATGCCCATAGGATGTAAATAGTACCAAACCCTAGGTGCGCTGTGTTGTTTTCACTTAATGAAAGCACTTACGGCTTCCCTTGGCATATCCAAACGTGCCAGCATCAGTGCTCTTGAACATGAGCCCTGTGATATCACAACCATCTATCGGATAACCTGGACGACTACTAAGTGACTCATGGATGGGTGGTATATACAACACAAATATGCGGGGCAAAGAAATGATTCACGTCTCTGGCAGGGAGGAATTGCAAAGACTTGGGATTTCATCATGCTACTCAGATAGCATGCAATTTAAAAGATGAATTGTTTATTTCTGGAATTTTCCATTTAATATTTCCAAACTGCTGTTGCCTGTGGGTTACTGAAACTGTGGATGGTAAAATTGCAGATAAGGGAGGACTGCTGCGCTAGTCCTCAGAATGCCAATTATGCCCCTTGATTATTCAGTCCTGTTGGAGCCATTTGCACTATGAAAACTGGACCTATGTGAGCAATGCCTGTACTGGGTGATCTGTCACTCCACACAGCAATGAAGTGTAGATTTTGTCCTTCGACCCGACTCCATGTTGGGGCCTTTGCATTGGTGCTGGGTGCCTATAGGGTAGTGGTAGAGGCTGTGCTCCCCGTTGGAGGAGGGCATCGAGCCAGGGCTGGAGTCTACGTTTCAGTCATGTAGAAGCTAAAGGAGAGGCCCTGAGCCTCTTCCTCACAGAAGCAGAGATATGCCAGTCCCCAACAGTAGGGAGAGCAAAGCTCCGTCTGCCAGCAATGGCGAGAGCACACACATGTGAAAGGTGGGGACCTGCACAGACATCTTTCTAAGGGCTCTGATTGACAGAAAGAGAGTGGGGTGGAGGGCGGAGTGGCAATTGAGCTTCCTGCTCATGTGGCTATCCAGAGGAATCTTGGCTCTCTCAAATTAAGTAGAATGACTTTTCAGGTTTTATCCAGGGTGATGATGTTACCGACATCATCCACACTCCTTTTCATCCTGGCCAGATAAGGTGAATTGATGATGTTAGCAAAAATACTTTGGAATTCTTGGAACTCCCTGGATTGAATTCAAAATCATTACTCCCTGGATTGAAATTCAAAATCATTATTTTTTAGGTAATGATTTTTTGGATCTGGAGTCTGAAGCATCTCCCTTTCTGAATTATACCAGGAAGGAGTTGGAACAAGTAAGGAACAGGTGAGGAGGGAAGTGGTAATTTATTACAATTTTCAGAATATGCTTCTCTGTGAAAATCACATTTGAATTGAGGCGGGGATGATGAAGAGTGCCTCACCAACGAAAAATTCAGGATAACAGCATTTGAGGCAGAGGGATAGAGGCAGAATGAGAGAAGGGGAGGAGAGCATGGGATGAGACTGGTGAGCTAGCCAGAAATTGATCATTGGGACCTTTGAGGAGCATGAGAAAGCATTTGGATTTTTCCCAAGTGCAATGGCAATGTGTTGGAGAGTGTTAAGCAGGTCATTAATGTATTACCTATCAGCTAAAGCACATTAGGGCAAAAAAAAATGTTTTCTAATACCCAGAACACTAAGACACAAGATAGCACTAGTATTTAGGAAGCTCCTGCTCTCCAGATAAGAAAACACACACACACACACACACACACACAGGCTGCTATAAGCTTCCCTTCATATCCCATCTATCTCTCTCCTCCTTTAGGCTTGGAGGTTCAACAACACTGTTTTATTGCCCCTTAGGAAAGAATGCACCGTTAAGATTTCTCCAGGTTCAACTAGGAAGGTCCTTAACGATGCTTTGGTTGACCAGACCCCACTAGGCTATGTCTTTCCTTGGGGGAAGGTACTATGTTTTCCATATCTTTTACCTCATGATGTTCTTTGAGGGGAAATTTGACTTTTAAGAAAAATACACAACTCAACAAATGCTTTTGGAGTAATTTCTAAATTCACATTATTCTGAGTTCCATGGGAGAAACAAAGTTAAATATGACATAATCCCTGCCTTTAGGAAATTATCATTTCAGAGGCTCTAGAATATACAATATAATCATTACTACCTGGTACTAATCAGTTTGTCATAAGGTACATTGATACCTGCCAGAATATATTTTCAAGTCATCATTCTCTACCGAAATCCAAAAATTTCACTGGTGTTCTGACATGTGTTATATAAGAGTCACGTTTTTATTCCACATAAAATTTAGCAAAATATCACTATATAAGAGTGATAATAAATGATACTTCAAAATCATATTCTTATTCCTTATCATTTTTCACTTGATTTTTTTTACCCAATTTTAAATTCATTACTGACATTAATTAAAGCAAAACTACTCAGCAACTCTGGAAACATCTACAAAATAAAATGGTCCATTTGGATTTTTAGAGCAGTTTTCTCTGAGTAATTCCAAACTTTTAAGTGTGGTAGCTTCCAAACACGGCACTAGCTAACACAATATTCATTTGTCAAAGCAGGATTACATTCCAAACAGGCATATAAATTGAGTTTGTATTCTTTAAGACAGGGCAAATGTTACACATGGGTCATATGAAGAAAGAAAGAATGCAGCATTTCAAATCGAGCATTTAAAATTAAAACCATCAGATCAAATGCAAGCGGCATGATTCTTGGAACCATAACCCATCTTTAAGAATGAGACTAATGGTGGCCATTGAGAGGTAGAGTTTAAAAAGCTGAGGATAAAAAAGAAGCAGTGAGCACCCCAAGAAGTGGGTTAATCAAGATTTGTGCTTGATTAAAGCCTATGAGAAGAAGCAGAGATCACTAGTTTGGAGGAGCCATCATCCTTGGATGGACAGGCACCTCTCCAGTTTTGTTTCCCCCATAAAGGTTTCTCTGGTGGGTATTTTTCCAAAGAGGGGTGCCTAGAATCCTTCTTCCTACTTCAGTGCAGGTGACTCAAATAAGTAAATATCCCATTGTAAAACTAAGCTTCTCACTTCTTAAAATGAAGTCTTCATAGAACAACAAAATGGTCTCAAAGTGAAAATTGTAAGCTTCCTAAATTTCTACATGAGTGGTAAACTGACTGACCTAGAAACTTCTAAGGCTCCTTCCCAGTCAGTCATTCCAAGAGTATGAATGAACATCAGCACTCTTTGCAGAATGACAAAAGTCTCACTACCATGAATATCTGTTTAAATCCAAGCTCAAATAACTTTAGAGCCTTTATCATTAATAATAATACTATAATGCATACAATACAATGTGACATAATGGCATATAATAACATAATATAACATAACATAACATAACATATAATATAATATAATATAGTGTCATTTAAATACACTGAGTTATTTCCAAACGGCAAAGGAAATCATTTGCTTTTACTGTACTCTATGCATGCTTGTTCATTTTCTACTGATTTCCCAGTCCTGCTTCTGCAATGGATATCCTCTAGTTCTTTCTACTACCTTTTGAGATGTGTCTTCTGCACTCCTGACCACATCATTGAATATACCACTGATCGTGACCTACCTGTCTTCTCCATCCTCGCCTTTCTATTGCCTTGGATACCAGGGGCTCCTTATCTATCCCGTCTTTACTTACAATTCTCTAAGCTTATGAAGCAGGCTTGTGAGAATGAGATTAATATTTGAATGGGTAGACTGAGTAAAGCAGACTATACTCCCTAATGTGAGTAGCCCTCACCCAATCAGTTAAAAACCTGAATAGAACAAAAAGCTGAGTAAGAGAGAGTTCCTCCATGCTGACTGCCTGATCTGGGAGATCAGTCTTCTCCTTGGACTGAAACTTACATCTCTGGTTCTCCTGAGGCCCCAACATGGAACTCCTCAGACTCCAAAATCATGTGAGTCAATTCCTTCTCTGCCTCTCTGTCTCTGTCTCTGTCTCTCTCTCTCTCTCTCTCTCATAATTAAATATATATATACATATTCTTCTATTGGTTCTGGTTGTTTCTCTAGAGAACCCTGACTAAATACACTTATCTCTTCCTCAACCGAGAAGCTCCTAAAGAGCAAGAACTCTTCCTTGTGATTCCCTGCCTTCTTTCCTCATGTCTAGTGCTTTACATGCTGTGAGTGTTGTATAAATGTTGTTAACCAAATACCCCAAGAAAGAAAATCTACTGTTGAAATCCCTCACTGAGAGAGTGATGTATTAGTGTAAGCAATATTGATTGCCATGCTCATTAGAGCTCCCAGCAAGCCACGGTATTTCCTGTGGACAAATAATTGGAGTGGCCTTGGTCACAATGAAAAAGAGGGAAGAAAAAGCCTTTTCCCCCAGCAGAGGACTGCTGAGTCAGTTTTCCTAAGGAGGCTCCCTCTGTGTCTGCAATCACTTCAATATTTCTGACACTGACAGGGGAGATACAATGAAGTAAAAACCAGATTGTTATTTGTCAAACCAAAATTAAAGCAAAAATTAAAGAGCTAGAGTTCCAAAGACACTGTGGATTATTTCATTCAAAAAATAAAACTTCTTTTTTTTTTAAGTACAAGAATGACAAAGAGAGGAGGAATCAAGGAATGGCTCCTGCAGCCTGGACAGAGGCTCCCTCCGGAAAGCATTCAAAGAGCAACAGGCCTTGATCAAAGAAAAGAAAAGATGAAGCAGACATGTTCATCTCTAAAGGCAGCCTTGCTAAGGCGTGTGACACTTCTCTCTCCATATATGTTGAACACAGGGTGACTAAGTCACAGCCGGGGCCACTTTTTGGTCTAGTCTTCAGAATTCAAGGACAAGCAGGTAAGTCCATTTCTAGAAATTACTTATATTTCGCCAGGCTAGCCCGCTGAAGAGGCACTGGGCTAGATGAAAATTATCCAGACCCTGACACAACAAATACTGCTACTCATGTGACTGACTCAAAACTCAGGCTCTCGAACTACTTGCAGGAGAGTCTGGCCTGGCCCCTCAGGGACTCTGGAGAATCCATTGTTTTTTTCCACTCCCATTTCAAAAAACAGTGCCATTGACCTCTGTAAACAATAAGCAACTGGGATTCCAGGTTGAGAAAGAACCACCGAAACATCCTGGTACGTGTGTGAACCTCTGGTTTCTTGGGAAATCAACCTAAAACTTAAATAGAACCTGGAATTGGCACAGAGTATGTTTATAGTCTAAATGTTGATTAAATCTCTCCAAGCACCACAGGTTCTGATCTGCAAGACCGTAAGCTCCAGTTTCTGTAGTCTGATAAACATGTGCATTCTCTCCAGTGGTTCGAGCGCCTCTGTGAATATTTTACACTAGGGAAGTAAGACTGATTGCCTTTTTGTTTTCAGGTTACAGAGTCTGATTCTACGTTTATGCTTCCAAGTGACTTGACATAGCTTTTTCCATCAATTTTGACCATTTCATTGAAAATGAGTTCAAATCCGATTGAGCATTGACAATCTCAAAATCAAAGTCAAAACAAAAATCCAGAGAATAAAGAAGGCTGTTAGCTGGTTCACATACAGGGCTTAATGGTTTACTACAAACCTGTCTATTCCATTAACTTAACTTATCCATTTATTCCAAAAAGAAACACTAGACAGGTATACAGGGTTGTGCTGCCTTGACAATAAAGTTGTTCCCCACTTGTTACAAAGAGTTAAATATCCAGTTAGTACTAGGGGTGGGCTTAGGCACCAAGCCACAGGAAAGAATACCAACATGTAGCTTAGAACTCGGTCCAGAGGGTCACTGTGATACCAGACCGTGGCTGCAAGGCGGGGCACGGTCCTATCGCAGCAGGAGTATGCAGAGAGCACACAGAAGGATGTAGTGTCTGAGCGTGTGCTGGCAAGCTCAGTTTGAAAATAGGTGCACAGAACACCAAGCTCAAAAGTTAATCTGGGGCTGACCAGAATAGGAAATAAATCCAAAGGTAAAGTATTAGGCAGATTCAAAAATGGAGGTTAGCCAATAAGAGTAAAGTAGGTGGGCGTAAAATTGCTGTGATACGCGGGGCTGGCAAAGCACATTTTTCAACAGTATGAATAGCATTTGGATAGATTTACTTGGTTGGAAAGCACAGGGTAGAAAAAAAAAATGTACAGCCTGAATAAGAATCACAAATATCTAAGCCTGCTATTACTTTAACCTTCAAGTCTTGAATATGTATTATTCTAGAGTAAAAACATTCCCACCAAAACAATGTTTTAAAGATTGTATTTACTTATTTTTAGAGAGAGGGGAAGGGAGGGAGAAGGAGAAGGAGAGAAACAACAATGTGTGGTTGCCTTTCAAGTGTCCCCCACTGGGGACCTGGCCCACAATCCAGGCATGTGCCCTGACCGGGAATTCAGCCAACGACCCTTTTGTTCACAGGCTGGCACTCAGTCCATTGAGACACACCAGCCAGGGCCGCCAAAACAATTTTGAAAAAGAAGAACAAGCTGAAAGACTCACATTCCTCAATTTCAAAACTTACTACAATGGGATGGTATTCACGACAGTGTAGTACTGGCTTAATAATAGGCTTGTTGATTAATGGAATAGATTTGAAAGCTCAGGAAAAAAAATCCTCACATTTGTAGTCAATTGAATTTTTACAAAGGTACCAAAATAATTCCATGGCAGAAAGAAGAGTCTTCTCAACAAATGATGCAAAGATAACTGAATATTCATATGCACAAGAAAAAAAAAAACGAGGCTGTACCATTACTTCACACCATACAGATCTTCAACTAAAATGTAAGACCTAAAATATACAACTCATATAAAAACATAAGGGTAAATCTTTATGAACTTGACTTAGGCAGTGGTTTCTAAGATATGACATCCAGAACCCAAGCAACAACAACAACAAAAGAGATGTTTAAAATTGATTCAAAATATATCATCAAGAAAGTTAAAGAAATTTACAAATAAGAGAAAATATTTTCAAATCAATTATCTAATAATGGTCATGTACATAAAGAACCCATATAACTCAATAACAGAAACAACTCAAATAAAAACTGGGGAAAGGATTTGAGAGTAGAGATTTCTCCAAAGGATACAAACACCCAATAAGCACATAAAAAGGTGCTCAACACTGCCCTGGCTGGTAGCTCAGTGGGTTAAGCACTGGCCCAATATACCAAGGTTGCAGGTTCAACCCCTGGTCAGGACATATACAAGAACCAACAGATGAATGCATAAGTAAGTAGAACAACAAATTGATGTTTCTCTCTCTTTCTAAAAGCAATCAATAAAAAAAAAATTTGGTAAAGATGCTTGATGCCATTAGTCATTAGGGAAATGCAAACCAAAACCACAGGAGAATCACTCACGGCAGAGGATCATGGCATTGCCACGCTTTGGTGTACACACCTCTGCACCCCTATATGTTGCCACATATTGCACCAGCAGGAAGCACGTGACACTCAGCAATACAAGGATGCACACACCCAGCTATGTCATCCCTGGTTCTGCTCTGCCAACCCCAAGGCAACCATCACAGCCCCAGGCAAGGCAGCAGGGCCTCACAAGCTTCTAAAACTCCAAAGGCGACAAACCTTCTTCTCCAATCAGAAGAGACACGGTCTCCCCAAAAAAGAATCCTCTGGCTTAAGGTTGAGAGTATGAAGACTCTGCTTTCTCTCCTCCTGCTTAGCCTAAAAGCAGGTACAGTCCCAGGAAGTACACAGAAGAGCAGGATAACTAAAGCTCTAGCTTTCTGGCCAAAAACTGAAAGGGAAGCCTCAGGAAGCTAATAAGTACTGGAGAGATCGCAGAGAGGTACGAGCTCCAGAGAGCAACCCCGTGAAGCTGTTCCTGACTGCTGGGCTGACTAGCACGCCAAAGGCTAGGAACCTAACTACAATGCA
Organism: Desmodus rotundus; assembly: GCF_022682495.2. Lineage (NCBI taxonomy): Eukaryota > Metazoa > Chordata > Mammalia > Chiroptera > Phyllostomidae > Desmodus > Desmodus rotundus. Next base: position 147,817,851 of record NC_071391.1, read on the forward strand.
GATCCAATTCCCGAGTCTCACGGTGCGCACTACGAAGTGACCAATAGAAAGAATATGGAATCCACAACTTGATGAAGGCTATTTGGAGCTCACAGCCTGAACCCAGCTGGGCTGATTGCACACTAACACAAAATGTCCATGTTCTCAATAGGATTTAAACAAGACCAGAGTTACATAACATAATGGTCAAATGTATAGGATACAATCTGAAAGTTACTCTGCACGTGAAGAACCAGTCAAATCCAACCAGCAAGGCAAAGGAAAACCCAGAGCCACCAATGCCAAAGTGACAAAAAAATCCTTAACAAAACATGAACAAACAGAACCGAGAAACATGAAACAACAACACACTAACAATCCCACAGTCAAATAGGGGGTCGTAGGGACGCAAGATTGGTTTAAAATGCGAAAGTCGGTAAAAACACATAAAGTAAAAATAAATAAAATTTGAAAATCAGTATGATCCACCAGATAAACAGTCTAAAGAAGAAAACCACATGACCATACCAATTGAAAGAAAGCCTATGACAGAATTCAACATCTATCCATGGTAAGCAATTCAAAATAGCAGAAAATTTACTCAATCTAGTACAAGAGCATCTACAAAAACCAACAAAATAGTTATAGATAACATCATACTTCGTAACAAAGGACTGAAATCTATGCCCTGAGATCATAAACATGACAAAGATGTCCACTCTCTTCACTCCTATGCAATGTAAGAAAACAAAATAAATAAGAGACATACAAAATAAGAAAGGAAGGAAGAAAGAGAAGAGACTATTCAGAGATTACATGAAAATCTATGTAAAAAGTCCAAGAATCCTACCAAAAAAAAAAAATCCGAGTGCTAATAAGGAAGGGAGGGAGGGCAGAGGGAGGGAGGGAGGGAAAGAAAAAAGGAAGAATAAAAAGGTGAAGAAAGATAATACAATGGGGGAAAACAAGAGGTCAGATATCAAGAAGATTTGAGTCCAAGTCTTAGAATACCCACGTATTGTTAATTATTACTGAAAACGTATAAACCACTTTTTAAATCTTTAGACAGAAATAATGATACTGATGTAGCAGGGTTAAGTGACACGAGGACTGTGACCAACGTACATCCTCAACCATCTGCTTTACGTCTCTGCTTAGATGTCTGTCTTGAACTGAATTTGCCCGAAGCTGAACTCTTCATTCAAGTCCCCAACTCAGTAAAGAGCACACCCAGCCATCCGTTACTCAAAGTGAAACCTTGACATGCCCCTTACTCCTCTCTTCTTTATGAACTGCACCCAATCCATTTGCACGTGTCCTCAGCTCTGCTTTAAATATACATCCAACTCCTGGCATTTTTCGCCACCTCTCCTGCTACCCACACAGCCCAACCACATGCACTTCTTGGCTGGATTCCTGGTGCCCCTACCAGATACCCTTGCTTCTGCTCCTGCCCCTTTTCACTTCAACTCCACAGAGCAGCAGGAGTGATTTTTTGAAAAGGGTCTGATTAAAATGTAAATCAGATCCAGTAATTTCTCTGATCTAAATTTTAATTGGCTTCATAACTTAATTAGAATAAAACCCAAAGTTCTCCAAGAGACTTGCTGTTCCCTTCCCCACCTCACACACACCCTGTCCCCTCCTTGCAGTCCCTCTGTCTGCCGCTTGTCCTGCCCTGTGATTCTCATGGCTAAAGTTGTAGATAAAGTAGACAAAGGTTGGTTCAGACCTGCCATATAGTTATGGCAGTGAAATGTTCTGGTAGAAAAACATATAAAACCACGAATACAAAATTAGGTTCATATTCACTTAGCATGAGATCAGAAATTCCAGCAAATTATTGGAGCTCTGGGGATCCCGTTGGAGTGATTGTTCACTTGTTTCGGAGATACCTTTGGCATTTTAACAGAAAGGCTCACACAGAAACGCTCCCTGATGGCAAAGCATCTTTCCCCTCCCCGTAAGAACACCTGACAGGGCCCAGCAGCTCCCATCACTCAGAGACCTATGCACAAGAAAGCCCCAAAGCTTAGGCTTCCCTTGCTTCACGGTAAGTCCACCTCTCCTCTTGGCTCACTCTTCCACTCCTTCAAGTATCTGCACAAAAGCCACCACCCTCCTACCCTGCATCCCACTTTCTCACAACTCTACACATTTTGACAGCACCTGAGATGTTATGCAGTTGTTTATTGCTTGTTTTCCCGACTACAGCCCTATTAGAATATAAGCTCCAGTATTAGGGAGGGGCTTATTTTGTCCCCTATATCACTGGTTTCTAGAACAGTCTGGGACATATAGTGGACTCTCACAAAAATAACTATTAACTGAGTAAATGAATATATGAATACTAAGTTGAAATATCGTATTGCAGCTTAAACTAATTATATGCTTGAAGTGCTTTTCCTTTTGTGGAGTGGGTATCTGCCATAAATGCCTAGAAGTAAAAATGACGTCTTCACAAATGTGTCTATTTCTAAAACTTTGAAATAAATTAACATTGACATTGTAAGCAAAATACTTGCAAATTTAATAAATCTCTCCAAAGCAGATAATGCTAGCAGGCATCGGATATCTTTTTCACATTGTAAAAATATTATGATTGAAACTGCAGACATCTCGAAATGGCACTGATTCACTTATGTCTTAGTTTCTTAGTCATCCCCTAAATTTAGTAAACTAATTAATATACTTACAGAATGATTAATAAATACAATTCAGAAACCATGGTAAACTTGAAAGTGATTGGTGTGGGTGGAAAAATATAAATACTATCTCTTTTTAAAATCTGTATCAGATAGAAAAGAATTCACAACACATTTCAAAACCATAGAATAATTATAGTCAGCTTGAGCAATTGATAATATAAAAGTCAACAAATTCTTACTAATGATGCCTCCTTGTTATACTATAATAAAGCAAACTGTTGTTATAATTATTTATCTTTATCACTCATCCCACTTCCCTGTGGGTAACCCATGAATAGCTGCATACCTTTAGCAGATGTGAAGAAATAGTTGTTATTAGGGCATACTGCTGATTTGAATACTCAAGGAACGCCTTCAAGATTTGGATTAACTTTAATTATCTCAGTGTTCCCGTTTGGGGATTTATCAGGTCTCTGAGCTGCAAGCATCCCGATGTCCATTGTGCCTAGACCCATTTGCTGTTTCCTGGGAAGGCACTTCTCTGACTCCCATGTATTCTTATCAAGGCCAATCTTCCAGATTCCCTGCGATCCTGGACCTCCCCCAACCCACACACCTAAGCAGCACCTTCACTACTTGCACAAACTTCCCCTTATTATAACCAGTTTACACTATTAACCAGAGGTCCAGATGTTTAGAAGACAGGGCTAGAGACTCATTAAAAAACAGAAATTAAGTTGAGAAATCAGGAAAGTAGCCTAACAACTATGATCATCCTTCGTTCTTTTCTCCTTCTTTCCCAGAATATATGAGTTGTTGCTGAACTGGGTCAAATTCAAAGGACTAGGCATTAGCACTAACAGGTTATTCAACGTTGGATTTTAAAATGGATAACTTTCAATAGCTCTGACAGGCCTGCCTTTCTAGTACAAAAGGCAAAGAGTTATTATTATCCCACTTCAACTAGACAGGCTTTCCATGGATCTTGAAGTGTAAGTCATACACTAAATTTCAATTTTAAAACCTCAATTAAAGCCAAAGCTTATGTAACAAGGGCTTTCAGGAAATAATAACATGATCTTAGCCTGAATCCCCTGTGGGATTTAGCGGAGTGCACTTTTGCACTGGCTTCGCAGGGAAGATTCAAAATGCTCCTCCTGCCTCCTGGATTCAGTCCCTTCTGCCCTGACTGCTCCAGTGCATTGTCTGTGTGTGTTGTGTGTGTGGGAAAGGCCTCAAGGCCATCTGCATGCAAAGCAAAGGAAGATCTGGGATCTATCTACAAAGCTTTGACCACAATGCTAAAATTCAAGGGTCTCTACCCTCAAAATGTCAAAACTAGATGACTGAAGAAACAAAACTTCCATATAGGTGACTGAAATTCTCCCCTCTGGTATCACACATATTTACTTTAAATTGTGGGTTGAATACAGTGTCTCCCCTCCCCCAAGTTCACGACTACCCAGAACTCCAGAATGTGGCCTCATTTGGAAATAGGGTCTTTGCAGATATAATTGCATAAGGTGAAGGCATAACGGATGAAGGTGGGCCCTAACTCCAATGACTAGAGCCTTTATAAGAGGGAAAAGCGCAGAGAGAAACTCAGAGAACACCATGTGAAAACTGAGGCAGATATTGGAGTCCACAAGCCAAGAAGTGCCAAAGATTGCCAGTAACCACCAGAAGCTAGGACAGAGGCAAGGAAATATTCTTGCCTAGAGCCTTTGGAGGGAGCACAACCTCGCCAACACCCGATTTCAGACTTCTGGTCTTCAGAACTGCGAGAGAATACATTTCTGTTGTTCTAAGCCACCCAGGGTGTGGTAATCTGTTGTGGTAGGCCTACCTAGGAAACTGCTGTAGCGACCCACACAGAGGATTCCAGAGAAGGTCCCAGGAGGAATTTCCCTTGAAAACGGAGTTTGTAAAAACACAAATAAACTTTAGGCTGGGTCCACATCCAATGGAAACCGCTCTCTTCTCTTTGAAATGGTAGAAATAGGAGGATCCCATTCCATTAGGGAGGGTTTCTCGATACCGTTTGCATTCAGAGCAGTATTTGTCTTCACTTAATTCTCTCTTACTTCTCTTACCTTATTTCAAGAAAATCAGGTTGTGCTACTAGTTATTATTTTTCTAATGTAGACAAAATTTTTGATTTGTCTTCAAAGCTTTGTTTTCAGCTCTCAGCAGCAGTCTGTGATTGTGAGGCTGTAATTTGGTGAGCTCAGATTGTGAGCTCAGGCTGACCGGGTGGTTGCTTTCACAGGTTGTAATATCCTGGGCAATGCTGCAGAATGTTCCAGACAGTCTAGAGTTAATCAGAGTGAAATAAATCACAAACAAAACAATCCTCCTAAAAATAAGGTGGAAAAACGTGAGGGAAATAATTAAGTCGAATTTGCAAGTTTGTTTACGTATAAATTAGACAGTGTGAAATTGAGGGCTGCTAGCCAAAGGTTAAGAAATTTTTATCCAATTTGTAACTTGCAGTTGGCAGCAAACAGGAAAAAACAAAGACAAAGATTCAGTCCTCAAGATCCTCCCAGCGTCTCTGCCCAGGGAGGTTTGCTCACTGCCTGATGGCCCTCGTCCAACCTCCTGCCCATCCCGCGGCAGCCCCTCAGCGTGGCCACACACTCCGAAAGCCGCTTTAGCCACTTGTTCTGCTCTTGGTTTCTCACAGAGACAGAGAGGGGGAGAATTCTATTGGCTTTATTCATGCGGAGCTTTTTTTAATGCCAGGGTACTGAATGAAGCTTTCAAAGGAAAAAAAAAAAACAAAAGAGAATCAATAATATTTGGTGTACACAATTCACAGCTGCAGGAGGGGAACAAGGAAGGCCGAAATGCTCATGAAAGAGGACAAGGAATGGGAAGTGAGGCTGGAAAATGAGATGGCAATGAGAGTGTCCATTCCAGTCCGTTCTCTGCAGTGACCTCTCACATTCTCCTCATCTGAGTCCTTCCTGAAACACAGAGCTATGGATTCTTGCTAAACTTCTCTTGGACAAGGAAGGACTTATTTAAAGGAGCCCATAAGTCCCCGTACTTAGTCATAACTCAAGAATGGTTGAGCTTGGACAGTGATTTGGGTTTGGATACAGGCTGGATCCTAGCTCTTCCCTTCCTCTCTCTTCCTCTCTCCATTTCTGTGTGCTCTGGCTTCGCCCTGCTGCTGCAGCTCTGCGGACAAAGCTTGGAGGATGCCCTGTGCTCCCGCGTCTCTGATTGGAGAGGAACAGTCAGTGAGCAGCACTTCCTTCATGAGAAACCCTAAGAGAGACTGGCCGGCATGACAAGTGTTGGGACTGTTAAAAGAGAAACTGAGGCATGTAAAAAAGTTTTAACCGTTTATTTGAGCAAAAATTGATTCAAATCAGGCAGTGCCAAACAGGAGTGAGTTGGGAGCACAGGAAGATCCTTTTATAGAAAAAAGGTGAAAGCAAAGCAAGGAAATGATTGATTGGTTGTTGCTTAAAGCAAGCTGGCTGTTTGTGATTAGTTGTCCTTAGGTTCCCCTTTTGTAACTTTGAGGCATTTACTGGCTTACATCAGAGCCACTCCGGCTGAAGGCCTGTTTAACGAATTTAACAAGACTTAATTATAAAGGGAAGGGAAAAGGAATGGAACTTGGAAGAAGACCAGGGTTAAAGTCCTGGCTTTGCCCCCACAGCTCTCACTAGGTGGCCTTGGACATGCCCTTTACCTTCTAAATTCTTCAAGCCCCTCCCTGGAAAATGGGATAATACAACCAACCTCACCAAGCATCATCAGGATTAAATGCAGGGGAGTTTTCTAAATGACACTTCCATTTTTATAATGTATTTTTTTTTGTCATGGGGGTGGGGGAGGGAGTTCTAGCCTGTGGCAGAACAACAGCAAAGGTATCTCTATGCTTCCTTCGTTCAATAGGATTCATTATCATTGTGAAGGTGTGTCCAGGAGAGCACACCAGGTTGGTTCGCTTTGTTTGACTGTCACAGTGTATTTTTACTTTAAAACTTGAATAACTTGTCATCATTTTAACATTGGGCAATTTTACACACACATCTAGGTTCCTGCCCTCTCTGGCAGTTGAGGGCCAACCTTCCCAAACAACAACAGTCACCAGAGCCGAGCGGGGGTGGCCCTTTTCAGAGAAGACATGGGTTCTCCCCTTCCACACAGCCCAACAACACCCCTCTTAACTCCTTATATGGAGGCTCGGGTGGGCGTCATTCTTCAGAAGGTTTGCTTGGTAGTTTTTCTTGCACCGGCCTAGTGTGCTCAGTGTGGTTGGTTGAATAATGGCTCCCATGAATGCGCATGTTCCGATTCCCAGAACCTGTGAATGTGTTACCGTATGTGGCAAAAGAGAATTTGTAGATGTGATTAAGAATCTTCAATTGGAGAGCTCATTCTGGATTATCCAAGGGAGCCCAATGCAATTAATTGCGAGAGCCCTTAGGGAGGCGTTTAATCATCGTGGCCCAGAGCACCAGCCGTGCAGAAACGCTCAGGAGGAAGCCTGCTCCGGAGCTGAGAGCTAATCCCTCCCAACCCAAGCAAGGGCCGCTCCTTTCTTTGGACTGCGCAGAGTGTGAACACCCCAGTGCCTTTACGACACAGACCACCACCCTAAAATGCTCCTGTTTGAGCATCCGCGTTTAGTTTAGCGTTTATATAATGTAACTGTCACGGCAACAGTGTTGGTGTGAATATGCCGAACATTTGGAGGAACCAGTTTAAAAAACAACCAATATACCCTCTAATGCCATTACATAAATCCCGTAAATTTTGTATATGTATTAACTTGATGACTAGTTCTCCCCCACTTGTTCTATCACTGGTTATACCTTATGACAAACATGTACTAAACTACTTAGCACAGAATTTAGCTCATGGTTAGATAAATCCAGTTCTCCTGGACAGCCACGTCTATTGGTATTACATCCTGAGAAGGATTTACTTCCACCTTCTAGTACATTTGATCGTCAGCACCAGTATTATCGTATGACTGGGGATTGAAGGACTCTTCGAGGGGTGGTACTGGGATTAGCAAGCTGAACGGACAGGACAAGGAGAACAGGGAAGATGTCTGAACCCAAGACTATAGAAAGGTGATGAAAAGTCTGTGTGATAACAATGCAAGTGAGTGGTTAAAGTAACGTAAAGGAGAGGAATTAAAGTAATCCAACATCATGGGCGCAGAAGAATCATGTAGGTGGATATTAAAATCATCAAGAATCAAGGCAGGAATAATATGGAAAAAACTGGCAGTGATCAGGACCAAAAATCACTGAGAAATAAGAGTGAGCGAGTTGAGGGATGGGACGGTAAAGTGGGAGACAGCAGACAGTGGCAATGGGGGCGACGGTGGGAACAATGGGTGTTCTGGTCTAATACGATCGTCGGCGCTTAGGGAGTCTAAATAGGAGGAAGAGAGCAGGGTCTCAGTGCAACAACAAAAAACAGAGAGGCAAACATAGCCCACCTCTGGGGCCAGTGATAGGAGGGCTGAGGGAGAAGAAGACAACCTCCCATGCGAAGGGGGAAGTTCCCAGGCACAAGGCAATTTTAAAAGAACACAGGCAGAATGATAAAACAACAAATTTAAAAGGAAGACAAGGAACAAGTTAATTTTCAAACAATGAGAGAATGAATAATTTTTGAATTAAAGTAAACAAATGTGGGGGCGCAGTTTGCAAGAATAATTAAAGTGGAACAAAGCTGGTCTCAGGAGAATGCACACAGCGTGATATAGTGGGTTGAATACATATTGTTTAGAGATACATGCATGTGTTTCAAAATTATTTTAAAATGCTTTGGGATGCTAAATAGATTAAAAATAAGTAATTCTGGAGACAAAAGGAGAATAATTGGATCAGGGACAAGTACACCAGGGTAAGATAGGAGGAGACTTCAAATTATCAGTAATCTTTTCTTTCTTAAACTGTGTGGTAGATACAGATGTGTTCATTTTACAATTCTCTATACTTGTCAGATTTCTGAAATAAGTATTAATTATAAAAGGTTAAAAATGTGTAATGTTTTGTGTCTATAGGGTGCTTTCATATAAATTATTTCATATGACATGTAGGATAAACCTATGGGATCGTGAAAGTAATTGTTAATATTTTCATTTTATTAGTAAAGAAACTAAGGCTTACTAAGTATGATATGAGTGGTAAACAGAAGAAAGACAGGGGCAGAAGAAGCTTCTTGGGGTCCAAATCACCTCACTTGCTTCCATACGGTAATATTTGGTCAGGACTATAGTCTGATCAGAGTCAAGGGCACAACCACCTCAAGTTTATCTTTGTCTTGCCCTTGTGTTAAATCATATTGTGTTAGATCAAATTGAAACAAAAAAAAAACATATTGAGGGGCTGCAGCTATGTCTAAGGTTATGAAAAGTCTTTCTTGCTGGTTTTCTGAAACTTTATATATTAGCAATTTCTCTCCAGCATCATAAAATCAATGTAGAAGGCATCAGTTCTTATTCCAAACCATAGAATCAATTTTTTTTTTCTCCAGACATAAAATCTCGATACAGCTACTCAACTGAAAAGCAGTTGGGGCATCAGAAAATCTAGTCAATCAGAAACCTAAATTGTATTCTCCACTTTGGCACTGGATTTATGTTGGACTTTCTTAGGTCACTTTGTGTGCTTATGTCTCATTTTCTCCAACTGGGACAAAAATACAGAGAGTTGACAATTTAAAACACTCAAACAAAAGACACTGGGTGATCACAAAGCATTATTAATGTATCGTGCATAGTGTGTTGCGTCGTTGCTTTCTTTTCCTTTATTGAATTTATCGGGGTGATGCTGGTGAATAAAGTGACATAGGTTTCAGGGATACAGTTCTATAACACGTCATCTGTATATTGTGTGTGTGTTCACCACTGCAAGGGATTTCCTTCTGTCACCATTTACCCCCCTCTCTAGCAGTGTGGCTTTCTTAAAAACTAGCAACAATTGGTACGATGATGAAAGAACATTGTTAAAAGTTTACTTGCACTAGCATTTCATAAACTTATCAAATATCTCATGCTGTATTTCCATAATGATTGGCCAGTCATCAGATAAGCCACTGTAATACAATAGTTAACAACACGGGCTATACTAATCTTCATTCCTGACCCACACCATGAGAGTAATACTGCTTCTTAGCATTGTGATGATTAAGTGAGATTATATACATAAAACCCTTGGCACAGTACCTGTTAGACCCATTAAAAGTTGACTGCTTCGTTATTATACATAATTGCAATATTAATGGATACTCTTACTGGACTACTGGCCTACTCCTTTTAGATTCTGGATTTTGAGGATGATAATTATAAATTGTCTCCCTTGCACCACTTTTCTAGTAAGTCACCACTCCCCAATCCATCCGCACTACAGCAGCAAAACCTGCCATGTTTCCATAACGTGTCCTTCGCCACAGTTAATTGGTCCAATTGTTAACACCTGACCCAGGCTGGTTTGATTATTTATTCCTGGAAATTTAGGAACTGGAAGGAGAGATGGAGGGGGGTGGAGAAAGTGGGACAGAGAGTGAGAAAGTGCAAGAATAAAGAACAAAGGTCTCTTTCTCAGTTACTGTACCTGCAACATGTAAGACTAAGAACATGTTGGTGCCCATACTTGCACTGTCCTGTGGACCAGGTACTGGAGAGGGAGGACAATAAGGCAGAGAGGCAGAAAGAAGCACTGAAGAGAGATGTGGAGAATGGCAGTAGCATTCAGGTCCCTAGTTCCAGGTTATTCCTGAGAGGCAGCTACACTGCTGCCTTTGGATATTGTGAGGCATCCAAAGAATTGCCCTCTTTTAGCTTGGCCAACATTTGATTATGTAATCTGCAACCAAAAAAAAGTCCTCATACCCATTTTTCATCCCATTCTTCAATCTCTAATAAAAATATATGTCTGTCCCCTAAGTCAACCCTCACATCTCCTCCTAAAGTCTTCTGTTACAACAGATCAATTCCTGGCCTCCTGCTGCACCAGGATGCAGAGCATGGGTGCCTGATAATAGGGGAACACCCCTGTAATCCTGCCTTCAGGCAGGATCGGGGGAGCAGGACAGGAACAGGAGGGATACTCACAGAGAGGAAAGTACAGCATTTAAGACACATTACATAACAAAGGCAAGTTAGCAGCCATGACTTCCTGAAGGAAAAAAGGCTGCTGCCTGGGGAAAATTGTGCATGGAACTGTGAGACAGTGCAGTCACTCATGATAGCTGGGGGAGGATGCCCTCTCTGGATACCTGTGCATCACTGAGAACTCTTGCCCTGACTAAAGATGGCAGCCAAAAGAGGGTCGAAGACACTGGGGAGCTGACAAAAGTGGTGGACACTAATGCACCATAGAAAGAGCTGGATATTAGATCATGCAGGAAGTTCTGAGCCTAGCATTTAAAATTGGAGTGGGCAGTCTGAAGGGCAGAGAGTTGGGCAGTGAGTCAGCCACGAGGTCTGCAGAGAGGTCTGCCTGGGAGGTCTGCCTGGAGACAACAGCAGCAGAACTGGCAGTACTGCAAGAGACGTGAGAGATGCTTAGAGCTTTACTGGGACCAGGAATGCTGAGTTGCAGATTTCTGCTTCTCTGCAGGACATACAGAGAAGTCAGATATGGTGGCTCTTGGTACGGTCCTTTAGAGCTTTGTGCAAGCTCTCACCCTCTAGGTTTTTGGCATTTGGACGTTCTGGGCTTCTGGTCCTGCTCCCTGCACAGACAGGAGTGCTCGTGGGACCAGTAGATGCAGGTCCCACCAGGGCCTCAGACCCTGCCGAGGATGGGAGCCCACACCTGGAGGCAGGGTCCCATGCTGCGACATGTGCCTCCCTGGGCTCCACCCTCTAGAGCAGTGTAACACGGCACACGGTTTCCTAAACTGCCACATGGAGGCCAAGAACAGCACACCCAGATCCTGAAGGAGAGAGCTACTGAGGATGATGACTCTGAAACCCACAAGTACACTTTCCAAGAGGATGGAGATCTGTGTGAATGACCGGCTGATGGTCATGGGCAGATGTTCTGGTCATGGTTTTGGCTTGTAGACTTTTGGGCCTTGTGGGAGGGGAGGGCTCTGAGCAGGAGTGTTCTCAGCACCCTCAAGGTTGAAACACAGTTAATAAAAATGTGTTTCCTTCAACGCTAATTGCTGAGTCATGTAGATTCAAGGTGCCAAGTGGCCGAACCCCAGTTTGCATGGTTACATTACCACTCAAGGACAGATCCCTGCCCTACTATTCTGTGCATCAATCTCTCCTTCTGATCCCCTTGATGTCAGACCATGGGGAACCACTGGGCAGAGCAAATTAGAAATAGCCAAAGCCACAAGTCTAACCAGTTGGAGGAAGCTAACAGAGAGCAATCATCTCTGAGTGAATATATGTCAGTTCACAAAGCAGGTCAGAACGTGTGGGTACCTTCAGTCCAGCTAGTGAGGCTGAACCCCTAATCTGGAACACCACGGCAAGGCAAAGAGAAAAGGAAAGGATAAGGAATGAGTAGGTAAGCACCAGGAAGGGCAAACAGAGTGAGAGAGCACTCGCAGAATGGCTTTGGAGGCCAAATAAGAGACATCACCGGTGGTTGCTCTCCTCTCTCAGTCAGAGAAGAGCTTCCCCTGCAGGCCTATGACATTTCTAACTATATGAACACTTGTGGGCCTTGGGTTGCCTCCAGCCTGCAAGTACTGTAACATAAATACAGGGCAGAAAACAGGCAGCCTCCTGGTCAAGGCCTGCTGGGCATACTTCATTCTTGGCCTATTCCTTAGCTGACCTCTTTGGATATGCAAATTTTTGAACACCAAAATCCTCACTGCTTAACTAGTGGCAATTTAAAAAAGTGATTGTATATGTCCTATCTGAGGGACTGGCTTAGAGCTGAGGATACAAAGACAAATCAGACAAACCCTGGAATTGTATCAAGGCCATAGAGTCCACTAAGCCTCGTTTGGTTACCACCCAACATCCCTTCAAAATTATTACCTGGGGCAATAGTTTATCCTCATTTCTATTCTTTACAGTGAAGATAATACTGTTGACTTTCAGGGTTAATATAAGGGTTGGAATAATGTACATAAAATGTCTAGGCCATAGTGGATGCCCAATTAATAGAACTTATTATTAGCATGCCTATTGGTAAGCCCTCTAAATGGTCTCGAATAAAAAGTATCAAACTAAAAACTTAGGGATACATTTATCAACATCATCCACCATTCTCTCATTCCAGTCGAAAGATAGGGGAGAAAAGGTTATTACGCATTTTTAGAAACAAATGCTTCTTCATTTTAGCTAGTCAGCAACGTAGGCCTGTCTCTTCCGACAGTAATCGGCATTCAGTGGTTATAATGCAAGAAACTTGCTACAGATGTTCCTTGTGTTCATCAGTGCAAGGTGCCTGAAATCTGAGTTTTAGTACCTAATAGGACCTAGCCTCCAGGAATCAGAAATTGCTGGACCTGATTCCCTAAAAGGCACTATCGCATTCAAATAGACTCAAGGCTCTGCGCTGCCTTGGCTTCGCATAAAATGAGTCTTCGGAAAAACTCATTGCACACAGAAGATTAACCACGTTGTGAAGTCACCTTCGAGTCAGGCACACACCTTTACTTTCTGGTGTCAGTTCATCAGTCACGGAAACTACAGCGCCCAGGTTCCACATCTCCTGAACACGCTCTATGCAGTGGTATCTTCAGGTCGAAGGTTAATTTGAAGCAACTTGTGTTGCAGAGGAGAAAGAACTTCAGAGCTGGAGTGAGGAGATAAGGATTTGGTCCCAGCTGAGTTGTTTACTCATGGTGTGTCATCATACATGTCCCAACCCCCAACCCAGGGCCTCGCTTTCTACTTTAATTGAATGAAGCGGTCAGACGACCAGCGATGACAAGCAGGTCGCACCTCTACCTCTCTAATCAGCCACTGAACATGGTAACTGTTTCATGTTACCAAGGAGAATGTGGACATCCAATTTGGGGAAGCATGCTTTCATTCGGTGTTTCTATAAATATTTGCTCTTACGTCTCATAGTTTCTTCATTGGATATTATCTTTATAATCCTATATACCCACCAAAAACATTATCCAGAGAGACAAATTCAGTTTGACTAACTACAATAGTTTATCTGTCAAGGTACATATTTCCTCCCCCCTCCCTCTTTATACACACTCCTGTATTGTTCTCTCTTTTTTTTCTCTTTCAGGAAAAAAGTTGCTCTTTTCTAGCTGTCTCCTAGCATGGTTCACTCATGCTCCTTAAAGCATATGCTCTGTTATTAATAGTCTGTGGGACACACTCGGCTGAGGGCTCTTTAAGAGCATGGTCTATGTTGTCATAAAGTCAGTATCTGTCCCAGAGTGAACCAGCGGGGGGATGAGGATTAAAGGAAGGAATGGATGGGTAAGCGGGTAAATGAGCAGATGCGTGAATTTCATCAGATTTCATGGGTGGGAGACTCAATTACCAATTAGATTATTCTATTCAAAAGGCCTTTTTCTGTCTCCTAATAGTCTAGTTGTACATTTAGAAAAGGACATTCAGAAGCATTGGGTACACGAGTTTCTTTTAAGGAGGTAAAGTGACACAGCCCAGTTTTTTCACTTTTCTGGATTTACCAAAGGGTATGTCTACCTTTTATTTCTGACATTTAGACCATACATTTTGAACTTTCCAATGGTAAAGAGGGCTCGGTGGCAGTGACGGATGACACCACATGATAATAAGGCATTTTCCACCAAAACACTGAGTCGCCTCTAATTTAATCCATTCTATTTTCTTTTTTTCTTTCTAATGTTCACCAACTTTGATTTTTCCAAGTATGATTATTTCCCACCATACAATCGGCAACATTTATCAAATATAAATGGTTTAAAGAGGACAAACACGCTGTAGGTGGCAATCACCCCAATGTGAGAGACATAGTCTGGAGCAGATTATCCTGTGTGTTCTGTTCCTACATATACATTAGTTGGTTTTTGATCTGTGCTAATTTCTGTTTTCTTTTTTCTAGTCAAAGTGCATCCAAAAAAGAATCAATCAAGGGGCAAAAAAAAGCCAAGTTTTTCCACATTTTCCTCAGGCAAGGTTTTTAATGTTTCCTTTGCTGAAATATTGCTTCACTATTGGCCTTTGTTGGAATTTGTTTGATTGATTTCTATGGCTTTCAGCGCAGCTAAAGGGTCATAGACATGTGTGTAAAGGGCCCCAAAGAAATTTCCATTGAGGTCTACCAAAGCTAGAGTAAGGGGTAGGCCACCAGGCAGCTGACCGGGGCACCGATCAGTAAGAGGTATAAAAACATCACTGGAAATGTAATTAAATGAAGACACTTGCATTTGCCAGAAGTCCTCTCCAGGAGACTATAAGTAGTTGGGGAAAAGTTCTGATAAACCACTTGGGATGGGACTTGAGATCTCCAGGTGGCACACCCCAGAGACCTAAGGATTCAGTATTACCACTGAACTCAGATGTGTCCAGTTGGCAATCTGTCTTGTTTTTCTGAGTGTGATGTGAATGTTTGGGGTCACAGATGACCACAGTGGAGAGGCTGAGTGCCGCTACCAGAGAATCTCTGTCTCCTCCTTCCCTCATACATTCTCTGCCTTCCCTCCAAATAAACAATGACTGATTTCTGGAAAATATAATTTCTGAGGGACATCAAATTATTGACTGAGCTATGGGACGCGTATGTCCTGCTCAGGGGAATAACGATGGGTAGATAACGCTAAGTCTCAAAGTATTAGCAAGTTGTAGAAGTGTGGTGCAGGGAACAGTATCCTCCAAGGTCTGGAGAAATGTTAAGAATGCGTCCCCGCTTCAGGAGCACACGTCCAGGAACTAGGCTATCCAAGGGCCAGAAGTGATGCGGCCACAGCCTGACAGACTCAGAGCCTTTATTTTCCATGGTGTGATCTACAGTAAACAGAGAGATGCCCCTAGTGGGGCTGCCTTCTGACCCATGCATCTGAAAAGGCTGAAGGTATCTTTCCAATAACGAACAGAGGCTGAGCAATTTTCACTTAGGCCTATGCACGGTATTGTTACCATAGGTAGTTAGCAAGCTATTAGTAAGGAAGGCAGCCAAGTGAATCAGACACTATTAAGCATAATCAACTGGGGAGCTGAAGCCTCTTTTTTCACCAGGAAGCTACAGCTTCACATACTCAAGGGGATCACAGCACTGCCCCACCGAGGATTAACACCCCTCTCTTCCTCACTCCAGTACCCGACTGTGGGAGCAGGGGAGGTAAGAACACGTGCAATGGATGTCAAAAGGTGCAGGGGCAGGTGCTTGATCATAAAGGCCTGTCCGTCTAACCTGGAAAAGGGATCAATTGGCTAGCAGGTGGTCCCATCAGAAGCTGCCAAAAGTTTGGGTAGTAAATTTGTTATTTTGAAAAAGAACCTGGTCCATCCCAAGCCCAAGATAATATAACCCAGCTTAACAAAGAAGCTCTCTATAGCTCTGAAACACACACTTGTCCCATTCAGTCACACGTTCTCTCCATAGTAACCATGTGGATCTAGCAGCTGTGCAGCCAGCAACCATGTAGACTCCAAACGCAGACTCCAGGCGGGAGCCCAGGTACAACAGTACAGCCAGGAGCAGCACTAAACTCCCTGGATAGGGACTGAGTCTGCTTAGCAGCTTCCTGTGGGCTCTAAAGGACTAGGCTTTAATAAGAAGTAGAAACTCTATACACTAGCCTTTGTTTTGGCCTTGATGAAGACATGGTTGAACTTCTTCCATGGCGGGACAGACAGAGATGGGGCACAGGGGCAGCATCCTATTTCCACCTGAACAAATCTTGCCACACCACAGTCTCCCATGCATGGATCTGTGGAGTGCTTTCCTCGCAATCCCGTGAAAGAGCCCCACTTCCACCAGCAACAGTATTACCTGGTTGTTGGGTCCACAGCCTCAGTGAGGTCACTTATTGTAAAGATATGAAGCAAACTAACAGGAAACTTCTAAAGAAAAGCATCGTCAACTGGGTGTTTTTTCCTGCCCACTGAAAATAATCAAAGCCCAAGGGATATGTAAGCCTTTCAGTCCTCTGGGAATTCTTAGTTCTACCCCTGGACCTAGTCAGTCCATCAGGGAACAATGCATTCTGATCTCATTAGCTAGACCTTCAAAGAAATAACTTTGCTGATTAAAAGCTTTAATGTTATAACCTCATAACGTCTTGTTCTACACCCTCCCCCCCTTTGTTCCCATTGGCGGCCAGAGAGACCAGAGCCTAATTTAATTTTCAGGTGCTGAAAATAACACTAACCTACATTTTTAGCACATATATTTCTCTCCACCTGTATAGTTTATTGCTGTTCCTGCTGTTAATTGTTTATTTCCTTCTTCAAAATGTTATAGCAAACATGTCTTTTCATTTGTACATTTCTCAAATCATTTATGGAAGCAAATAGGGAACATATCATAAATTATAAATAGAAAAAGATCATACTTTATCGTTCATCATTGATACGTAATGACTACTCCATTCTGAATTTAGGAATCCATTAGGACTTTGCTACTATGGATATGCAAGACCCAAGAAATTTAGACTACTTGGTTTTTTTTTAATTTCTTGACTTACTGATATAATGAGGGATCCACACCTGGTACCTGCAGCCATGGGGAACACTAGATGCCCCAATGAGGCGTAGTTTAAAGGCTGAGACGGGAAAGTTGAGGACAAATAAGGAGTGCTATATTTACAAAACAATCTCCTTTAAGTTATATTACCTCTAAGATGTGGTTTATTAATTTTAAAAAATCAATAGATTCAAGGAAGAGTTATAAACATTTCAGGAGAGTATAATAGAGTCATAATAGACTGATAAGGAAAACCAGAGGTATGTTTCTGAGGCATCACGAACACTCGGAAATTAACATCTTACAGGACAGACATGATTTCTACAGTGCATTCCCTGTGGCACTTCCCCGGGGAAAACCTGAATCGTAAGACCCAAGGATGGAACTGAGAATTTGGTTCACGTCCTGACACAATGCAGTCTTGGCTGCGCACTCCAGTCAGTTCCCAGGCCTGTTCTGTGACGCGCTATAGCTCAGGAAGACAGTAATAGAGGTGCCCTGAAAGGGGATTCCTCCAGAGTCAAATAAGTTTGGAAAATGCTGTAGACCATGACCTCTGTCTCTGTGAGATTCCAACATATTCGTTAACATATGAAAGTATTTGAGAAATCCTGCACCCAAGAAAGTCGTTTCACTTTGCTTAGCCTGAATTTTCCAAGGCTGTTTTGAGCAAGAAAGGCAGTTTCCACGGGACCCTGTGCACATTCTGCACTCAAGTTTGTGGGCCCTGCTGTAACAAGCAGCTTCAGTTTCCTGACTGAAGCAGGTTCAGGGGCGCCAGGGACTCTGCAGGTGTCGGTCGGCAGAGCCTGCCCTCCGGGCGAGCGGGGGTCCTGGAGAGCCAGTGACCTCCCTCATATCTCCAGCATATCTCCCTCAGCTCCCGCACCCACAGGGAGCCTATATTATGCCAATTCACACATGAGGAAACTGAGGCTGAGAAGACTTAAGGTCACACACCTAACATGTGGCAAAGTGGGGTTTTAAACAGGTCTCTCTGCTGGACTCCAAAACCATGCCTTTAACTCCTGCCAAAGGGAAGAAAGGAGAGAGTTTTAGAAAACCGTCCCAAGGAGGAGGGTGGACACACACGGCCGTATCTCTCAGGGATTATCAAACCTGCTGGAGCGCTGTGCGCAGTGGGCATTCTTTAGCCCCTCGGTTCTGAGGGAAGGCTCACTATGATAGGCAGGCCATTTTCCCCTCAGTTACTAGGCTGACTAATCTACTTAACAGATACTGATTATATGATACCTTTTCAAAATTCCCCTGCCTTTCTTCACAAGTGTTAATCCCTTTTAAAGGGCAGTTCTTCCCCCACTAGGTTCCTGGGACTTTCATTCTTCCAAAAGCCGCTCAGATGTCACTTCCTCTGAGAAGGCTTCCCTAACTGCTCTCCTTCCACTGTCGATCCCCACCCCTTCCTCCTCTGAGATCCCATTGCACAGAGCACACACCAAGGTCGCACAACTCAGTCTGCAGAATCCTTGATTGTTTATCGTCTTTCTCCCAATATTGTCTTTATGCCCCAGCCATGTCATACCTGCTTCTGTGTCCAGCAGTGGACATGGGGCTTGCCCAGCTGGAAGGCACTTTGTAAATATTCCTTGAACAAAGGCACTCATACATCTGCCGATAATTAAATGGCCTCTGGCTATGCTAAGTAACCTAGGAGCATTTTAGGGTTAAAAATGCACAAAACAGGAGAAAGTGATTCTCCTTTAAGTAAATATTACAGCCTTTCTCCTGATTCACACAATGAGATATTATGTAATAGCTGTTAAAAGGAAGAAACTAGAACTACAAGTATTAACACAGGTGAATCTCAAAATGTTGATCTAAAATAGCACATTGTAAAATGATATATATGATACCATTTGTATAAATTTTTGAAACATAAAAAACAGCACTCTGTATTATTTATGTATAGTAATGATAACTGATTGAGAGCATGCATGGAATGATCACAAATAAGTCAAGGTAAAGGTTACTTCTGGGCCAGGAAGGAGAAAGAATCAGTGAGACACTTATGCGGTTTAGCTGTATGTTTTAATTCTAAAAAAAAAAATCTTAAAGTAAATATGGCAAAATAAATAGACTTGACCTGATGGGTAAGTGGGATATTTTAGTAATGTGTTTCCCTACAACATTCTGAATGTCAGAAGTACTTTATAATAAAATATTTATATATCATTAACTCTGCCATCCTATAAAACAGCATGATCCTGGGCATACAGAACTCAGGGAAGCCCTGGCCGAGTACCTCAGATGGTTAGAATATTGGTCCCTGTTACACTAAGTTTGTGGGTTCAATCCCTGGTAGAGGCACATATAAGAATCAACCAATGAACGCATAATAAATAAGTGGAACAACAAATCGATGCCTCTCTCTCTCTCTCTCTCCTACCCCCTCTCTCCCTCTCTCTCTAAAATAAAAGGAGAAAGAGAGATCAGAACTGGGGAAGAGGTGGTTCTTCCGTGAAAGTGAAAAACTGAAAGTTACAGGGACTTTACAGTGGAGGGCTCAGGTCTGGAATTGTAACACTGAGTTCCCTCAGGAGAAAGCACAGCCCAGCTGAGGCACCTATTTCACTGTTGGGCTTGGGGCTGCATGAAAGTAAATGTCATCATCCCAGTCCCAGGGGCCCTGAGCATCCAAGCCCTCACCTGCCCCTGTGCCCAGTGCCTTCTCTTCATTTGGTACCCTCTGCACAACAATAAAGGGCCTCCCTCTGCAGACCTGGGCAAAAAAGAACTCAGCTCCCCATCTCCAGGTCACTGAACGCCGCAGCCAGGACCCGGAGCTCAGGAGCAGAGCTCACTGGGCAGGGTGCAGGAGGATAACAGGATGACATTCAGTTCCTCCTGGCACCCTGCCCCTCCTTTCATCCCCCCATGAGGAAGCCCCAGGATGCCGCTAAAAACATTTACATCTTGCAGCCCAATCCACCTGACTGTCCCCCTTTCCCCACCAGGAAATGGGGGCAGTCTTCATACTTTTCAATGGTTTTCAGGCTTAAAACTTTGTTTAACCCTAAAAAAGTGTTTTGTAAAACATCTTATGTTTTTACATTGTAAATTGGTAACATTATCAAAAATTCAAATTTAATATACCCATTAAAATCACAAATTGATCCTTGTTTAACCAAATCTCCCTAAGTATCACTGAAACACGTGACCAAATCAAATTAAATGGAAAAAATCTTCTTAGTAGGTTCACTTTACATCACAAATCAAAACACAATATTTAAAGTCACAGGTGAGATTAGTTATTACCCCAAATCACAGCTCTGTGTGGCTATAATGTTTATCGAGTACTTAGTTATGCCAGGACTGTGGGGATTGCTGCAGACAGAGAGACGAGTAAACTACAGCGCGTTCTCTCAAGAAGTTGCTACCCATACCTTACAAAAGACTATTCTCGTGCAGTTTATAGGTTTTAAATGCATTTGATAGACCATATAAACAGTATCACTTGAATTTACAAATGGAAATTAGCTATTTGCTTGATTGGATGGGATTGAATGGTCCCATAATTGTATCTTTTACATTTGTGCTATAATTACCTTCCTGGCCTGTAGTGAATAGAACCCAACCTTCAGTAGAGCAGCCGTGAGTCTGGAATGTACTTCAAATTGATTAAAGAACTGTAATTGCCACTTACAGGAAAGCAGAGGTTTTCGCAGCTACAACTATGGGTAAGTGTGTAGCCACCGATCACTCACTATTACCTAAATGATGAAGGTTATGGACACGGCAATGTACAAGGATGGCTGAAACACTTGACCTGCTGCAAATTCAGTAAAACAGAGGTCAAGCTAATAACTGTATCCAGGAATTAAGTTCGGGTTAATTTTCCCCCTTCAAGAACTGTATCGTCCTGGAGTCAATAGCCCGTTAATGTCATAGTCTTATAAACCAGTAACTGAGCATTAATGAACTATACCTCTTATTTTAAAATCCACGTGTAGATATAATTTATAGAAAAGTACAAAATGCTCCAGGTACAATGGCCCGAGACATGCATTATATCACTGAAAATAATACAAACCCGTGTCCAAAATGACAACACAGTACCTTCTTATAACAGGAATGTTCACTGTTTCTTTTGGAAGACAACCAAACCGGATGATTACAATTTTTCAGGAGGACCTTATATATGTTCTCTCCCAATTGATATAAGTAACCCTTCTACAACATCCCTAGTAAATGGTTATTTAATGTCTGCTACAATAAATGAGAACTTCAAAAGTAGCCTTTTATGTCACCTAGCTTCCGAAACCTTTCATTCTTCACATTGCAGTGAACGGTGATGGTGAAATATTTAGAATTTGGAGCCAGGAACAACCTACATGTGAATCTCATACTAGTGATGTGCTCTTAAGCGCCATTCTTAGCCTCTGTAAGGCTCAGTTTACCAAACTGTAAATGGAGATAATAATGCCATTTCATAGAATTGCTGTGAGAATTAAGTAGGGAGAATATATAAAGCACTAAACAATGAATGAAACTTTATAAGTGCTTAATAGATATTCTTATTTATAACATAGTGCTCATTCGTTTGTTGTCCTTGCATTAGGTGACTACTCTAAGGCATCAGCTCTACTGGCCACATCTTCCTTCTTGAAACTCTCCCTTGCCTTGTTTTCCACTATATTGCTGTAGGGGAGGAAACAGTTTTCCTCTACCCATTGTAGGTTCTCTGCTAGGGCACTGTAACTAAAGACAGGCTAGCAAGAGAAAAGCATACACATTTATTTACTATAAGTTTACCTGGGGGCCCTCGTAAGGAAATGAAGACCCAAAGAAGTGGCAAAACCCAAATGCTTATATATTAGGTTGAACAAAGAGAGGCAAATGTGGAAGAGTAATTAAAGTATATGAGGAGACTACAGGAAGATAACAGTTATTTCAACAAAGTCTACTTGTGTAAAACTCCCTCGGCCTTGACTGCTGTCTCTGGTGGTAAGGATGTTTTTTTCCTCCTGGCCTAGGGAAAGCATCTTGCACATGGGACTTGTATCTCCTGCTTTCAGAAAGAAAAGGAGAAGTCAGAGAGTCTTCCTTGCAGCTTCTACTTTTCAAAGGACTTCAGCTCAAAAATATCCCTTTGCTGAAGTGGCGCATATTAAGGTGGTATATTCTCCCACCCTTCATTGTTTTCTCCTGGTTTCCTACCGACGGCCTCTAGCCCTCTATCTCTCTCTCCTCTTTGCTCGTTTCTCTTTCTCCACCAACCACACAAATGTCATAAAAATTGACCATAATGGAAATAAAGATTTATAATAGCCACTACTCCATCCCTGTTCCTATAAGAAGTGAGATTCTTACTTGCCGGGTCATCTCCGGTTCATTCTTTTTATATGCAGCAGTGATATAATGGTCAAAGAAATAAATCTAAGGAATTCATATAGTATAAATTAATTTATAAGAAAAATAAATAAGTCAAGGAAGAAAAAAATGGCTGAAAGCCTTGAAGAGACAATTCATTGACTGATGTGTACTGAACTCTTGGTAATTTTTAATCACTTTAATAATTAAAGATACTGCTTAGTAATCAAGCAAATACAAATCAAACATATATTTTATGTATTTATTAATAAGTGTGTATACATACATACATACATCGTGTGCATATGTACTGGTATATAAGCCAAGATAAAGTGTGAAAACATCACTTTTATACTTCACTCCTGGGAGTATAATTCTGGAAAGGAATTTTAGCCTTAACAGTCAGACTCAGCCTATAATTTCACTTCTAGAAATCCATCCATAAAATGTACAGAAAATGATATGAATTGAAAACAACTCTGACATCCAACAATAAGAGAGTAAGTATCCTGACATATGATATATCCATAATCACTTGTCTAACAAAGTACTGAAATAATAAAGAAACCTGAAATACCACAGAATAATTATTTTCAAAATAGCATTAATTTTTTAAAAGTATATTACCAAACCATATATCCCAAATATGTAAAACCTGCAGATATTATATATATATTCATATTTTTAAAGACCTGAAGAAATACCACAAATGTGAGTCATAACAGGGATTAAAGGAGATTTGGGGTTATTTCTCTTTTCTCTTTCTATATTCCTTTATATTTCAATCTTCTACAGATGTGTTTATAATTTTAATGGTCCGGATTAATCATTTCTGACAAAAAGAGTAGGATGTTCTTTCCCCAGAACTCCTGTCTCTTCCACATCAGGCCTGTTAGCCCCATGTTAATACCTGGTCCCGAACTGCCTTCCCCACATTATTCGCTCTGCCTTTAGAGCTGAAATTGTAAAATGGTAATCAGATGTTCTGTTTTTAGCATGATAAAATTCTGAGCAGCTTCAGAGAGTTGAGTTGTTTTATTGCCGGTGCATCTGTGGTTTTGCTTGCTTTATGATCTCAGCAATAAATGTACAATTCATAACTCCAGCCTGGCTATGGAGCCTGTTGACTGTTCCCATAAGAACACCCCTCTGCTTCTCTTGCCTTCGCCCTCACCCATCTCTTTCTAGTGAGCTCCACTTTTACATATTTGAATATTCACCTGAATACCTTCTTTTCTTACTTTCTTACTATACCACGTTACTGTTCTCCCCCAACTGTTATTGATTTATTCATTGATTCAGTTACTGAACTTATCTACAGTTTTTATTAGGGAGTATTCATGGGTAAGGCACAAAGAGGAAAAAAAGCAAGTCTTGCCTTCAAATATACAATCTAGTGGGAAGTCAAAGAAACAAGCAATCACAATATTTTTACATGATTATTTTTTTACATTGTTTTTTAATTTATTTTTAAGTATATTTTATTGATTATGCTATCACAGTTGTCCCATTTTTTTCTTACCTTTATCCCAATCCTCCCCGAAACCCCCCCATCAGCATTAAATACCCCGCCCCCACGGCCCCCCAACCCCCACTCCCTACCCCCACTTAGTTCCTGTCCATGGGTCATGAATATAAGTTCTTTGGCTTCTCCATCTCCTATACTATTCTTAACTTCCCCCCCACCAGTCTATTTGTACCTACCAATTATGCTTCTTATTTTACATGATCACTTTAATGAAGGATGGTATAAACTTTGGTTTGGGCCCCAAAGCCTTCCCTAATGCAAAGACTCAGGAATGCAACTGAAGTCACATTTCAACTGACTTAGAAAAAAGGAGGGGTTGAAAAAGCACATGATCTCTCTGCAAACAAAAGAAAGAACATGTCTGACAGCAAGTGGGCCAGAAATTGTATTAGGAACAGCGATGGAGGTGAAGGAGAAGTGGTGGGGGAGAAAGCCCTAGGAGATAAGATTTGACAGCTCATAGAGGCCAGCTTATAAAAGCATGTCTTGTATTTTTCCATCGTTCTATTACAAACATTAATCCCATTAAATCCTGCCAGTAGTTGCTTTAACTTATCTTCTTGCTGCAGTCCACCTAGAACGTGCACCCAGTTTCTAACTTTGCTCCATCCATCTGAGAATTGTTCGGTTAGTCCTCAACTCTGCTGCCTGCCTTTACATCATATGTGCTGTTATCTGTGCGTATGATCTCATTTCAGGATTTCTTCTCTGTCTCTGGACTCAATTTAAATCTTGCTAGATTAGCAGTTCAGCCAAATATATGTACCACATATCTTCAGATTTTGGAGTTATACCTGTACCTTCCCAGGAAACACATAAAATCTGGGGGTTACAGATTACAGTTAAACAACCAAACCAAATTAAACACTGCAAATGCTGAAGATAGTACTGCTCCATATCAAATATCTCTCCCCATCAAGGCAATAAAACAGACTAAGTGAAACGGATGCAACGTGGCCACTAATTCTGCAGCTACATGCTTTCAATCTATGAGAATAATTCAACAACCTCCTAAGAAATCCAAAATCATGATAAATCATTTCTTGAATTAAAATTGTACCAAGACTTTATCTATAGAGGTGCTTTTTTAAGCAATTAAAATAGTCTTTTGTTCAGATCTTTTATCTAAATTTGACATCACCTACAATTGCCTATTTCCCAGGCCAATGGATGGTAACAGAGATGCAGATCACTACCAAATATGAGGAACTTTACACCATTGTTTCTGTTGTAGCTGTCAGAACACACCACCATCATGCTCAGCCACCAGACATTAAAAAAGAGCAACATCTGTACCTGAAGCTAACCTAATATTGTATGTCAACTGTAATTAAAAAATAAATTTTTAAAAAAGCAACATCTGTTAGAGTTTTCTGTAGTGAACAGTTCACAGACTTGGTTAATGAACCAAAAAATGTTTAAACATAAATAGCTATTTTAAATTTACATATTTACTTTTCCAATGCTCAGTCATTGGCAAAGATGAAGAATAAATTAAATACAATAGCTTTGCAATAATAAAGCCTTCATCGATTATTTGACCAAACTTGATAGGAATTGCCTAGATGAGCCACTTTACTTAGAGGGGATATAAACCAGGCAACCTTAGGCAGATAGACATGTTTCCAGCTCGGCATTGGCTCTAACTAACACCTGAAAGGACAGTAGTAATAACATTTTTATTTCTAACTGAAACGAAGAAATGAATATCTATCAGTCTGCACTTATATAACCTACAAAACTTGGTTTCTAGAATGTAGGCTGCCTGTTCTTGCAGGGCTCTGGCTACCTCTCTAGCTTGTCACCAGGGAAGATTCCTAAGAAAAGGCCTCCACCATGCGAACACATTTGAATGAGTGCTTAGTAAGGCTTTTGTTATCATTAAAGATGTACAAAGATTCAGAGCATAAAGAATTAAAACGTGTGCTATCGTAACTGTAATTGATTAATTAATCAATCAATTCATTAAATTGTTCTACCCTGTTCAAAGAGGAGTAGGAGATGAGGTAGAAGGAATAATCTCTTTAGGAAGTAGCTTAGATGGTGCTAAGCTACAACTTCCTGTGTTTCACAATTAATACGCAGGTGCTCCATCCAGCCATGCCTGCTTAAGTCTCACCTGTGTGCCAGAAACACAGTCCTGCTCTGTTCCTGGGATCGGTGGTACCTAACGGCCAGCTACTGAGATGTCTTTTTTCTGGCTTTGACACTAAACCTCTCTAACCTGCTCAGGAAACACTGTCTTGCTTTGGGGCACTATCCAAAGCAAGTTGAGGATCCCCTCTAAAATGTTAAGGTCCTTTAGGTATGTAATGTTTCCTGACTACCTGTGGGGGGCTCCCCCACAGGGCCCCCTCCTCCCCCTCCCCCACTGCCACAGATGAGAATAAGTCTACCAAGACATGATCTGCTTGGGGAGGAAAGGTGGCCAAACTCGCAAAGGAGAAGTGCCAAGAGCCTTTTCCTCAGTGGGCTTTTATTGGGTTCAGTTTGCACAGGAATACAGGTAAAGCTCATCAATCCTTGTCAGGCAGTAACGATCAAACAATAGATAACAAACAAAGAACTATGAGGGCTTATTCTGAGTCAGGGTCAGTAGCTAAAGGGCTATAAGACTTTGGGAAACAAACACATTTCAGGCTTGGACCCTTATCATTTAAATTGAGGGTATTAGCAAAGCAGGTTTCACAGGATTTTATGCATTCTTTCTTAGGCCTGATGCCCCGCCACCCCACCCCCGCCTGGGAATCTGCCCTTTCCAGCATAGGATTGCACCACCCTCTGTCATTGTTTCAGGCTTAAATCGAGCAGGGGAAGTAAGGCAGCCAAGAGATTAGGAGACCTCTTGCAGACAAAATGAGGACTCGGGCTATGTCAAAGCCTAGGGGGGAGAGTCCATCATCCCCTTTTTCTATAGCCCCTCAAGTCCTTCCCTGTGGGCCTCTTCATGACCATGCCTGTCTTAGGTCATCCATCCCTTGAGGAATCTTACCCATCATTGGCTAACTGGTCAAGCTCAGGGCCAAGCAGGGTAAAGTAAACTGGGCAGAGGTGGCGCCCCTGCCAGGGAGATAAGCTTTGTCTCCTTAGTGGCTTATGGTCCCAAGGTCTCTGACTCAGCCTTAGCTGTAGGGGTTTACAGCTTCTGAAACCAGGCAGGGTCGTTCCCAACAACTACCCTCACAGTCCATCCTATTCCAAGCAGCAGCAGCCAGAATTTCAGGCAAAACTGTTCGCAAATAAAATAACCAGACTTTAGGAAGCAGTCCGTGAAAATTCAATGTATCTCAATGGCAGCAAATGCTACACAACCTGTTTAGCTCTTGGTGGAAAATGAATGATATGGCTTGATCAATAGCAGGCATTTACATTTTTACATAAATTGTGCCTTTCCAAATAATACTACACTGTTGATGCCTAGGATAGGACATTGCAATGTAGTGGCTGAGGTGAGGCAAGTATTTACAATATTTCACCGCAAATCTCCTTCTTCAACCCTCCCCCACTGTCAGGTTTGTGGAAGGTACTAGAGATGGATGAGGCCAGGTATAAACCTGACTTGTTCATTGATGGCCAACTGAAGGATATCCTGTGTACATTAAACTGGGATTGAGCTATGTAACACTGCTTATTTACTTGTTCATTCATTCGCTGCTCACACATAATTAAAATTTACAAAATGCCTGTTTATTCTATGAGAGTCATTTTAAACAAATACTTAGAAGAAGACAGGATACAGGAATTCTTGAAATTTATTTGGACCATAAGACCTAATTTAATTCCCTGCCAAAACATTTTACTTACTGTTTCATCAACACAGCTAACAAGTTGAAACTCATCTGTGATCAAATAAACCACCTATGAAACTGTGTATTTTTAGACTACAATTGCATGAAATAATCTCATTAAAAGCCCTAATGGGTTTTTAATGCATATTCCATGAGAAGAATAAACAGACACATTGAAGTCTACCCCACTGGTACGTCTGAATATGTTCGTGTCTGTGTGGCTTTACTAAAGGCAAAGTGTTTCATGTATCTTAGTATAAAGATAAAGAGACTGTGAAGAATTTCATTTCCAGCAGTATGGTGGTTAAGAACCCAAAAAACTCTGCTACTAAAAACAACTAAAAAGGATAGGTAAATTATTAAAATCTTCTTTCAAACAGTTAACAAAAAATGATAAGACATAATCAGAGTACAAAAATTAAGTAGGAACAAGAATTCAGAGAAATGAGAGAATTACTAATACCAGATTTAATCCTGAGGCATATCAAAACTGGTGAACTTGAGCTTCCTTTGCCATGGTATCCTGGAGCACTGGGGACAGAAGATAAAGCTAGGGCCCTTCCAAGTCAGGGAATCCCACAGAAGACCCCACGCATGGCCATCCAAAGCTATGGCCTCAGAGAAAAGATGAACTTGGAATAGACCCACACTCTCCTTGTCTTAAAGACAGGAAGAAAATAACTGCCTATTGAATTTTAGTGTTGAGTGGTGAAAGAAAAACATTTTTCTAAGTGTTCTTAACTATAAGTCAGCCTTCATGAGATATATAACCCAAATTCACACTACCTGAATGGTCTGAAAAACCTCAGCAGAGAATTTCATGTAAAGTTCCTGGGAGTTGGCCATTGGAGGAGTACTCGCTGTTGCCAAAAGTGCCCACAAATGGCAAAGAGTTGCCTCAGATAAAGAGTTGATAGTCAAAAACTAAAAAACATACAAGGAAACAGCAAATAGAAAAATCAGAACCAAAATGATCAGAGGGTGGAATTAGCAAATGCATGTAAATATAAACTATTAGCTAACCTTATTATCTATAAAGAAATAAGAGATGAAAATATAAGTAAAAAGCAAACAACTTTTAAAAGATCAAGATTTGCAAAAGAACAAAATAGAACTTGTATCTATGTCTAAAATGGTAACAATTAATGCAGAAGGAATGATGTGATTAAAACATAATTAATTAGAAGCCATAGTATTAATAAAAATAATTGATTCAGGCAAGAATCATCAGTGGATGTTGTAACTATTTCATAAACGTTAGCTAAAGAACAGGATATTTACTTATATAATCTAAAATTTTCTAGCCACTGAGTGCTTATCAATTACACAGGGAAAAATGAAAATTTTACATTGGAGAAGCCTGGCTAATACCAACCAGATGATCAAAATTAATAGAATCAATAATGAGAAAAATTGACACTCTGATATCAGGCACTGGAAAGGGACACTGTCACTCAAGAGCATTACCATTAAAAATGCAGCTGGACCCAAACTGAGGGACATTCCACAAAACAACTGGCCTGTACTCTTCAAAAATGTCATTATTTTTTTTTTTCAATGAGGACGTGTCCCAGATTAAAGGAAAATGGAATGTGAGACCTACATGGGACCTGGACTCAGGGGAAGAACATTGCTATAAAAGGCATTATTGGAACAATGCTTGAAATTGAATATGGTAAGTGATAGTATTATGTCAATAAAAAATATCATGACTGTGATAATTATAAACACTGAAGTATTTGGGGGTAAAAGATCATAATATCCTCAAATTACCCAAAATAAAAGACATATGTTGAAGAATAAAGCAAGGAATGCCATAGCAGGTATTTGAATCTATAGCAGTTAATACACCATGCTAGCAGCAGAATAGTAAAATAGAACAATGAAACAGAATAAAAGGCCCCCCACAATGACCCTCACATATATGTAATACAGATGCATGACAAAGATGACTTTGCCCGTGAGTGTGGAAAGAAACTTTCCCATTAAATAGCTCTGAAATCATTGGGTCCATATGGGGGAAGAGGAACTAGACCTTCACATTATGAAAAGCCAATTCAGGATATGAAATACTTAAATGTGGGGGGGCAGGGAGAAGCAAAGCTAAGTTTTTATTTAAAAAATAGAAGAATGCCTACTTCACTATTGGAGTAGGGAAGGATTTCTTATAGAAGGCAAAAACTTCAAACTATAAAGGAAAAGATGGATAATCCAGGATGAATGGAACTGTTGGGAAGGAGAAACACTCTTTATTCTGAGGATGCTAAGTCAGGATGCCATCAATCTGGAGCTACCACAGGCCACCAGATGGAGAGAGCCTGCCTGAGAACACAGCTAGCACAGAATGAAGGAGAGTCAGCATTGGAGAATCACAAAGTCCTGCCACCATTTGTTGAGCCCTAGGTCTAGCAATGAGTGATGTTGATCTGACCTTGAACTTTTCAATAATATGAACTAATACAATCTTTTTCAAAGCTAGTTTGAGTTGTATTTCTGAACCTTCCAATAAAAACATATTGGTTAATACTATTAACCAGTGACTGTACTAAAGAAATAAAAATATGTTTATAAAGGTCTTAAATTTTTAACTTAAATGATTTATATAAACTAATCAAGAGCCCCATAAGCCTCCTGACAAGTGGCAGCCTAGTTAAATGGACTTGGCTCACTGAGCTTATAGCCAGGGGTCAAGGCAGAAATGAAAGGCCTAGAGTTGGGACGTGAGGGCAGGACATGCAGGGAGAAGAGCTTAGAAGTAGTGCCTGGAGGAAAACAAACCTGGGGTATTGGTAGAACAAGTCTTGTGGCAGAAGATGAGACATCAGTCTATGGCAGAGACAGTGGGAAGCAAGAAGAGAATTTAACACAATTCCTTTTAAAGAAGAACTTGGCAGGTGGCTGGTATAATATGGCCCTTGGCTCCTTCTCCAGATTTGACTCCCAACAGTGCTACTCTCTAGCTCCTTAATTCAGCCATTTCCAACCACTAGTGGTTGCCTAAATAGGCCTTGTACAGTCTTCCTTCAATACTCACCTCTATGCCAGAATGCCCTCATCGTCCTTCATTCAGCCTTCCAGACCCAGCCTCAGTCTCCCGCCGAGGATGGTCCCTCTCTACCTTGTGATCCACTAAGAGCTGGACCTCTTGATGATACTTCCTTGTTTTCAAATTTGTCACTGGTCTATAAAACAAGCTTCCTCAGTAAAGGGATGTTGTCTGATTCACTTTACTATCTCTAGTGCTCAGCACAATGTCTGATCATAATACATATCTCCAAAATATGAACTGATAAATTGAATTGAGTTGCATTAAGGAAAATTAATGGTGGCCAGCAATAAAATAGTACTACAGGTTCTATACTTTCATCAACCCCACATAAAAGACTAAAACAAAACATCATCATACTAAAAGTTCAAATACACTGAGCATCTACAATGGCCATAGTAGTGGGAAAGAAACTTCTCTACATTCTCATCCAATCCCCCAACCATCCCCAAATGTAACGCAGTTCCCCTTCAGTGCCCTTATTGCTCTCCGCCCTGCACAGAATCATCTTTTTGCCAGAACAAAGCATTCTCTGTGAGCTGAATTCAGCTTACAAATGCAGCATGTGCTCCACTGTCAAAATGCTTTTGTTTTCTGTCAACCCATTATTTGCCTCATCTGTATTAGAAATAACCATGGAATAATGACCAAATGGCTGTGCGTATCATTTTGTTGTAAGGCACTGCGTGCCGCTGAGCTTTTATTGAAGAGTTTTAGTGACTATGACTTGACATAAAAAAATGACAGTACTTTCAGGTTCTTTAAATTTTTCCTAAGTAAAAAAGCAATTTCATTTACACTGGATACTGCTTAGTATGGATTCTTTTTAAATCTCACAGGGGAACTAAGTAGCTTATTTCAAACATTTAAAGTGCTAATATGCAACATGTAGTAGACATTAAAATTAGTTAGCATGGATAAAACTACAATACATGGGTAGAAATTATCAAAAGACAGATTTTAGCTTAAAATAAGGAAGCTTTGTCCTACAATTAAAGTATCCAGAAATGGAGGGGGCTGCATTCCAAAGCAGAGTATTTAGCAAGAGTCATAAAAAGATTCCCATAAATGTTATGTCATATAAATATTGCTTCATTAATGTTCATGGCATTTTGAATATGTAGCAAAGCCATAGATCTCCCTTTTGTAGAAAAAGAAGTCAGAAGGCTTAAATCATTTGCTCGGCATCACATATTGACTCATACAAGTCTGTTATTCTCTTTCTAATATAACATTTTTATCATTTTGGAAAATAATAAGCATCCTACAGTTGCAGGTGATGTTACTTATTGCTATTTAATTCTTGGCCTTGTAAGCAAAGCTTGGATTTTTAATATCTAAGAGTTGGTCTTCTTGGATCCTTTTGATAGATAAGGCTTTAGTTCTATAAATTCTTAAGCATGGCATTTTAATTTGTTTCAACCAGTTTTGAATCAAAAAAGTTACATGCTAATGATTAGCCTGAAAATTGCTAGATTATCTGTAATACATGTTAAAACAATTCAATGTCAACATCCCATTACAAATCCAGTGGCAAATGGGAGAATAAATGTCACATTTTTCATTATTTTTCTTCTGAGATTCATTAATAACCACCAATGGTAGGCACAGTTAATAGTCCAATCTTTTTGATAAGAAACAAATGCTTGCATTGAACCACAAAGCAGAATGAGATATGACTTTCCTTCTGCTCCTGAAAGTTTACCGGAAACTCTTCCACAGAAGGGTCACGATTCAAAGTTGTGGACACTCTCAAACATGCTGACGGAACTTGCTGACGTATTCACTGCTGCAGCCTCTTTGGAGAGCAATTAGGCTCCATTCACCAAACTTCTGACCCTGCTAGAACTCTATCCTGCAGATACACGCACATTTGGATAAAATTATGTAGGTTCAGGGATATTCACTGATACATTTTTAATAACTAAGCATTTGGAACAATTTTAAATAGGTGTCAATGGGAGGCTAAATCAATTAAAGGGCTTCAGTACAATGAAATAATGGGCAACCTCTATAAAGAATGTAGTAGCTCTACATGTACTAATATAGAGTAACGGGGGGAGATACTTGTAAATTAAAACAAATGTAGAATTGTGAGAATATGCTCTCCTTTGTGTCAAAAAAGAGCATATAAATTCTGTGTACATACCAGCATATAATGTATCGACGATTGCAAAAATACTAATAATATTTTTCTCTAGATGGCAAGATTAAAAGTTTTTAATTTTTTCTACATTTTCTAAAATAATTACACATACTATTCAAAGTAAGAGAAAAATGCTTTCAAAATATGCATGCTTGAGGGATGGGGAGAAAAGGCATACAACTGTAATTAAATAGCAATAAAAAAAATTTTAAAATTAAATTAAATTAAATTAAAAATTTAAAAAAATGCATGCTTATATTAAGGGTGCAAAGGGAAAGTCTCTGATTTTTTGCTAAAGTTTTTCAAAGCTGAGAATTTTGTCCCTGTAGTCATGAAAAATGAACATTATATTGACTTTCACATATGTCACATAAAATTGATAAGAACAGAGAAAGAGAAGAAAAGCTATCATCAATCTTTCGCTACAACAGTTTGTTTTCTGTTAACTGTCTTTTCCAAAAGCAATTACTAAGGAAGAAGTGAAACCTGAACCAAAAGCAAAACAAGTCAGCATAAGCCCTCATACACCCTCCAAGTTAAAGTAACGTAGACTGGGCAAGTATTCAGTAATTGTCTCTTCCTTCAGGAAACAGAATGTGTGATGGCAGCAGTGTATTTTGTATTGTGGGGAAGGTTCACACTAAAAGCAAAAAATCTCTACTCACTAATTTCAGTCTGCAACAATGTTAACAACCTATCGGTCAGACAATGAAATGAAAGGACACACTATTCTGTAAATCCACATAGCGATTGAAATAACTATACCATGGAAACAGTCCCAATTTGGCATCATCTTTTGGTAAGAGCTGTGGTCTGAATGTTTGTGTTCCCGCAAAATTTGTATTATGAAATCTTATCCCCTGAAGGTGATAGCATTTGTGGGTGGAGCTTTTTTTTTTTGATTTTAGAAATAGAGAGGCAGGGAGAGAGAGAAAGAGGTGGTTGCTTCTTGTGTGTGTCCTGAGCAGAGATCACACCTGCAACTCTGGTGTTTAGAGAGACATTCTAAGAACTGAGCTCACCTGGCCAGAGCCTGTAGGTGGGGCCTTTTTTAAAAAGTGATTTTAGAGAGAGGAAAGGAGACAGAGAAAGATAGGGAGAAACATCAATTCCTTGTTCCATTTATTTTTGCATTCACTGGTTGCTTCCTGCGTGCCCTAACTGGAGATCAAACCCACAACGTTGAAGTACAGGGACAACATTCGAACCAACTGAGGTTACCTGGCCTTTGGGAGGTGTTTAGGTCATGAAGCTAGAGCCCTCGTCAATGGGATTAGTGTTTATAAAAGAGATCTCGAGCTCCTTAGCCTCTTCCACCATATGAAGATACAACAGAAGTCTGCCACTCAGAAGAGAGCCCTTACCCAACCTTACTCGCACCTTGACCTTGGACTTCCAGTCTCCAGAACTATGAACAAACACATTCCTGCTGGTTATAAGCCACCCAGTCTGTGATACTGTTATAGCAGTCTGAACAGACTAAAACATTAAGTTAACCTTTTTTCTTCAGGATCCCATCTGCCATGTTAAAGCTTACTTATGAGAGTAGGTTTGGAAAAGAAAGTATGGCAAGGAGGAATTTTTTTTTTAATGGCTAGATTTTTTTATTTTACTGATGCATGAGAAGGGAGAGAACATCACAAGCAAGGTGTAAAATGCACGGGGTTTAACACAGTGAGGGAGGGGTGCTAGATAAACCTAAGGAAAGTGGAGGACAGTGGGGTGAAAGAGTTGTCCCAAGTCCTACTTTAAGACTCTGAGAAATGGTTGCTTCCCAGGATAACCTCAGCCCATAGGCATGCTCACAGACATTGACAGGTGTGAGGAGTGCTCAGTTTTTGTTAAGCATGTAGAAGGCCAGAGCCCAGCTTTCCCTGGAGAAGGAGAGGATTCCCATGTCATACCCCAGACATGCTAAATCAAAATTTCCAAGGTGAGGTCTGGCAGCCTATATTTTTCTAAAGCTTCCTACATGATTCTGAGCCATGAGGAACATCGTGCATTGTTTGAGAATGCCTTTTTCATCTTATTTTACTCTGAAGATTCCTATACTGTACATTTCATCCTTTGTTGGACCTGATGCTATTGTTTCAAGCCAATTCATTGTTCTGACAGCCTAAAGCATGGGGAATTATCTGAATTTGTCACTGGCCAACGTTATATAAACAGTTGCTAAGCAATTAAATCATTTTTATCAAGAGACAAATCTCAGTAACATATCATTTGATGATACCTAAAGACAGGATATATGGTCAACATTTGTAAAACTTTTTTGTGCCAACTACAATTTTTGAGTACCCTGAGAAAAATAAGTATGTAATTTGGAGTCACCAAGGAAATAGATTAACAGAACTTTATAAATGAAAGTGTTCTTAAAAGTCATTTAGTCCAACATACCCTCTAAGGCTTGAATCTCTACCACCACCTCTCTGACAAGTGATATATTCTAGCCTCACACAGACAGAAAACATAAAGTTATTAGTTAATGCAGAAAGGAGAAAATATAAGCCTGTGAATGAGAAACAAAATTATATGCCTTTATGTGGAAGCAATCTCAGTCACCCAGAAAATTACAAGACTGGAGATTTGCTCGTGCTTTCCCGATGTTAATTTGACACATAAATTTTCCCTTGGCCTAAACAAAAGGACAGCATCCAAGCAGTAGATTCCCCACACCCAAATGGGGCTTCCTGGAAATTTTCGCCCTCATACTTATGCAGAAACAGCCCAATTCCTATAAAATTTACAAATTGCAAACAGTTCTAAGGTTGGCAGCACTGAGATAATAGGCCACACTCCTATTGCACTATATGTCTCCTAAAAAAGAGAGACAGATGTGCAGGGACAGAGTCTACTCTGTCCATGACAATTTAGTGGATTAAACAGGACCCTTCTGCAGTAGCGAAGGTGGCCATGGCCCCTCCTGGATAACCCCAAAGGTCGGGGCAACATAAAGCAGGTGAACACGTACTTTCTTGTGACTGTTCCAGCACATAGAGAGAAATACTCTCAGTCTCCACTAAATTTTATGTTTTCTAGGTTCTAGATACCAAAAGCAGCCAAAAAAAGAGGCTGAGTTCATCCAGGGTAGAGGCTGTCAGCTCACAACTCTGCCACTTACAGTTTCTATGCATCTAGGAAAAAAAGCACAAAGAAAAACATAAGCCCTAAAGCAGGGTTTTCTTAGTTGTTAAAGTTGACTGTATCCACATAGCCTTTCTCCTTTCTCCACTAAAACCTGATGTTGGGCAAATTACTTAACCTCTCTTTGCTTCAGGTTCTTCTTCTGGGAAATAATAATCTTCCTAAAATACGACTCATAGTGTTTCTTCCCCATGGTTAAAAAATTTAAGAGCTCTATGCTAACAGCAGAACAGAGTTCAAAACCGGTTTCCTCCTTAATCCATCCCCAGTTACTCTCCCATCCAGCCTTGCTCATTGGCCCCTAGCAATGTCTTGATCTTCCCTGTCTTCATACTTTTGCTTAGGTCCCTTCACCAACCTAAAATCCACTCCCCTCTCCATGCAACTTGTTCTCTGCTTATTGAACTCCTGTAGATTCTTTGAATCTAGCGGAAGTCCTCTATTTCTGAGCTCATTGTCCATGGCGTTCATCGGCTCCTTGTTATGAGCTGCCTGATTCTTGCTGCAGGTCTTTGCAGGCTGCTCTCTTCCCAGCGAGGTGTTTACTACTTGAGCTAGGGCATCTTCCTTTGGGACTTGGATTGCCAAAGAAAATACAGGATACGCAGCTAATTTGAATTTCAGAAAAACAGCACTTTTTTAGTGTACACATGCGCCGCGCAATATTTCCGTTTATCCAGCGTAGAGGATTCCAGCTGCAATTGTGCCACTTACCATTCACAGGGTTTCCAGGCAAACTAGAAAACATTCTCATGCAATATTAGGAAGATACCCTCAAAAAACTTTGTCTGAAATTTTAATTAACTAACTGTCCTGCATCTTTATTTACTAAATAAGCCAACCTTATTTGTGGCACCTAGATCGCTTTAAATGCCCTGCCTAAGACTCCAGGACAGCAAGTGCTCAACAGCCTATGCTGATTAGTTGAGCTACTGTAATTTAATCCAGACAAACTTGAGAACGACTATTACAAAACACAACATCTCTAGCACTTGGCCTTTGGTCCCTCCCTGTTCCAAGTGGCCAGTTCTTGATCTACCTGACCCCTCCTCTGGGATAGTAAATAACCGGGACTCTGACCTAGGCTACATTTGTCTCAAGCAGCTGGAGCGGAGCATGGAAGCTGGAAGTGTTGGTTCTGATGCAGAGACCGAGAGGAGCAAACTCCAGTCCCCGGGCAAGGCAAGATCCACATCATAGCACCAATGGGTCAAGTAAGGATCAGAAGAGAAAGGTCCGCGGCAGGAGAGTGTGCTGCTAGGAGAATCTCACAGAACAGTTGAAGCCAAACCAACAAGAGGGAGGGCATGCCCAAGGCACTGAGCACATTTGAACAAAATCCTCCCCTCAGGTTCACTAAAGTCAACCTTTTATATACTTACCATGACTTTTCTCTGTGTCTTTCTTTACACTGTCCTGTTAGTTTTCTCCTGAGAAAGTGAAATAGCAGCATCTTTCCTGATTCATGCTCCACCAGAGACGGTGATGGGAAAAACAGACTCATGATCCTTAAAAGAATAATACCATATTCCCAAGGTGGCCCTGTGCTGTGCAAGCCGAGTTTCCTGCAGCAGGCGCAGGGAGCCAGGCATGGTCAGAAGGTCTGTGATACGTTGCGGGAGACTGGCAAGAGGACACAAAGGGAGGAGGTAGCCACAGGGGTGCTTTTTAGACCAGCTATGGCCAACTCCTTCCCCATGAGATTCCTGCAGCCCTTCCCAGAGCACGCTGCAGTTGCTCCATCCGTAGTGGTGCCCTGACTCCCTGCCCCATGGATGCTTTGTCCCTGGTTTCACCAGATAGACCAAAATCCTTGGCGAAGAGCCGACGGGCTGCAGAGCAGTGGCACTGGCAGACCTTCTGCAGGCAGCTGGTGCCCTGGATGCCACCGGAGGGCCTCACACTGAAATCCCAGCCCAGCCACTGCTGCATCGGGCCCCAAGAATAAGCTTGCCTAACCACTCAGCACCTCACCTCCAAAATCTACAAAAAGGAAATTATAAAACCTCCTTACATGTGGGTGCTGCCTACTGAAGGAAATAATATTAAACACGTTAAAACGTAATAAGAACTCAAATGTTGGTTAACCACCCCTGATAATTTATGGAGATAAGGAGGTCCATCCTTAACTTTAAAACACTCCAAGTAAGTATGGATGACTGATAAATGAGGATAATCTTATAAAAAGAACTTCTTACAGAAAAAGCAGATGTGAAGGTAGAGTGGGAAACCCAAGGAGCATGTATAAATTAACAGATCCAGATGGCATGCAAGGTAAAGTATTAATAGAACTGACAGACACGCCTACAGGGTCCTTTCTAATTTTGCCCTAAAGACTTACGTGAAACCGAAATGAGTCGTAAAGTGCTGAGAAATTAGTGTTAAATCTTTATATCTTAATAAAGAACTGGGAGAAAGAGTGATCAGCAAGTTAATGAGATTTTCCTGATGTGACTAATCTGAGAGATGTTACAAATATCAGAGAGCAAAGATAAAATAATACAAAAACATAAAATAGGCTTGGAAGCACAGGCAAGCTATAGCTGTATGAGACTCAATGTAAAAAATCCTAACTCATTCAACTGAGAAGCGTGCCATGCCCAAGGGACCAGAGGAAACAGGGATCTAATAATGATAAAAGACACCAACGGGCAAACAAGAATAGCAGATTAGAAAAAAGTTTGTATTATGAACATCGCTAGGGAGAAGAATGAATACCACTGTTTGGCTACATGTACAAAATTCTATTATTCCACTGAGCAAAACAAAACAAAAACATAGCACAAATCTACTGAGATTGCCCCAAAGATGACGCACCGAGTTTGGGGACTCAGAAGGTCACAGAGTTATGCCTATGGTGAAGAGAATAACTGACAAGAAATCAAAGTGCTGTAAGAAAAGATATGATCATTCCCAGAAAGAGAAACAAGGGCCACTGTGTGGTTCATAAAAAATGGAAGCACATGAAATTAGTCCATAAATAGTGAAAATGATGTGTAATGGGGGATGGCATTTTGTCTGAATCGAAATTAAGAAAGAGGAGGGATTTGGGGAAAGAGAAATGAAGTGTGATAACCTGGTAAACCCGTGAAGAGAGAAGCCATGAATCTAATGCTATCCAGGGAGTACAGGCAAGCCCGTGTCTCCAGATCGTTAAATCAGCTAGGATCAGATGATAGAGAGAGCGGCCTTCCTCCTGCTCTATGGCCTTGGTGGGGCAATGGAGCAAATGACCTATCGGGCCCTTCCTGAGGAAAGGTTTATTTATGATAGGAAGAAACATATGTCCTGCTCTCAGAGGTAACATCTCTCAAAAAAAGAATGAAGCAGAAATCCTGCCTCCCTGCAGTTATTGCGTGTCCCAAGGCCCAGCTTCAGCAGTGACCCAAATCCCAAGCAAATTCAACTTAATATATGACACTTCTATTAGGAAGCAGGACATGTGGCTTCTACACATTTCTTCTACTTAGAAAGTCTCTGACAAAGGTCAAACAGTGTAGGAGACTTAGTGATGTGTTCCAGAACTCCAGAATAAGGAATCATTGCAGTACTAAAAAGTGAATTCAGCACTATGACTATGTCAAAAGTGACAGAACTATAAAAGTTATATCTGGGAGTCTTGGGGTATAGGGAGAAAAGGGCAGTGACTACATTAAGTTTGGGAAGTGAGAAGGAGCCAGGGTTTTGCTATGGTCAGGCAGGGCAGAGCTGGGTAGAAAGAACTCAATATAAATGTGAAAGAAAGTAGAAAGGCAAAGGGGGCAGAAGGAAGCAGGAAATGAAGGAGGGAATAAAAGAGCCATACCAGGTTTCGCTCTCGGCCATTCACTGGGAGGTTAACTGGGAGCTCCCAAAGATTGTAGGGAGCGGGGCCCAGGGTGAACCCCCTGGAGTTGTGACACAAAGGACCCAACGATGCTTAAATTGTTTGCAGCTACTAGGAAACTGTAAGGAAACTATAGCTATCCCCAATGGCGAAAGTGGCCTCAAAGATTTTGAGGTAAAATCAGGCACCCTTTGTTAAATAACTATTCTTATTTTGAGAAACTCTTCCTGACTTGTTGAGCCCTGGTAGAGGGAGACAGTCAAAATGAAAAGCCAGGAGACATGGAAACTAGGTGCTGTTTCAGTTTAACAAGCCATAAAAATAAGTATGCTCAGAGGCACCTCATTATCAAGTGAGTTGGTATGTATGAAATAAAGCTTAAGCCTGTTTTAAAGGCATAAGCAGATGGCTCACCCTCCTGGGGTAGCCGTTCCTAAAGTCTTATTCCTGAAGGTTATATAACCACCTCCCTCTCAATCTACTTTCAGAGTTCAGAGAGAAGTTCTCTGAGACCATTTCACTGAGAGGACATTTTAGCCTGACTTATAGATAATTCTTTCCAATCTACTGACACCAGAGTGGACTGCTGGAGTGAGTGGACCTTTGAGCAGTTCTGCCTGTGGGCCACTTGGCCTAGAAGCAGAAAAAACATAAGGTATGAATTTATATAGATTCGTGGACAGTTGTCAATGGTTCAGCCACATCGTCAGAAATTTGGAAGGGTCAAGTTCCTTGGGGGGTGGGAGGGTTCAGGAAAAGGAGATCTGGAGTGAGGAACAGATGGTCTTCCCTGGGAAAGAGGCTTTCTATAAACAGTTACTTGGTAGAGTCTTTCCTTTGCCAACCCATGCTTGTTCATTGGGTTCATGAATGAGGTGGCCATGGAGGCAGGAATGTTAGTTACACATGCGTTCAACAATATGGACTTCCTCTACCCTCCAGGATAGGCGGAGGAGAGCGGAACGAAACAGGGTATGACATGAGTTTGGGGAGGTAGTAGATACCAGATGATGGCAGGCTTTGAAGCACATAGTAAGGATATTGATCTTTACCTGGGAGAGATGGGAGGCCAAGGTAGCATATCAAGTGATAGGAGAGAAAGGGATGGGTAAGATACTCTGGGTGCAAAGTGTTCTGGAGAGGAGCGAGAGTAAATACATGGAGGACTGTTAGGAGGTTCCAGTAGCCCAGGCAACAGGTGGTGAAGCCTGGACTCAGGTGCTGCAGTAAATAGATGAACATAGGACAGACCGGAACAAGACTTAGAAAGTTAACACTATAGGGATTTGATCGGGCATGGAAAGTGAATAAGACAGGATGGATGTAGGAGCCCTTCATTGAGACAGGAAAACACTGGAAAGAAACCCCAAAAGAAAGGAATTACCTTTTGGATAGAAATCATGGCTATTTCTTCTAATATACACCCCCAAACCCACCAGTCAACTAAACAAATTAAATTAACTTCTTTTGTCAGTGATCAAAAAGCAGAGTTAGGCTTCCACCCTCAAACATATCTGCTCACTGCTCAGGGATACCTACTCTTTAAAAAAAAAAAAAAAGAGTCAGAGCCTAAGTCACCACACTGCACAGTTAGAAGTAAAGGGCACTGTACTAGTGTCCTAGGCTGCCACCATAAATTACCAGAAACCAGGTGACTTATAACCAGAGGAACATATTCTCTCACATTTGGAGGCGAGAAATCAGGAATCAAAGTGCGGGCAGGGCCCCATCCCCACCCCAAAGGCTCTGGGGGTGATTCCTCCCTTGTCTCTTGCAGGTTCTGTTGGCTCCTGGCCATCTGGCTTTGGCAGCATAATTCCAGTCTCTGCTTCCTTGTTCACATGGCCTCCTTCTCCCTGTGCATCTCCATGTCATCGCCTTTTCTGTCTCTTGTAACAGCACTGTTACTAAGTTAAGGTCCTTAATTACATCTGCAAAGACCCTATTTCCAAATAACACCACATTTACAAGTATCATGGATCCACAATTAAACCTGCTACAGACGTAAAATGTGAACAGATTGCTTATATATACCGTGCTTAGGCACACTTAGATGAGTTTCAGCTAGAACAGCATTCTCTATAGTGTGTTAGACAGATACACGTTCCCGGAGTTGTTCAAAATAAATTTTTACCAGGGTCAAATAAGTTTAGGAAACACCAAATGCTATGTGCCTTTCTAGTGATTTAGTATTTCAAGTAGACATTAAAATTTCTGAGAAGGCCCGCCTATTCAAGTTATTCAACCTCAAATTTTCGAAATGTCATGACATGTAACGTTTTCGTTTTGGTCACATAGTACTCACTGGCATCTGAGAAACTGCCCAATGGAGCAGATTCACAGATAAGTTAAAATATAATCAATTAATAATCAGTAAGACTAAGTGGCTTGGAAATAAACCCAAGTCTCTATGGTCAATTAATATTTGACAAAGGGGACAGAAACATAAAATGGAGTAAAACTAGCCTCTTCAACAAATGGTGTTTTGCTACATGCAAAAAAATGAAACTCGATCACTAACTTACACCATACACAAAAATTAATTCAAGGTGGATAAAAGACTTAAATATAAGTCACGACACCATAAAAGTCCTAGAGGAGAACATAGGCAAGAAAATCTCAGATATTCCATGTAGGAATATTTTCACCAATATGTCCCCTAGAGCAAAGGACATAAAGGAAAGAATAAACAAATGGGACTTCATCAAAATAAAAAGCTTCTGCACAGCTAAAGAAAACAGCATTAAAATTAATAGAAAACCAACTGTATGGGAAAACATATTTGCCAATGATACCATAGACAAGGGTTTGATCTCCAAAATATATAAAGAACTCACATGACTCCACTCCAGGAAGACAAACAACCCAATTGAAAAATGGGCAAAGGACTTGAACAGACACTTCTCCAAGGAGGTCATACAGAGGGCCCAGAGACACATGAAAAGATGCTCAGCATCACTAGCCATCAGAGAGATGCAAATTAAAACCACAGTGATATACCACCTCACACCAGACAGAGTGACCAACATAAACAAATCAACAAACAAGTGCTGGCGAGGGTGTGGAGAAAAGGGAACCCTAGTGCACTGTTGGTAGGAATGCAGACTGGTGCAGCCACTGTGGAAAACAATATGGAATTTCCTCACAAAACTAAAAATAGAACTGCCTTTTGACCCAGCAATTCTGCTGCTGGGATTATACCCTAAGAACACTGAGACACCAACTCAAAAGAACCTATGCACCCCAATGTTCATAGCAGCACAATTTAAAATAGCCAAGTACTGGAAGCAACCTAAGTGCCCATCAGCAAATGAGTGGATCAAAAAACTATGGTACATTCACACAGTGGAAATCTATGCAACAGAAAGAAGGAGCTTATACCCTTTGTGACAGTGTGGATGGAACTGGAGAGCATTATGCTAAGTGAAGTAAACCAGGCAGTGAAAGACAAATATCATATGATCTCACCTTTAAGTGGAACCTAATCAACAAAACAAACAAGCAAGCGAAATATAACCAGAGACATTGAAATTAAGAACAAACGGACAGTAACCAGAGAGGAGGTGGGAGAGGATAATGGGGGAAAAGAGGGGGAAGGGGTTTCAGGAACAATTATAAAGGACACATGGACAAAACCAAAGAGGGGTAGGATCAAGGGTGGGAGGTGGGGA
The DNA here is from genome assembly GCF_022682495.2 of Desmodus rotundus. NCBI lineage: Eukaryota > Metazoa > Chordata > Mammalia > Chiroptera > Phyllostomidae > Desmodus > Desmodus rotundus. The sequence goes on from NC_071391.1 coordinate 147,861,555, forward strand.
TAGCTGGGGTGGGGGAGAGTGGGGGGCTGGGGTGATAGAGACAACTGTACTTGAACAACAATAAAAAAATAAAAATAAAAAACAGAATAAGTGGCTGGGGTTTCTGGGTTCTTTTGATGGGAAAGAAAAACGAAAGAAGGTCTTGAACAATGAGGGGAGGAGAGGGTGTGGCCACTGAATTCAGGAGGGGTGAGTGATGGAACAAATGGACTGTGTGCTGGGGAATGTGCAGAAACCTGAGACTGGAGGCTCCAAAGTCATTTCACTCAAAGAATTCTTCATTCACTTCAGACTCTGAGAAAACAACATGAGCTGTGAACACAGAGGTTTCGGGGTTGATTGCTTGGATTTTTTTATTTGTTGCTGTGCATTGTTTTGTTTTGTTTTTAGTCGAGTAAAAGCATGTGTAGCTACTATGTGATTTATAGTCATTTTGTTTTGTATTTTCTCAAACATGATGATTTCCTTGTAGAAGGGCATGTTTCCCATGGGTTTTATTAATCGAAGTGCCACTGTAACTACACTTGTGACATTCTGAACTCTCCCTGCTGTTGCTGCTCAAAGCAGTAGCCTTTCTTCACGTAGCTCCTCAACTGCCAAACACCTTTAACAGAGTGATGTCTTCATCAATGAGAATCTGGATTCTCTGGGAACAGGAGCTGTAAAGCTGCACGTCCCTGTCATTTGGCCAACATGAGCATGTAAGCCCCAGTTATCTGGGGACCTGGTCTCCCAGCAGCCACGACCCAACTGGGGGCCAAGGTTCCAGAGAAAACACAAGCCCCCCCTCCACCAGGAGTCCCTCTCAGGTTGTTGCACCACCTGCAGGGCTATGGCCCCACCTCCTGTGCCATTGTTTGTGCAAGAGAGGCACAGCAGACCTCCCAGCCTCTGGCATCATTTCTTTTTAGTCCACACCAAAGCTGGGAAGAAAAATGTGCACTCTTGGCTCTTCATTTGCCAAGACTCTGACACTTCCTCTCAATAGAACAGTGACTGAGATAGTAGTCAGTGATGACAGGTACTGGGTCCCTCCTCTATTCTCCACCCGCCTCCAGATGTTAGCCAGAGAGGCTGCTGACAAAGGTTTGTGTCCCAGCAACCCTAGAAACACTATCCCAGAGTTTTCCAATGCGGAATTTCTGTGCCATTAGGAAAACACAAGGTCATCTTATTTGATGCAAGAATAAAAATAATTTATGGGCTATGAGTTTATCTTAATGTGCATTAGGGGAAAAAAAAGTCACACAGAAAATTTGTGATTCCATGCATGTGATGGCTTAGGATCAGCCTAATTTTTTAATACTTTGTTAATTCAAAGTTTATTTAATGAAAAATATCAATAATCATAACAGGTGGTACATAAATGTGAGCAGTTTTACCTGCCTGAGATTCAGGAAGCTACATCATAGACCAGGCACTGCCACAGAATCTGAGATACTGAGAGGCGCTTTAGGGGCAGCCCCAAGAGCAGGGGTTTTCTCTCCAAACTTGCCCTGGCAACTAAATTCTGCCTTGAGTTCAATCTCTGTCAATGTGGGAGAAATTCAAAGGGAGAGACTTTTCCATTACAGACAAGTTCTTATTGAAAGAGGTCTGGCAGTGCCTTTCTTTCTTAGGAAAAAAAAAAATGAAAAAGCCAAATTGCCTTAAAGCGGGAGCTGAGGTTGACAAATACCAGGTCTTAGGGGAAAAGAGCAAAAGATTTCCTTTTGGAAGGTGTAACTCCAAGTAAGAATAACAGTCCAATGACTCAAATTCAAAGTGTATTTCCTTCTGAATAGTTTAGGAAGATTATCTGCACTGCCTAATGGTCCATAAATAGAACAGTCTTTGCCCTTCTTCTAAACGCCCCACATTTTCTTTTCCTGAATCCAACACCCCACCCTTCCTTTGCGTATGCTCTGCTGATGCTCTCGCTCAGATGTTCCAAGGAGAGCTAGAGTCATCGACTCCTAGATTACCCCAGCAGGCCTCCCAGGCTCCAGGATCTCTCCAATTTTAGCTCTTTCCACCCTGATGTCAGTGTGACCTTTTTTAGAGAAACATTACTTGTGTGTATCCCACTAGGAAACGTTAGGTGTATTATTCTTACCCAAAGGGCAAAGTTATGCATTTATTTGCTACTATTTTTTGAGTGTGTATCATATGCCAGACACTGCTAAGCAGCATCCCATGCTTAGGAATACTTGCACAAGGCAGGCATCCATGTGGAGAAGGACTTGGACTTGGGTAGAACCTGGTGCCTACAAGGCCACTGGGAACATGCTTGAGGATGTTCTTCTTGTCTTTACCTTCCTGGAAAACCCCCATGCAGTTTTCAAGAAATTATATATATATATATATATATATATATATATATATATATATATATATATATATGTCTTATGACACCTTTTGAATCCATCAAATTATTTGTCTGTATGTCTATCCTCCCTACCAATATGACTTCCTCAAGGGTAAGAACTTTGCGCCTCTCGCCCTTATATTCCCAGTGCCCAGCACATGCTAAGCTTGAATTTATCTCCTAATGTGTAAGTTGCTAAAATAATGTCATGCAATCCAAAGCTCCAAAAATAATTTATTAATTAGTCATTGTTTTAAGCTACTCCCTCCTGTTATGTTTGAACAATCACAACTATTTTTTTTTAAACAAATAGTCATGTTTTAGATGTGCCCAGTTAAAGTAAGAAAAAAGAGGACAGGGATTGAGCTCAGGGTGGACTCAAGAATGGGATCAACAGAAGGGCCATGAGTTTGGAAAAAGAGAACAATCTCAATGAGAAGAAATTTATTTCAAAACACAAGGGGTCAAACAAAGAAGTACATCTTCACTAAGGATGTAGCAGCTCATTCCTTTGGACCTCATTTGAACATGACATGATGCTTTATGGAATGTCCACTAATTATAATTCCTTCAATATTATGTTCATTGGAATGGAGGGGAATTTCTAATTCATTCTTTCATTAACTTATGTAATGTTGCATGGCGCACTTATTTCTGGGTCCTGTTCTAGAGGCTGGAGATAGAGGTGACTCTGACAGACAAGGTTCCGGCTCCTTTGGAGTTTACAAAGTCTTGTGAGCAGCGGGGATCTGACATCTAAAACTAGAGAGAAGGTGGAAAGGAGGGAAGAAAGGAAAGGAAGAGAAGAGAAAAGAAGGAAAGGGAAAAGAAAACACAGAAGGGAAATAGCCAATAGCCTTAGTGCTATGCAGAGATTTGAAATAGGAAAAGTGAAAGGAAGTGATCAGTAGCTATTTTAGATGGATTGTCAAGCATTCCAGGAAGAGGGGTATCTAGTACAAGATTGTAATTCTTTAAGTGAAAATGAAAAACATAGTTTAAAAACAAACATACACATAAAAATTTCTGATTATTATGAATTCAGACTTCAGTTGAAAGTCCAGAATAAGACTTTCCTCACTGATATGAAAACTTAAGCTGAAAAAAAATATGAAACACAGATTTTTAAAACAAAAAAAATATATGTATATAAAGATTCCTTTAGGTTACTTGGTTAAATGAACCTAGTCTGGCTAAAATATGTTACCTTGAAAAGAATATCATAACTTAACCTTTAAATGTGCATCTACATCATTTTGTCATCCTTCAATTTTTCTGGAAAAAAGCTGTAACTCCCTTTGAACTGACCACCAGCAGGATACAGATATCCTGGTCATCACTAAAATAAAACCATCAGGAATTCTAGCCAAGTGTGCAGAAGGCTGGGCTTTCTTCATGAGTGAAGACATCTGGTGAACTTATTTTATCTCACGAATCATCACAACCTCTATAGATTACACTAATCATGACATTTAAAGTTTCCAATTCCATAAACAGACAGAGGCACTGAATGGCCAAGCAAAAGGGTTGACTTACAAGCACTGACAAATACTAAAAGAAAACCTGGGCGTTGGGCCACACCCTACCTCTTACCCTAATGGACTCACACCTTTGTTCTAAATACAGGCGAGATTGAATTAAGGAAAGTCTAATGTACTCCTTTCATTCTAAACAGGACTTTATTTTAATGGGACAGGGAGGATAACAGAAAGTGAGGTCTGGACTGTTCTTTCAATATTCAAGGCATTTTAGAATAATAAAGTCAGTTAAAATAAATTCCACAGGGTCTGTATCACTGTTACATCTGCTTATCATAACTTCCTTCATAGAAGGCATTTTCCTGTAGCCATAAAGAAACAGGATTGGATCAACTTCCAGGGAACGTAAAGAAGAGAATGCAGGGGAGTAAAGTCAGCAGCATGGCTGAATAAGATGTCCCTCACTGTTTCCCCCTCTAGAACAGCAATTCCATATACATCCACAGAGAGAAATGCTTTGTGGGGGCTCTGGCATCCACCACTATACTCCAAAGAACCTAGGAGGAGTCTCGCCCACCATGCGTGTGGTCTAGGAACTGACTCCAGACCTCTAGGTTATGGTCTGGATGCACCAGGAGGATGCTGTCTTAGACAATCACTCACAGACCAGAGAACTGTGGCGGAAGTCCAGGTTTCCAGAAAAAGAGTCCCAGCACACCATTGGAGAAAAAGCAGTACAAGTTTGGACACACTGGAGGGTAAGAGGAACAGTTTGGCTACGCATGTCACACCTCCCCCAAAGTTTGCCCAAATGCTGATCACCAGACAAGATGATGGAATAAACACCAACTTCAGGTCTGTCTTAAGCATCCGTTAATTTATGCTTCTCCTTCCTGCCACTGAGACCTTCTCGGTCTCAGCCCTATGGTGGGTCCTAGTATGACAGGCCCCGGATGGCAAGCCCTGGCTCGTTGTAAACCTTGGGACACTACTTTAGGAAGAGGGTTTCCCTCCCCAGCTTTCCTCAAGTCCATCTTATTTTTGTTTTCCAACAGAAAGTGTTTGTACACCCGGTGCTAGCAGAGCCAAATACTAAACAAGAATTGCAGTGGGAAGAGATCGACTATTTCATTATGAATGGCCTCACCCAGGAGAACGGGAAGCTAATGCTCTAAAGCCCAAATTCCCTGATGATGTGAAGGTTACAAATTATACAGGGCAAAAATCACAAGACACGTAGCTTAGAGGGTCCAGGGTTGAGCTGGGAGCTGATTGGTCAGAGGTGATATAGAAGGGCAATAAATCATTTTGGCGGGTATTGAGGACAGTTCTGAGGTCTGCTCTGGTGTCCCTCTGTCTGGTTTCCTGAGAAAGTAGCCAGAGGTTCGTTTCATCTTAGGGCTTAAGACCTGAAACATAATTTAGGTCAAGATGTTATCTTTAGCCTGCCAGAGGTCCAAGCCTTGTGATCATTAGTCAGGTCTGGGCTGTTGTCTCCTGCTGCCTTGGGGGTTGCTGATTATCAGGGGAAAGGCCAGGTCTCTGAGATATATATACGAGGTCTGTCCAGGAGAAGTCTCGTTAATATAACAAGAACAGTTTGCACGACATCATGTAACCTGGCAGCCCAAGGAGGGTGGACTGGAATGCACATGTGTGAATAGTGATGACTTCACTGTACTAGTCAGTGGGGGCAGTAGACGCCATGGAGTAAGCATGTGCACTGTGTGGCTGCCGCATTCAAAATGAGCGACTAGAGCAAAGAATCTGCATCAAATTTTGCATTAAGCTTGATCATTCCTCCACAGAAACTATCTGGATGATTCAGAAGGCCACAGCTATGGACAGCTGGTAACTGGCAGCTTCATCACAACATACCCACTCATGCATCATGTCTTATGGAGAGGTTTTTGGCAAAACATCAAATCACTCAGGTGACTCAGCCCCCCTATAGCCCAGATTTGGTGCCCTGCAACTTCTGGCTTTTCCCAAAAACTAAAATCACCTTTGAAAGGGAAGAGATTTCAGACCATCAATGAGACTTAGGAAACTACAGTGGGGCAGCTGATGGCAATTGGGAGAACTGTGTGAGGTCCCAAGGTGTCTACTTTGAAGGGGACTGAGGCATCGTTTTCCTATGTACAATGTTTCTTGTATCTTCTTCAATAAATGTGTGTATTTTTCATATTACATGGCTGGACACCTTCTGAACAGACCATATAGATGAGGAGAGAAATGGAGATGACTTAGAGAGCTAGAATTTAAGGCTAAAGTTAATCAAAGTCATAAGGACCCTTGGTTTTTAATTTTTAGAAGGTACAGTAAATACAATTGTCATATTGCAGATGAGAGGTTATTCCAAAGTCACCACTGGCAAGTAAATGATCCACTGTGTCTTGTCTCTGCCACAGAACATTTGGGTATACCATCCAGGGAAACTGCTTAACTCAGTTACTTATGTAAACAGTCCTATGCAGTAAAGTCTTGGCAAATGCAAGAGCATTTAAAAGCTTCTGAGCACTGTTTAATACAAGCTCCAGATTACTGAAAGGATTTCTAAAAATTTTCTTCTATTTGATCCTGACATTACTAATTAGGAATCTTCTGCATGGATGAAGGCCTTAAATTCCACCTCAGCTCTATATTTGGGTTTCATTGTTTACACATACTTGGTTTCTATGTTTGGGACAGCCAAATATTTGCCTTAAGATTATCTCTTCTTGGGGTGGGGTGGAGGGATGGGGAGAAAAGGCATACAACTGTAATTGAATAACAATAAAACTTTTTTTAAAAAAGAGAGAGAGAGAAAAAAAAAAGATTATCTCTCCAGATCAGAAGCTAAAATCCCCAGACTTTAAGAAGATCATGACTTTTGCCATGAACACGTACAGAGGTTTAAGCCTTCTGGATATCACCCTTCACAACCCTTGAGAGAGCACTGGCTGGTGTGGGTCAGGGAATTGAGTGCCGGCCGGCAAACCAAAGGGTTGCTGGTTTGATTCCCAGTCAGAGCACATGCCTGGGTTACAGGCCAAGTCCCCAGTAGGGGGCATGCAAGAGGCAACCACACATTGATGTTTCTCTCTTTCTCCCTCCCTTCCCCTCTCTCTAAAAATAAATAAATAAAATCTTTAAAAAAACCTTGAGAGACACTAAGGAAAGCCAAGTTCAAAGATGATGATTAAAATGTAAATCACATGAAAACCTAATGACTTCCTCATTTAAAGTTAAAAAATGGCAAATCATAAATCATCATGTTCATAAGTTCTGGGAGAAAATAATGAAAAATATTCTACACATATTTTATATCATTTTGCATCTTTCTTATTACTTATAGCTTTGAGTACTAAGCAACTTTAAAATATCTTCATTCAAAGTAGATTTAGCCCATGAGAGCACTAATAATATATGTATTAAAAAAGTAACATTTGACAAGAAACCCACAACTGGACTAGATGTAGCAGCCTTTGAGTCCTTTACGCTCTCCAGCAGGACTTTGAAACGCCTTTACAACTGAGGGGCCGTTACTGCTTGCAGTTTCACCAAACAAGGCTTCGCTCTCTGATAATTACTAGTCAGAGGTCTGACGGACCACATGGAATTTGTCGGATTCAAACACACAGATAGAAATCTCACTTTAAATCACCAACAAATACAAACAAAAAATTTCGCATTGTACAATACAAAAACACCGTTTTACAAAAGAATACAAAAGAGACCAGGGTTGCTAGGCAACCCTTTAGCAGAGGCTTTGGCATTTAAGGTAACAAAGAGGTGACTACACTGCCACCACCTGCAGGTTTGCCTAACGCCCTGAAAGGAAACGGCCAGCGAGGAGATGAAATGAAGCTGGAGCCCCGGCTTTTCGCCCCAAACTGTATTTCAGCACGTTTTCCCAACTGTAACATGTTGATTTACAAAATGAGTAAAATAAACCTTATTTGGATTGTATCCAGCTTGTAAAATTCAGCTAGCTTTTGCCGCACGACTGTGAGGGCCGCCCTCTGGTCACCAAAAAGAATATCCTGCCCCCGGGGCATCCCTTAAACAGGGTCGCTGCAAGGGAAGACACCCTCCAGGGGAATTTCCTTTGGGGGCTTCAACTGTGTCTCCTCCTGCCAGACAAAGGTGAAGCCACCTGTTTTATCTCATGAATCATCACAACCTCTCTAGGTCACACAAATCATAACATCTAAAGTTTCCGGTTCGTTAAACAGACAGTCAGAGGCACGGAATGAATGGCCAGGTAAAATGGTTGGCTTACCAGCACTGATTCCAGCACGGCGGCTCCCAGACATCCAATATCTGCTCTGCTAGGATTAAACGCTTTCAACAATCCAGCAACGTCTCGGGAGAATTAGTTCTAGAGTTTGGTGTCCTATAATATTTCTGCCCCTTCAAAGAGGACCGCGGAGAGGGGCGTCTGAAGAGGAAATTCACAGGGTGGAACTTCAAACCGAGCCGCCCCTGGGTGTGGAGCACAGCGCCTGCCCGACCTCCACCCGCAAACGCGGCAGAAGCCCGGCGCAGAGGTATCGGCGCCGTCACCCTGCAGGTCTGCAGAACAGATCGGTGCACAGTCCAGTGCACAGTCTAGAGGCAACGTGCCTGGGGTAAGGCCTGGCTCTACCAGCCTGTGACCTTTGGCAACATACTTATTCCCCTAAACGTCAGTTTCCTTATCTGTAAAACGGGGATAAAAACACTTACCTATCATATGACATTGCATGGTCACTGACATGTAATAGGTCCACAATAAATGTTTATATTATTAATATTACTATGAAGGTCAATAGTAAATAATGCTCCATCTCACTCATTGAACTAAATACTCTCGGGGTACTTACTAGCTGAATATCCAGTGTAGGAATATTTTGTCCCAGCAAACAGTGAAATGCCAGAATGACTGACACGGGGCAAGAACACAGACATGGCACTAAATCAATGTCATAAAAGGTCATTAAATGCAGACATACGCCTTTCTTCTTAGCATGGCATCCCCTGGGGCCACGTTATCACAGCAATGCAGATGTACAGGGTGGGGCAAAAGTAGGTTTACGGTTGTTCATATGGAAAATCATACAATAATTAATAAATACCAACACAAGAAGAAGCTCTATGTTTCGTGTACTCACAACTGTAAACCTACTTTTGCCCCACCTTGTAGATAAATGGCTTCCAAAACAGGATAACGCGTATCTTGTCCCTTCTGGGTTCCTTGCATTGGCGTGGATCAAGCTACAAGGAATTGCATACGGGTAGGGGACCAAAGAATTTCAGATCTTTGGGCTGCTACCTAAAAGAAGAATACAGGTAGAACTAAAAGGGAATTTTTATGTATATAAATCAAGAGCCACACTGGACCTGGAGGTGTCCCTGAGGGCTCAGCCACAGGAGCTCAGGCATCTGCTCCGCAGCTCGCACCGGGAGGGTGCGGGCCGGCTCCGGGCGGCCTCCCGGTGCACGCACAGCCTCCGTGCCAGGGCTCTAAAGCCACACTCCTCAGGCGCCCCCTCCGCACAGCGACTTACACTCTCTTTCTGTGGGCAATGACCGTGCACATTCCATTACCTACTTGAAAGTCCGAAATAGATCTCTGGCTGCCAGGAAAAAAAGTGACAAGCACTGTAGTGGACAAATACTGTGATGTGCTACCCAGGTCCCTGCAGAAGACAGGGATTTCCTCTGTCGCCACTGGGCGTGCTGCTGGCAGACGGCCCCCACCAGACCGCCCACGACAGAGACTGCCTCACTGAAGAGAAGGGCCTCACCCAAGGCACTGTCCCCCTCCGGGAAAGCTGGGGGTGACGGAGAGAGAGCATTAAGGCCTAGGCCTCGTGTCCCAATTTGGGACATCTCTGGAGGGTGGCTCCAGCTCCAATACACCTTATCAGGGGTGTCCAAACCCGCAGCCCACAGGCCTCATGCAGCCCAGGGTGGCTGTGAATGCGGCCAAACACAAAATCGTACGTTTACTTAAAACATTACAAGATGTTTTGTGATTATGTGTCGCAGTGTATTTAATGTGTGGCCCAAGACAACTGCTCTTCTCCCAGTGTGGCCCAGAGACGCCAGAAGGGTGGACACCCAGAGAGTGTCTGGTGAGTCCTGTGTTGAGACCACAGCACCTTTCACGGGCTCTCTCTACCCTTTCTGCTTCCTTCCCCTCCCTCCGCTCCCCTGCCCCAGATGAGAATCTCAGGAGCACTCCTGGATACCTTCTACATTCCACTCTCCCTCTCAGAGTCTGCTTCGTGGGAAGCCAACCGGTGACATGACCGCAACTCAGAGGCTGCACACACCATATCTTCAAGCCAAATTGACATAGGTCATCAGCAGTCAACCGAAATGCTGCTTGCCCTCGATTAAGTTCCCATCCTGGGCCAATAAGCAATGATGCTGTAGCCAGAACGATAAAGTTAGGTGGTAGGAAACACCACGTTCAGGGAAACAGCAGCTCTGGGGTAAGTGTGTGGCTCTTAGAAGGGTGACAGGTTTGACACGTCTGGTACACTCTCTTATCAGTCTCAGGCTGGCGTTGACTGGTGTGGCTCAGTGGGTTGGGCATTGACCTGCAAACCTAAAGTTCGCCAGTTTGACTCCCAGTCAGGGCACCTGCTGGCTGGGCTGCTGGCTGGGTCCCTGGTCGGAGGCGTGCAAAAGGCAACCGATGGATGTTTCTTTCACACGCAGATGTTTCTTTCCCTATCTTTCTCCCTCTTTTCCCCCATCCCAGGCTGAATCTATGGGTTTGTCTCTTTGCACAATCTGTAGAATTCAGTCTGCCTCCTATTCTCTTCCCAGCTGTCACCACCTCCTCTGCTTCTTGGAGATCCTTGCCTACGCAGGAATTTCTAAAAGAAAAACATCTGCACTTCACTTTCGGGTTGGCGGGGTTTACTGCTAACCATGACAGGAAAGCAGAAAGGTGATACATAAAATAGCAAACATAATTAATGTGTTACGAAGCGTTGAGGTTTTTAGAAATTCAAGTTTGTATATTATACTAATTAAAGACACTCTGTGATACTTCTCATAAAACTTTAAAAATCCCTTCTTTCTCACATTAGCAACAACTGCACTTCAGAACAACGATTTTATCATTTTGTTACAAATGTGTGCTCATTATAAAAATTCGACTGATGCAGACAAGTCTAACAAAGAAAGAAAAAAAGCCTAAAATCCTATGTCCCTTATTAACATTATTTATTATTCTAACTCTGTCTGTTCACACCTCCAGAAAGACAGATTGACTTGCATGAAAATTGAATCATAATATGCATTTATTTTACCTTTAAAAAATTATGTTTAATTTTATTTAGCCACAAAGTGAAAGTGAAGTAAAATTGAAGTAATTGCTGAATATGAAACATTCCCCCACTATAAGAACTGTTTCCTAAAAAGTCACTCTTAGGTCAGAAGATGATTATGAAAAGGTTTATGTTGAATTTCAACTACGTACATGTTTCAATTTTAGATGCCTCCAGTGGGTTGACTTCCTGCTATAAAATGTAAGGGCAGAAGCAGTTCACTTTATCCCTCCTTACTCCATAACTCAAATTGATCATTATTTTTAAATTATCAAGAGTTGCAAACACTGCTTCTTCACCCATAATCTCTGGTTTCTCTTTTTTTTCAATTATAGTAAAAGTTTTAGCTGAGCATAAGATACCCTACTTAAAAAAAAAAAAGACCCCCTTGCTAAAGACTACATCGCCCTGCCTCCTTTGCAGGTAGGTGTGGCCATGTGACCAAAGTCTGGGCAAGAAAATGTTGAAGAAGTGATGGATACAATTTTGGGGCTCTGTATTTACAGAGAAGGAGCACGTCCCTGCCTATGTCCCTTCTCCACGGGCTGCAGCACAAACATGACGGTGGCAGCTGAGGCCTCGCGTGGGAATATGAGATGAAAGCCACAGATGAATGATGGCAGAACAACACAGTAATAGAAGCCTGGGTCTCCGATTCCCTCAGCCACCAAACCAGTCCCAGACTTGTCTGCCCACACTGCTGTGTGAGAAGGAAACAGGTTTCCATTTCATTGAAGTCCATTCGTTTTTAGGTTTACTTTTATAGCATCTTCTCTGCAGTCTATCAGTAGAATTCACCTAACTAATCTATCATTAGACTATACATTTATTGTCTATCCTGAAACCATAACTCCTGGAGTTAGTTTGTCTTAGTTCCATCACTGTCCGTCCCTTTTACCATGAGTTCTGGGAGATTTCTATCTCTCTTTGATTTTATTCAGAAGATTGTCTGGGTGGTGTATTCACACACTTAGCGCTTAATACCACACCAGGTTACTATCCTACAGTTCTGTACACTGTACGTGCAAAACGAATTTCACTGGTCCAATGTCAAGGCGTTGGCGGGACTGAGTACTTCCTAAAAGCTCTGGCAGAGAATATGTTTCCTTGCCTTGTCCAGCTTCTAAAGGCTGTATGTATTCTTTGGCTCACGGTCCCTTCCTCCATCCACAAAGCCAATAGAATAGCGTCTTCGAGTATCTCTGATTCTGATCCTCCCCCTCCCTCTTTTGCTTATAAGGACCATTGTGATTACTTTGAGACCACCAGGTCAATACGAAATAGTCTCCCCCTCTCAAGATCCTTAACTTAATTGCATCTACAAAGTCCCTTTTGGCATGTAAGGTAATATATTCACAGGTTCCGAGGATTCAGATGTGGACATCTGGGCATGGCAGGGGTGGGGTGGGGTGGTTATTCTGACTACCATAGGTGGTTGTGTTTTTTTTTTTTTCTATATTTCTAATCTCATCCAGTTGTTGTTCCCTAGAAAAGGCTTGTGAGTGCTTCATTGCCTGAAATATTTGATACAGTATTGATGATGAATGTTTTCTACTTGCAAAACAACCATCTCAATGCTATAATATCAGACCACCTTCTTTTATTGCCACATACCAAAAATCCTTGAAGGCAGCATGCTATTTTTCTCTTTATCTGTGATGTTCTTTGTCTATCTTGCCATAAGAACTCACTCTTTATCCTTGAAGTTCAACATAATCAAACTATGTCCACCTGGTGATTGGTGCTTATTATTTTCCTAGGATATAGCAGCCTTTCCAGCTTACCCACTCAGGTCTTTATTCCATGGAACTTTTCTTCTGTCATATCAATCTCAACTTTCAGTCCCGTTTGTCAGACTATGTACTGAAGGCTATCCGTCATCTTTGCACTGGATTGTCTTTGTCTATCCTCCATGTCTATTGCTCTATATTTGTTTAACTATCTTATTCTTCCTTCCATTTCTTCCATTTCCTCTGCTCTTTTCATTTTTATACCTTCAGTCAGGGGACGCGAAAGATAAATCCACTCAGCTGTCTTTTCCCATATTCCGAGATAGTAGATATAACTGTTATAAAGTGATTATATGTTCCTGATAAACTTAATTTTCTGTAAAACTTTGCACCAAATATTAGAGAGTTTATGGGGAAAATGTGTTTGGAACGGTGCACTTAAAACATGTGGTACTTTGTACGCAGAGCAAACAATACCGATAGTTGGGAATACCAATGGTTTTGTCAGGGTGGATCCAAGACCAGACAGGGAAGCGGAACTTCATCCCCGTCAGGTGGAAATGAGCTCCTCACTCACGGTGTCAGTGAAGCCTGGACCTCCACCCCCAGCTGGCAGGAATAAGGTATCGCTCTTTTCCCCAGTTAGGTAGTGGCAGACTGGACCCAGTACAGAGTCAGGATTTTTACCACTGCTCGGTGGTGAGAAGGCCACGTCAACCAAGTCCCATGGTGTCAATGGAGGCCATTTGGAGAGCAGTAACGAACAATTCCCTCCTCCTCCTCCCAGTCAAGGAAATAACAATGGAGGCATAGTTTGATTCTGGAACCATCACCCCCACCGAACAGTTATGAGGAGTCCCCCATCTCAGGTGTCAGTAGATGGTGAGGGAAGAAGCTGGGCGTCTACCCCTACCTGGCAGTAATAAGACGGCATGTCCCTCTTCCACTGCCAGAACAATATCAGAGAAGCCAGCTAAGCTAGGAGGTTTACACAAGATCCAGAATTTTATATTACCCAAAACATCTAGTAGATTTCAGTTGAAAATCATATATCATACGAAGAACCAGAAAGACGTCAAACTTAATTTTAAGAAAAACACGAGAACTCAAATACAACATCAATCAACAGAATCTAATCGATATTAATAGAACACTCCACCTAACAACAGGATACATACTCTTTTGAAAGACCCACGGGACGCATAATAAGCCAGACCATAGTCTAGTCCTTAACCCCACCGCTTCCTTGTGTCAACATCACCCCCAAGGGCCCCTGGCTCTCAGAACAGCAGCCCACCTTCTCAACTAGTCTCGCCACACGTTACAGATTTCAGGTGAGGACATTCTAATCACCAGATCCCACAGAGTAGGGAAGAAGAGGTAATGGGGACTCAAATAAATCTCCCCCCAAAGTACAGAACTCCATTCACTCTAGAATTCCCTGGCTTATTCAGAAAAGAAGTAGAATTAATGGAATCTTTAATTCAAACATTGTAAATGGCACAGACCAGATCCGTCAGGATCTTGCAGCCCCGGGGAGGAAGTCTGACTCAGCTTATCTTCCACTACTGGGACTGATCAAGCATAAAAAATCACACAACTGGTGTTTTAATTAGATCTCACCATTGAATTCCATTGTAAAGCCTGAAAGGAGTAAATGACTCTCTTTCCAATGCGCATTAATTCTAGGACACCGTTTAGAAAATCACCTCATCCAATGGACTAAGTGGCACCCAAATTGCCCAGAAGAGTCATTATATTTCCTCAAAGTGAGCAATGTATTCTAACATGTTGTATCGAGTCCAATTAGAAGCAGAATATTACTTTCTAGTCATTTAAAATAGGGCAGGACAGTATTATAAAAGCCAGCTGAGTAATTTATAGAAATATTTTAATATACTGGTAATGCTCCATCAAGATAAGTTAAACTGCCATTTGGAGAGTACTTTGTATTCGTGTAAATATACAGCCTTTGTCGCTCCCCAAAGGCCGTGTGTATGTGTGTGTGTGTTGGTGTCCGGGTGGGACAGGAAGGTACTAGTTATTACCAAACTGTTTTGTGGAGTTATTCTTTTCCTTCTTTATTTTTTTTTTTCTCAGTGTTTGTTTTTTCTTTATTATCTACTATGTTAAGATATCACGGAGCAGTTCATTCTTCCACAAATGACTGAGCAGTGAAAATATGCACCCAGCTCTCTTGGGAGACAAATCTGACTCATAAAATCAAGTATTCTCCATGATTTTACCTAAAATACAATATGAATTTGTGAAAAACGCATCCCCCTGGGAGTCAGGCAACAAGGTCCTCAGTTTCCCCCTGTAGAATGTAGAGTGTTGAGACCCTCCTCTTTCTGCCTCATGGGGGAGCAGTGAAGTTGAAATAGATTCATATACAGGAAGTATGTTGGGTTCTGTAGGGGGACAGATGCCCTGGAAATTTGTAGTCGTATTATCTATGGTAACAATTATACTGTCTTTCATCCAAGAGGGTCTTTATAAACCTTAATTAGTTTCCTTAAACCCCCGTGGATAAGTCTCTTTTGCTCATTTCCCAAGTTAGAATTCAGACACTGGCAAGTTAAGTGGTTTGCCCCAATCACATAACCCCCTGGGGAGTTAGAACAAAGAGTTCCTGCAACCCATTGCTGCGAGGCAGTAACCCCAGAGCCTCCCTGGGCCTTGGCAGCAGAGTCATTGTACAGGAGCTTTAGTGTATGGTTGAGCTCTGCGGCTCTACTGCAGGAAGTCAGAAAAGTTCGTTGTAAATTTTATTTCTAACACACTGGGAATTTTTCAATTGCAAAAAGAGAGAGAGAGAGAACATTGAACAGCAGGTTCAAAATCATAATCCCTGTTTTTAATGGAAACATGAGCTCAAAATTTTACCTTTGCTTATAGCCCCTGCTTGAAATCGTGCCCACAGGAAGTCTGCCTTCCTTCCAGCCAGCTGGTACAGTTTGCTTTGTTTTAAATGTTTCAAACACGCTCCCCTTTTTATGCTCTCCCTAACAAAGCATTGTGTAAAAGAAGCTGTTACTGGGATGAAGCGTGTATGTTTCCCAGCTGAATGGTTAAATATTGGTTAACTGGAGCTGCAAGAAGAAAAGAAAGGATAGTGTTTCCCCTCTGCATTTTGAGACTCTTGTTTACATTGGGTGGAACTGCAGGGAGTACCTTCCAAGGAGTGAAATTAGATGCTCTCCTCGGTTCTTTGCTGTTCTCCAAAACGTCTCTTACTTGCAGGAGCTGCGGGCCTTTGCACAGTTGGATAGTGTAAAAGGAGAGAAATTGACATGAGTCGTAAAACAATAGCAGCCCTCAAACCATCCCCCTCTTGCTTTATGATTTTTGTGGGATTTTTTTTTTGGTGCTTATTTTCTTGATTTTATTTTCTGTTCCTCGGCAACACAAGAGAGAAAGGCTGATAGGAGGTATTAAACTCTGTAAAGCTTCAGAAGAAGCCCCCAAATATTATTTTAGATAACTTGCTTTTTTTAAAATCTACGCACTGCAAAATAGAGGGTTTATGATTGAGCCAGTAAGCAGGGAAAGCTAAACAGATCTCCCCTTATCTTCTTGCTTTAAGCTAAAATATGGAAATCTGTAACGTGTTGCCCAGCCAGCCAGCAATGTGTGTGGTTAGGGCAGAATTCTGCAGAGAGGGCCACTTCCATGGTTATAACCACTCTGGGTCTCACCAATAAGAACCCAGCAAGTTCACCTGGCCCCAAGAAGTCACATGACAAGATGAGACTTCATGAAGTCAGAGTTTGTAATAACGTCAGGAAGGAACATAAAATAGTTGTTATAAATTTGGACTCTGAATCATCTTTGATTTTTATCAACTTAAGTCTTTGCATTTAAGATCTTTCATCTACTGAATGATAATGAACAAATTGCTGACCGTATCAAACCTCTGTCTTTCTTCATATCAGCGTTATCCATAACAGCCAAAAATGGAAATAACCCAAATGTTCATCAATTATGAATAGATGAGTAAATGTGCTGCAGGCACACAATGCAATATTCTTTAGCCATAAAAGGAAATGGAGCACCGATACACGCTACAAAGTGGATGAACCTTGACAACATTAAGGGGAAGGAGCCAGACAGGCACATCGCCAATGTGCCACATATTGGACGATCCCACTTATAGGAAATGTCTGGAATAGGTGACTCCATAGCGACAGAAAGCAGATTCGTGATTGCCAGCAGCTGGTGACTGGGGAGAAAGGAGAGTGACTGCTAGCGGGTACAGGGTCTCCTGTGAGGGATGAGCAAGTGCTCTAAAATTTGATTGTTGCATACTTGTGAACAAGCTCCAAACCAAGCTACATGTTAATGATCAGATAAAAGTTAATAGCGAGACATAAACTTCCCACCTTCTACTAACACAACTGCCAGACTTAGCCCTGGTTGAGCTTAGAACTAACAACTGGGCATGTTATCAGTATCGCTTATAAACCATATCTGGACATATTTTCTATTCATGCCATTATTGGTAATTGTGAAAAATCTGGAACAAACCAAATGACCAACCATAAGGGAATAGTTAAGTTAAATATCCAAAGAACAGAATATTATGCAGCCACTAAATATAATTATTTCAAAAGGTATGCTATGGTGATTAGAGTTAACACTGACGTGTGGTATATTTAAAAGTTGCTAAGAGAGTAAATCCTAAAAGTTCTCACCACAAGGAAAAAACTCCCTTTGTCTTTTTCTTTTTTGGTAAGTATATGAGGTAATAGATGAGAACTAAATGCAATTTGGTAATCATTTTACCATATATATAAGTCAAGTCCTTACGCTATATCCCTTGAGCTTATATAGTGCTGTATGTCAATTATATCTCAATAAAACTGAAAAAAATGCTAAAAAATGTAACGACATGATAAAAATTGCAGGTGCAATGCTGAACAGAATATAATTTTGATAAGTAGATCCAGGGAAGAGGGGTTAAGGACAATGATATGTATACTGACACACACATAGTCAGATTCAAAATAACTTTAGTTTTCTTATTGTCATTTCTTTGTTTCAAAAACTTTTGCAACAAACATGTATCCTGTTATAAAAACTAGGAAAGGTATTTTAAGGCAAATCAAGATTTTCCACAACTCAACCCTTCAATGCAACGAGTGTGCCAATACACGGAAACCCTTCCAAAACTGCAGCTCCCTTCAGGTGCCCCAGGGCAGAGATGCACACTGAGGTCCCGGTGTGCGAAAACCAAACGCGAAAACAGCCTGTGTCCCTTGGAGATCCACAGAAGAACAGTATTCAAGTTAACTAAGGCTACATACGTGGAATCAGTTCTTAAAATCAGCAAAACAGGGAAGTAGCAGGCCACAAAAAGTGAACAGATTGACCAAATTGAACACGTAATTATTGTCAGTTACGGAGACCCGTACACAAGTCTTCAGAAAGAAGAAGGATGATAACCAAGGACATCGTGAAACAACAGGGCCCTCACGTGTCCTCTTCCATCACTGGACCTCATGTGTAAAGGACACAGCGAGTCTCTTCAACACCTTGCATTGTGTGGGTGACACTTCCAACAGCTTGTCACTTTCTGCAGCACTTGGCCCGTGAATGAAAGTATTAAAAGTCTGACCGAGATTCATAGACCTTAACGAGGGAGAGACTCACCAATACAAAGGCACGAACAAGAGGTTGAAAACTTTCTTCATCCCTTTGCTTCTGTGGAAATAACATTTTTCCCCCTCGGGATGTCAACCCCCTGGTCACACTTCCAAGCACGTGCCACCTGTCCACTAACGTAACAGACACAGGTGGTAGTTTGATACAAATATAAGGGGGAGAGAAGCCCCGTTACCTTCAGTGCCGGACTGAGGGCTGGGGTCTGCAGTTTAGACCCTGACAGCCTCCCCTAGCCTCCCAGGAGGGAAGAGTCCCCTGCACATGGAACTGGGGCATGAGGGAGTGGCTTCTGGGGCCTTGGAAGCAACAAGCAGTTTTCTCTGTGGGAGGTCTTTTCCTGGTTCTTTTGAAAACATGCTCTCACACTCAACGCAGCAGAGAATGAAGCAGCTGTGTTTTCAGGCTTAAATACAAAGATTTCTGCCTCAGAAAAAAGGTTCAGAATATTTAACTCCTAAGTATTACTTGGAATGAGGGAATAGATACATGAATGAATGTATGAATGAGTGAATATATGAAGACCTTTGAGAAGGGGTTTCTGAGAGGGTTGGGACAACTGTGATTCATCCAAGGGGCAGAAGGCCTGAGAGACAGGCTTCTCAGTCCCCAACTTCTCCACAGCCTGCAGCCTCTAGATCAGCAAGTATGGATCCCACTGAATGACAAGAAGATAAGTTCAGGACTGAGAATTTACCTGGAGCCATCCTTGGCCGGAGAGCAATAATAAAAATAACAACAACAGTAATAACAGGAGTAGTAACAATAAATAACATTTTGAAACATGATTGTCATGTGCCAAGCACTAAGCTAAGCTCTTCGCATGAATGATTTCAACCAAGTGTCGCTACACTCCAACGAAAAGGTATTACTATTAGCTTCATGCACAGCTCAAAACTCTGGCTTTCTAATGAGTTGGATTAGATCCACGTTTCCTATCCCAGGGCACATTAGTGCCACCTAACAGCTTCATATTTGGATCTCTACTTGGCGGTGCCTACACGTCCTGTTAAAGGATGCTATTCGGTTGTTTCAGGACTCTTGGTCCTGACCTCGGTGCTGAGGCATGGACCCTTGAGGAGTCGGCCGGGCCTGCGGCACAGATGCACTAGTTAAATCGCTGACCGGTGTGCGGAACTGTCTCTCAACCAGCAGCCCAGCTTATACCAAAACTGCCCCCCTCTGCAGCCATCTACTGTTAGAGACCTCGAAAGTGTGAAATCATGACGTCTACTGCTTCATATTACCTAACTAATATTTAAATATCAAACTGGACAAGGGAAATGCCACCAACCGTTCGCAAAAGGAGACTGGAGTCTAATAGGAAGCCCCTGCCCTGGGAACCCAAACGAATTCGCAGACTGTAAAAGTTGGGGTAAAATTTATAGATGGCCTAGTCCATCGGTTCTCAATTTGGATTTTACAGTAAAGCACCTGGAGAAGCTGTTAAATAATATTAGTAATAATAACGCCAGATCCCACACCACAATATCTGATTTAATTGATCCAAGGCAGTGCCTGAGAATTGCTATTTTTTAAAGTTCCCTAGAGGCTTCTTCAGCCATGACAATGCACTGATTTCACCCAGCCCCTCATCACCTATAAAGTAGCTCACCTGGGGCCATTTAGCTGGTGGAGGGAGGGCTGCGAAATAGCTCTCCTGTTTCCCTTGAATCTCTTAAGCCAGGACTGTGGCTTCTTCTCAAAAATATTCATGAAATTCTCTTCAAATAAGTGCTAGCTGAAAAAAAAAATCAAAATTAAACAGGACTATGAATACATACACTAAAAGTTAACACAGTATACACTGAGACAGTGTGTCAATTCTAATTGCTCATTAAAGGTGTTCTAGTTTCCTTGCTTCCATTATCAAGAGTGTGTTCTTCAGAGACACCGAGAGGAGAGGTGACCGCGCAGATGCAGGCTAACGGGCACGCCTCTGACTGCATCGGGACACATTCTCCGTGGGATGCATTTTGAGCCACTGCAGTTAATGAGCTGATGCTAATTGTGCTCATTTCCCAGCAACCTCAATGGTCTTGTATCTTGGGAGACAGAATGTGTTTCCAGGCACTCATTCTAATCCCAGAAATCGAGGAAAATCACAGCCTGCCACACAGGTCAGACCAACCAGGCAATACTGTACCCAGAGAAGCATGGGCTTTTGCCAGTAAATGCCAGGGAGGACAAAAAGAAATGAGAGAACTTGATCATTCTTCCCCTGCAAGCACAATGCTTACAAACCCCCAAAATATGAGACTGTAAGTATATGCTTCAGGCCATTAAAATAAATATTTCTAGCAAAGTAGAGAAGATAAGAGTGCCAACAGCTGGATCCTACATTAGCTTAGTATCTTTTGTCAGACATATAGGAATAGGTTGGTTTTAAGGAAACAATGTTTCAAACAAATCAAGAATGCTAAAGACAGCAGAGTTAAAGATAATATTTAATGCTACTGTTTTAAAGTTGAATTTATTGGGGTCACAAACTTTGAAGCTCTTTAAGCCCAACCATTTATACAAAGTGCTCATCAAAAATGTCATTTTTATCAGTGGAAACCTTACTGATTTTTTCCACAATGTTAGAATCCAGCGCACTCGGCAAACATAGATCAAGTGTTTACTACGTGATTTATTGAGGACATGAGATAGCACAGGCTGACCAGCTGGGAAATTAATTTGTGCTTTGTTTCCTGTTGCTATAGATTCATCTGAAAGGAAGGAAGCAAGCCTCTGCATTCCTAAAGTAGCTGTTCTCACTTCCAGGAAGGGAAAACAGGTTCATCTGCAGTGGGTCTGGGGCCGGGCACTCTGGGCCATCCTGTGCTTCCTCAGACCCTATCGTTGAAAGGGCAGGATGAACCTTTTCTGTATGGGAGAGATCGAAAGGTTGAAGGAGGCATTGACCCACTGGGTAACACAGAACCGGGAACAAGAACAAGACTTGCAGATTCTGCAGCTGCTCAGGGGCAGGACCCTGGAGGTGTCAGGCCCATAAAGGGTACAGGGCAGGACATGGGCAACCTGGGGAATCTGAAGACATAAAATGGCAATGCTGGGTCCACAAGTGGGGCCAGACCGGGAGCCACAGTATCATGAGATCATGAGGAATAAGAACCATAGGGCAACTCTGGCCCAGGAACAGAGATTTGCCCCACCCAAGAAGCTGGAGGTTGTAGGACCTCTTTTTAGCATAACAGAAGCGCACAGCCTGATAGTACAAAACAAGTTTGGAGACCGTAGAAATAATTAACACTGGACTTCTCACCAACTTGGATGTGGAGGGGCTAATACCAGTTCTGATAAAGTCACTCTCTAAAATGATAAAATTATTTCCTGAATATTACGAAGAAAATTAGTATCTACTGCACATGTGTAAGAAATTTTATTAACAAATACTTTTTGGCACTAAGCTCGCTTGTACATAACACAATTATTTTTCAGCCGTAATCTAATACAGATTGTTCTGTGACAATGTGAGCAGAAAGATGGGTGTCTGGGTGGACATCATTAAAGACTCCTGGCCACATAAGTCTCTACCTCTCACTGAATTAGAAAAGGATTTCCTGGGATCTTGCTAGAGACATCTACAAGGAACGTAATTTAAATTTGAAGACTTCCTCTGGACACAATCTCATTAATTCATTCTTTGGACAGAATATGTGTTAACTTCCTGCTGCATGCCAGTCCTAGCTCCACGAAGCTCTTAGTAGATGCCAGGCTGTGCCAGGTGCTGGGGATGCAATGGAGAGACATATAAACTTGTTTGCTGCCCTCGTAGGGTTTTCAGTTCAGTGAAAGACCAAGAAAACGTATCCAAAAATAAAAATAAAATTTTGTAGATGCTGCTAGGGGCCAAGTGCATGCTCTGTAGCAGCAAATAGCAAAGCACAATCTAGTCAGACACGGGGACCTGAAAGAAGTGGAAAACTGAGAGGAAAAAAGATAGGATGAGTCAGCCAGGTGGCCACTGTGTGTTATAACTTCTCGTTGTGTTTATCCAGATAAGCCCCTACATCGACAGCGCACATGAATCTAGAGAATTGTGCAGTGAGGTAAATCGGAGGGGGGAGGGTGTACTTCATCCAGAGCCTCAGCTCTCTATCACCTGCATTGCTCTCCTCTTCACTTCTCTCACGAGAGACCCTCTGCTTGAGCTATGCGTCCATATTTTCTGCTATCTAAAGGCTTCACTTCTGGAATTAGCCGGTCTCTCCTGCCTCAACAATACACCTTCTCTACTAGGTCATTCCATTTGGCAGCACACATGTCCTAATATCCCACCCACCTTTTCAAATTAAAAAGAGAAGAAAAAAGAAAGAAAAGGGAAAACTAAACCACCTCCCTTGTCCATGTATATACCACCAGCTACCACCCCACTCCTCTGCTCCCTTTCACAGCAAAACTTCTTGGAAAAGTGCTGTATACTTGCTATCCCACTCCGCCCACTCCAGTCAGGCCTTCCTCCCCACCATCCCACAGAAATGGCTCTTGCCAAAGTGAGAAATTACCTCCTTTTCTCCAAAGCCCTTTGACAATTCCCAGTCTTTGTCTTACTCTCTCAGCCTCGTTTGATGTGGCTGTCCACACTCTCCAGGAAACTTTCTGCACCAGGTGCCTGTACTCACACCTTCCCCTGGCTTTCCTTCTGCAATACCAGACACTCCTGCTAAATCTTGTGCAGGTTCTGCCTCCTCTAGCAACCACTGAATGTTAGCATATCCCTTGGCATCAGTCCTCAGGCCTCTCCTCCTTTCAATATCACCTTACTCCCAAGGAGATCTCATGCATTTTCACGGTTGCAAATACCAACCGCACACTGGTGACTCTCGGATTTCTGTCTCAGGCTGAGTCCTCTCCCTTAAGTTGCTGATTCCGCCAGGGCACTGCTTACTTGGCAGCTGCTCAGCAATGTGTGTGGCCAAAGTAGAACTCTTGATCTCCACCATCCTGTAAGCACCCCCTTTTCAACCAACAAGCCTTTCGCACACCATTAATAACATCATTATTTGTGCAGTTGCCCAAGTTAAAAAAATAAATCTATGTGTCACCTTAATTTCTTCTCCTTCCCTCACACGGCACATCCAATCCATCAGAACCTTCTAGTAGCCACACCTCCAAGATATTTATTGTATTCTTTATTTAATAAATACTCATACAGCGCTTAATCCAAGACAGGTACATTCTAAGCACTTTACAAATACTCATCCAAATCTTCATGGCGGCCCAGCGTGGTAGGTACTACTTTTAGCCCCCAGTGAGCATCAAAGGGGTTAAGTAATTTAGCTGAGGTCATGCAGCTAGAAAGTATTCTGAATCCATCCACTTCTCGGCCTCTCTGCTATCACAACCCTATTAAACAAGCCACCATTATCACTTGCCAGGACCCCTGCAAGAGAATTTAAGTTGATTTCCCTGGTCCAGCCCTTGCTGCGGTCCCAGTGCCACCTCTCCACAGCACCTCCCCACAGCATCAGGGTGAGCTTTCTGAAGCAAAAATCAGGCCATATATGACTCGGCTTAAAATTTCCCTGTTGTCTTCCCATCACAAAATAAATAGCCGGGCCCTGCACAATCTGTCCCCTGCCTTCTCTCATTTCTCCTCATTTTTCCCCTCAGTCTCTGCTCTCTAGAGCCTTTTCCTTCTCTCCCTCAAACTTGCCAAGCTTTCTGATATTGGAAACTTTTTACTTGTTTCTTTGTAACACTTTTTCCCCAATCTTCATATGGCTGCCTTCTCCTTCTTAAATATTTCAAATGAAATAATCATTTCCCCATAAGGGTCTGCTCCAACCCCAGCTAAAGGAGCACCTCTTGCCCCTCGGTCACTCTCTAGCCCATGATCCATTATAGCTTTCCCATTTCATCCATCGTCCCTTAATGTACTTTATTTATCAGTGTATTTATGAGCATGTTTCCTATCTCCCCCAGCACTTGAATGGAAGCTCCTTGAGCAAGGACTAGTCTTATCATCACTTTATCTTGATCTGAGCCTGGTCTTTCACACATATTTGCTGAATGAATGAATAAATGGATTAAGTTTCTGACTGATACTCCTAGGACCCACCCTAATGCCCTCAACCCAAGAGGAAGACAATAGATCTCAATTTCACAACATAAATCACTTTCATAGAGGAACTCAGGAGTTAAACATTTTATTTTCAGTTGATAGGCTTAAGTGATTAATGCAAGTGGAAAGATGTTATGCCAGGAACTGGAATGCATGACCTAGTGACTCCAGGAGGTCAACAAGCAATTCAACCTCTGCGCCCCAGGGGGTCTGCAGGCCTGGAGGTGGTATCTGCATCATGTTCTGGGGAGGGAACGTTGGGGTCACAGATAAAGATTTGTTGATCAGCAGATAAAGAAACACAAGGAGAATCATTGCCAGACTGCAACTCTTATCCAATTAACCTTTTTTCCAAACCCATTAGCTATCCTTCCCTTCGCCCCATAAAATCATCAGCTTGAGATAAGATGTTAAGATGGATTTTTAGGGTATGTGAACTGCTATCTTCTCAGATCACTGGCATCTAAATCAAGCACCCATAAAGATTCAATCCTTGGGAAAACTTGGAAAGAAAAGAGTAGTGATCCCTTTCACCCAGAAGGTACTTTTTTCCAAGGAGCCGCAGTTGTGTGGATGCAGGTAGACTTTTTACACGGGACAAGTTCTTCCAGCATTTTTACCCGTACCTTCCGAGACAGTCAGGTGCATCTGTCCTTTCAGCAGAACCTACCTTAGGCACTTAACCTTTCATGGCTCAGGCACCACAAAACAAAACAAAACAAAAAAAAATGGTCCAAATGAAAGAACACTTCAAAGCTCCAGAAAAAATACAACTAAGCAATGAAGAGATAGCCAACCTATCAGATGCACAGTTCAAAACACTGGTAATCAGGATGCTCACAGAATTGGTTGAATTTGGTCACAAATTAGATGAAAAAACGAAGGCTATGCTAAGTGAAATAAAGGAAATGTACAGGGGACCAACAGTGATGATAAGGAAACTGGGACTCAGATCAACGGTGTGCACCAGAAGGAAGAAAGAAACATTCAACCAGAAAAGAATGAAGAAACAAGAATTCAGAAAAATGAGGAGAGGCTTAGGAACCTCCAGGACATCTTGAAACGTTCCAACATCCTAATCATAGGGGTGCCAGAAGGAGAAGAGGAAGAGCAACAAATTGAAAGCTTATTTGAACAAATAATGAAGGAGAACTTTCCCAATCTGGCAAAGGAAATAGACTTCCAAGAAGTCCAGGAAGCTCAGAGAGTCCCAAAGTCAGACCCAAGGAGGAACACACCAAGGCACATCATCATTACATTAGCCAAGATTAAAGATAAGGAGAGAATCTTAAAAGCCACAAGAGAAAAGGAGACAGTTACCTACAAAGGAGTTCCCATAGGACTGTCAGCTGCTTTCTTAAAAGAAACCTTGCAGGCAAGAAGGGGCTGGAAAGAAGTATTCCAAGTCATGAAAGGCAAGGACCTACATCCAAGATTGCTCTATCCAGCAAAGCTTTCATTTAGAATGGAAGGGCAGATAAAGTGCTTCCCAGATAAGGTCAAGTTCAAGGAGTTCATCGTCACCAAGCCTTTATTATATGAAATGTTGAAGGGATTTATCTAAGAAAAAAGAAGATAAAAAATATGAACAGTAAAAAGGACAGCAAACTCACAGTTATTAACAACCATACCTAAAACAAAAACAAAAGCAAACTAAGCAAACAACTAGAACAGGAAAGAATCACAGAAATGGGGATCACATGGAGGGTTATCAATAGGGGAGTGGGAAGGGGAGAGAGGGGGGAAAGGTACAGAGAATAAGTAGCATAAATGGTAGGTAGAAAATAGACAGGGGGAGGGTAAGAATAGTATAGGAAATGTAGAAGCCAAAGAACTTATCTGTATGACCCATGGACATGAACTAAAGCGGGGGAATGTGGGTGGGAGGGGATGTGCAAGGTGGAAGGGAATAGAGGGGGGAAAATGGGACAACTAATAGCATAATCAATAAAATATATTATTTAAAAAAAAAGGATTCAATCCTTGACTCTACTCATTGGTTCTGATAGTGACAGGCAGCATGAACACTGACTTTTCTGGTTTCAACTTCCCTAATGACTCTTTTCAAAACGATTCCAATATTGTCCCTCATACACAAACAGAGGGACAGACTGCTGGGATCAGGGGGCTTTTGTGGTGAATGCATAAATACTACAATTTAAGAAGCTTATACGCTAATCGGGAAGTAACAACAACAGCTAAAGCACTAGTAAACAATGTATAGGAGCATATAATGAAGTGCTTTATTTCTTTTCTTTTTTGTCTTTTTAAGCAAGAATTCAAAGACAAAAACAGTGAAGAAGGGAAAACAAGTTGCTATTTGGCTCCTGAGTTCAAATAACAAGTTTGTAAAGCAAAGACGTTTTCAAGGTGAGTGACAGACATAGATGGTCCTTAAAAGATAGGTGGACCCTGCAGATTCGGGTTAGTAGAGCACACCAAATTGACACAAGGGAGGGAACAAATTTAGGACCACTGCGAGTCCAGGCTGCTTGAGGGACAGAAGTGGTGAAAGCCTCCGGGGAACAGTGTGTTTCAGACTGAGAGCAGCAGGATACAGGGCGGAGATGATCTCGATTAAAGTGGTGTTTAAAGGAGGATTCGAGTAGTAGCAACAATAGCTACAAAGCAACACACAGACCTGTGCAAGGCAATGCAGCTCTCTACATGGAGGACTGGAGAGAGGCAAATAAATGACGGAGTGATAAGAGTGGGCTGGAGGTGGTCACAGAGTCTCAAAACAAGTGACTTTTGAACTAAGACTTAAAAGAAAAAATGAGCATTTTTCAAAATTTCTAATGAAAACATTTCCAATGAAAGAAATGGATAAGGCAGAGAGATAGGCGAATAGGTTTGGGTGGAGATAGGCCAATGGGCTTGCCTGGAGCAGTGAGTACAGAGAGAGAGAGTGGAAAGTTGTAAGTTGAGAGAAAGTTGATGGCATCTCAGAGCACACCCAGGGAGATGACCACAAGGCAGAGAGGTCCCATAAGAGGGAGGGGTGACTGCCCATAAGAAAAAACATGGGAGACCAAAAAGTCACTCTGCTGGGAGGACGTAGGGTCTGGATGGATGAGGGGACCCAAGCCCCAGGCTCCATACTTGGCACAACAGAAGCTTAATAATTTGTGAAAGTCAAGCAAAGAATTAAAAATTGTTTTCATGTCCTAAGCCAGGGGGAACAGATAGAAGAGTAGAAGAAACAATGACTGGGAAGGAAGCCGGCTTTGAGGTCTGGAGCCTGGTCCAGTAAATGGGAAACTAGAAAATGCCCAGGGATGAAGGCTAGATGGCGAGCTCCTTAAATGGGTATATGTGGTAAGTACATATTTGGATGCTGGTTATGGCTGACAGAGATTTCACAACAGTCCATGTCATCTGACTTCAAAACAGCCCTTCTTCAGATTCTTTTAAGGTCGGCACGCAGTGCGCCTTCTAGAGACTCCTGATCTCCTTTACCTTGCTCTACCTTTTACTTCTCCCTAGCACTTATCACTTGCGAACACCCTGTATGATTTCATTTATTTAACTTACTATTTATTGTCCATCTGCAAAAATGTGTACAATAAGTTCCACATGAGCAAGGATCTTTGTTTTGTTCACTATTCCATACTAAGTGCCCTGGAACATTGTCTTGCATATAGTAACTCTCAAATAAGTACAAGTTGGATAAGTTAACGAGAGACAAGTGATCTGCCCAAGGCAGCATACATTGTATTATAGGAGTATGTCCAGGAATTTCTATCACAAAGATGTACGACAACACAAATTCAGGACTCTGCAGCCCAAGAGAAAGGCAGAGCTATGAGAAAAGAGCACGAGTCCTTGAAAGCCACCCACCCGCTTACCAGGAACAAGCACATTGCTGTTACATGAATAAAAAATAAAGTTCTATTTGGGTAAGCCTCTGAAATTTTGGAGTTTGCTACAGAAACTAGGTAATACACATTTGAACATGAAGTTTTTCAGCATGAAATGAATTCATTTGCTTTGGAGGAATTTGCATTATTCATTCAACAAACATACTGAGCTCCTGCAGTGGGCCAAGAGCTCTGATGGGCACGTGGGGTTCAAAGATGAGTAATAGAAAAGTATTTCCCTCTAGGAAACCAAAAATTTACAATATCACATTGTAAGTTCTATCTTAGAGGAAATGGGAAGGGGCTGCTTGAGCCCAGAAGAGAGTCTAATTCTGCCCGGCAGAAGAGAAGAAAGGAATTGGGACATGGGATGTGACATTTGAGCTCAGTTTTGAATTGTGAGTATGATGAAGAATGAAAAAGTAAAATACATCATTTTTATAAAATGTTACTTGAAAAGTTTGATTCCAAATTATCCGGTCTTTTCACTCTGTACAGCTGCTCTGAGAGTTTCATTAGACATAATATGTATTCACTTCAGAGGTGAAATTGAACTTTGGGGTAGATATCACTTAAATGGATTGGATATAATATTTTTCTACTTGCTGGGAGAGTTGTAACATGAGGCAGTAAATGAGATCAACATGGGAATGACCGTTCCTCATTACTGATATTTTCTAAACAGTTAATTTATTGCAAAAGATGAATAAATAAAAAACTTTTTAATGATCTAGGAAAGCACTAGCAGATATTTCAGAATCATTCACACTGGCGAAGTGATAGATTTCACTGTTTTAGGGGCCTTAGAGTATTTACAATCTGTAAAGCAGAAAGATCTTTTATTAACCTCCAAAATGTCCTATCATATTTGTTTTATGGAACTTCACAGAGACCTTAATGAATCATGTATGCCTTCAAAAACTAATTAACCTTGACATTTATTAAATAATTTCTTATATGTAATGATGTATTAAGGTTCAATGAGGACAAATACTGAGCAATACAATAAATAAAGAAAAAGTTTCCACAAACATATGTGTGCTATCTGGAAGTGGTCCAGCAGACACCCCATGGCACGGTATGTGTAGCAAAAACTAGTCCACCACATGATAGTGGCCCTGGTTAGGTCCTTGGCTAATACATCTGACCTAGTTCTCTTTTTCTACAAATAAAGAAATTTGTGGAACTTAACATGAAGGCCAAAGAAAGCATAGAATAATAATAATGATGATGATAAAATAAATTCCTTTGGAGAGACCTTTTTCTCTTACAAATATTTTTACATTTGCAATCTCATTTGGTCTTCATACAACTTGGAAAAAAATGTTAGATGTAAAGATTGAAATAAAAGTCTTTCCTGAGCCACCATGATTGGGGGGAAAAAAAAAAGGTCAACATAGTCACATTCCAGTTCCCTAAATCAGGATATCGGGGTCACCCTATAACACGAGCTACTGATGACAATCACCAGCCAGACACTCAGATTTTGTGGACAAGTCGAAGTTCTTCCCCTTACATATAAGGATCATTAGACACAGGAGAAAAGCATCTATCATGAGTGATAGAAACCAAAATTTGATTACTTAATTAGCTAATTAATTTTTAGAGCACCTTGGAGAAAATGGACTCCTCAGGGAGCAAGAGGAAGAAAACTAATGTTAATAAACTCAGAGAAATAAATGGTAGTATCATATCCTTGAAACAAAATCAGAATGCTAGTAAACTAAAACCTAAAAGAAGAGCCCAAAATAAAACTCATGAAATATTGGACAGGAGAGATGAAAAACTCAGTAGACAGTTTGAAAAATAAAAGTGGGAAAATCTTCCAGAGAGGAGAGCAAAAAAGACAAATAAATTTTAAAAAAAACAAAAACAAAAACAAATGTGAGTAGAAAGACAGGAACAATAGAGAGTTAGCTCAGGAGACCTACCACCCAAATAGTAGAGTTTCTAGAAAGAGAAAAGAGAAAATGAAGCAGAAGAAATTGTTAAATAATAAATTCAAGAAAATAACCCAGGACTAACGAACATGGTTTTCTAGACTTCAAAGGCCAAATCCAAAGGGCCAGGACAACAGATAATAATAGATATCATTGTAAAATTTCAAAACATTGAGAAAAAAGAAAAGAAAATCTTGTAAGTTTCCAAAGGGGTGGGAAGGAGAAAAACGCAGTCCATATGCAAAGTTTCAGGAATCAGAATGGCTTTTAATTTCTTAACAAGAACCTTGAAAACCAGAAAATAATGCATTAACTGGGTATTCAGGAGGGAAAAGGATCACCAGGGTAAGGCAAGTCTCGGGATGTCAGCTGTGCAGCAGCTATAGAGGCCATCCGTCCAGAATGCAGTGGGTCAGCACAAACCAGAACAATCCCGGAGCGCACTTCTTCAAGAAGAGGAAACTCATCAACCACCTGATGCATCTAAACAAAGAACTGAGAAGACTTGGAAAAATGTAGAAGAATTTTGAGTTGAATTAATGATGAGTATATTCATAGAAAACACACATGCAAACAAAAACCATAACTATTAATGCAGGAAAATAAAAAGTTGGGAACAAAAGTGCATAGTGTGTATCTCACCTTAAGTAGTCAAATTAGCATAAGACTGAATAATTATTTAACCCAAGTTATAATGGGGGAGGAAGAAGAAGGTGAGGAAAGTGGTGAAAAAGAGCCAAATTTTGTCTTCCTAGTGGGAACACAAATTACATCATTCCTAAATCTGAAAAATTAACACTAGAAATATGAACCTTCTATTTTAAAACATGGTGACATATACCAAACGAAATAGCCAGCAGAGCTGAAATCATCGCCTATAGAGAAGAGGAAATCAAGGGTATGGGACACATCTGATTTCACAAGTCTTACAGAGCCATTTGACTTAAACTGTGTGCATGTATAACTCTAATAAAAATAAGGACTAAATAAAAGAATATTTTAATTTTAAAAAAATGAACAGGCTGAGGACGAGGAAGAGATGAGTGTGAGAAAGAAAGAGAGAGGCTGATAAATCAATGACTCAGATTTTCAGATTTAAGCGACTGGGAGGATGGGGACATCCAAAGTAAAGACTGCGTTTAAAGTGAATAACAAACATAATTTTAAAAAACATAGCATTTA
This sequence comes from Desmodus rotundus, assembly GCF_022682495.2. Lineage (NCBI taxonomy): Eukaryota > Metazoa > Chordata > Mammalia > Chiroptera > Phyllostomidae > Desmodus > Desmodus rotundus. The sequence continues at coordinate 147,893,133 of NC_071391.1, forward strand.
TGGCAACAACTACCTAGTGACCCAATATCATAGAGAGCCACCTTTGAGCTTATAGAACTTGAAAGCTGCAAGGACCAGTAAAGATCATCTTGCTTCTGTTTCTTGAATTCTTTATTGAATCTCTTTTGCCAGAGTTACCCATCTATACTCTATTGGAACACTGTCACAGGTGTGATATAGTCTTTCCTATAAGTCAGCCGGGCAACTGCTTGGCTAGCTGCCTGCTGAGCAGCTCAGCATCAAGGAATAGGCAAGAGTCACCCACAGTAACCATGCTATTCACTCAGCTTTTATTGAATGCTGGTTCACTCAATGTAGAACATCAACATACATTAATATCCTACTCACACTCTAACAATCTAAGAGTAATATAACACACACAGCAATCAATGGGGGATAATAAACCCAAGCCCCAGAGTCTCGGTGTACAAGTCTAGGAGACAGCATGGTGGGCAAGGGAGTTGTCAGTGTCTTGGAAGGAAGGATCTCTGGAGCCAGGTAGGCGGCAGAGCAGAAGAAGTCCTCAGGCCAGCAGGGCAGAGCCTCTGGCGGCCAGTGCCGAGGGAGATCAGCATGGCACGGAGCAGCACTCTGGGGAGTGGAGCTCAGCTGTCTCAGCAGTGGTCTGGAAACTGCCTCAGTTATACCTTAAAAGTGGTGTACTCCACCCTTCTGGGTCTTTTTGATAAATGCCTTGACACCCTGAATGCCAAGTGGGGAATCTGCCCAGGAGCCTATGAGTGGTATGTGGCTGTTCTGCTTGGCACCCTTGCTAGCAAGTGTGCAATTTCCCCAGGAGCCTGTCTATGGGTGGTCCCGCTCTGCAGACACAACTGTTCTGACCACATGTGCAGATATCTTAAGTGTGTCTCCTTGTCAGATATGTCTAATGTGACTTTGGTAGTTTCCCTCTTGAACCAAAGTGCCATGGCTGACTGGCAGCCATCTCGGGTGACATAAGTAACTCCATTTTGTTTTACATACTTTATGCTATCTTGACCAGGCCAATGCCATTTTATTGGTCCTGCTCTCCAAAAACACCTAGGTGACTAAACATTTACCATATCCTGAGGCATTCCATTTCTTCCTTGAGCTTTTCAAATCATGGGATTTCCTTTAGTAAAGTCAAATGGTCGTATACATTGTCCCCACTTCTACCCTGCAGATTCTTACTTTCTCTATAGTTGCTTGAAGATACTGCAGATCTACCCTAAGTATTCTCAGGGCCTTTAATAACTGTCCAAATGCCTTGCTGTCTATTCTCTGTACTCTCCTAAATGAATCAGAGAACCCAACATTCTAGTAAAGAATGTAGCCCTGGCTGGTATGGCTCAGTGCATTGAGCACCAGCCTGCGAACCAAAAGGTCACCCGTTCAATTCCCAGTCAGGGCACATGCAGGGGGATGTGGGGGTGGATCCCCAGTCAGGGGCATATGGGAGGCAGCCAATTGATGTATCTCTCACACATCGATTTTTCTCTCCCTCTCTTTCTCCCTCCCTCCCCCTCTCTCTAAAAGTAAATAAATAAAACCTTAAAAAAGAATCTAAATATTTAAATATGCATAAAAGTGAATTTATATGGAATGATGTCCATTTATTTCCAACTAGTGACAAGGATTTGAACAAATGCCTTCCAAGGATTCCGTCCACTCTCCTGGAACAGACACGGTGAGTGCTTCCTGGACTGGATCACCATACAAAGCATAGTGACAGGGATGAAGCAGGCAGAGGAAGGGAAAAGAAGGGAAAAGAAAGGCTCTGCCTCCCACGCTCTTGCCGTTCACAGGCCCTTGTGAAGTCAGCAGTGGTCATGACGCCAGATTCTAAATCCATCACTAAGAGCTGAGATTCAAATTAAAGCCAAGTACAGCAACCTCCTTTCCAGAATAATTTGAATCTTCAAGCTGTGCTAAGTGCCTTTCTGCCTTTACACTTGAAAATTACTACATTTTTCAGTTTGTTTCTATTCGAAAGGAAATGGTTTAGGTGATTATAGAAGAGCGGCTTGTCTATTCTGCACAAATTCTACTCATGATTTTTATGCTAAAATTCCAAAAGTCCCTTTAATAGATCATTTATGTTCCTCTAAGATAGTTTCCTTTTAGAATAATAAAAGCCCTCAAGCTTTCCAGAAGCAAAAAAAAAAGATACTCAATGTGAGATCGAATTGCTAAGCTCTTACCAGAGGCCTACCCATCTTACATGATCAAGAGATATTCTCCAGTAGTTCTCTGTGGGTGACTGAAACTGCAGGAGAGCAAGGAGCCCCAAACCCTCTCCTGGACCTGAGTTTTACCGGTGCCAAAAGCAAAAGATAAGAATTCCTCAGCATCTCTCATTTAAAAAATGCTAACTCTCCTGATATCCATTCTCTTACGTTTAATTTTTATCAGTTTATCTGTCAAATAGTGATGGAGCGGCAACTATGTGACCAGCACTGTTCTGAGTGCAGGGGATGCAATAGTGAAGAAGACAGAAAATGCCCTTGGAGCTCACATTCTGGGGGTGGGGAGACAGATTATGCCACGTGCATTTATCTTCTGCTGCTGTAAAGAAAATAACACAGGATGACGCCCTAGGCAGTGACGGTTGGGGCTCAGGGCTCCGAAGAGCCTTGTCGTTGGGTATGTTAGACATGAAAACCAAGTAACAAGAAAAAGCCAGACGCAAAAAGGGGGAAAGGATATTCCAGGCCAAAGAAAAAGTAAACACAAAGGGCTAAGAGAGAACTGTTCCATGAGCATAATTACAAGAACGTTCTCAGGAGAAGTTTAGCATTTTTAGGGATAGTGGAGGCCTTGCTTCATCTGAGGGCTCAGAGATTGAAATACTGGACCCCCAGCTACTGCACTGTTGCAGCTGATGGCTCTTCGCTGAATCCCACTCCAGGAACTGCCCACAGCCCAAGAGTCTCTCCTCCTCGCTGGGGACAGTCTACATCCAATGACGGGCCGCAGAAGTCTAAAGACCTAGTCCCTTTGCTTCTAAAGGCAGTTCAGCTCCCAAGCCCCCGAGCTCAACTCCTGCCTCTACCCCGTCCTTCTTCCTTCACTCCCCTGCAAATACTGACGCTGAGGGCACTTCCAATGTACATTCTGTACGCAGACCTCCCTTAGCTGATCTGTCCCTGGGGAATCCAGTTGAGCTCTAAGTTGATCATATTAGGAACTTATTATATATATTAAAATGTAATTAACAGCATGGCCACAAATTTAGGAGTCATTTAAGAAGGCCTCGGCTTTTATAATCTATCTGTTTGGGCTTAAAGATAACAAAGGTCTGAACTGGTCTCCAAGCTTCTGGCTTTGCCTCCCTAAAATCTGTCCCATGCTTCCCAGCCACAGATCTGACCATGGTGACCCCTGCTAAAACCCTCCAACGGCTCTCAGTGGCCTTCGCCGCAGTGTCTGAGCTTCATGGTCCCCAAGTCTCTTCATGACCTGAAATCTACCTTCCGATTATAGCCTTTCCACCCACCTGACCTTCTCTCATCCTGGACTATGGCATTTGGGCTGTGCTGTTTCACATCCATGTGTGTATTTTTGAACCTGCAATTTCATCTGCTTAGCAAACCATGTTTTATTCTTCAAAGGCACCTTCTTTGAACACCTTCCTCAGCCTCCATACCCAGAGTTCCTAATACCTGCCTGTACCTCTGTTCCATATTCTGCACTTTTTCACTGTGATAGCTATCACTGTAAGCGCCCACCCATTTCGGCTGCCCAACTGCACTACCATCTCCTATAGAAATACTCACCCACGTCACTTAAACTCTCTAACTGAACAGTTCCCACTCTGCGAAGACGTTATCGGGAGTGATTGTTCATTCTCCCAGTCAGCTGAGGAAAGATACTGAGCATATTAGAGCAACATTCTAAATGCCTCTTTGTTTTGTTGGTTCACAAGTGTGAACACTGCCCCAAAAGAAGTCCATGAATTGAAGAAAGAAAAGAAAACGAGAGTTTTCTTGGTTTGACAATTAACAAAGACCAGCCTATCCTTTCAGAAACTTTGCTGGGATGACGGCCCACTGCATTGAAACGCTGACCACTGATAATGGTGATGATGAGCTCAACAGAAATATAACCTTCCCCAGGTGACAATTCCACAAAAGAGGCAACAGTGTAGCACACAAGTCAGTGTCTTTCAAGATGGAACACTGGTGCTTCAGTCCCAGCTCTGCCCCTTAGCAGCCTGTGATCTTGAGCAGGAGACAGGAGATAGTCTGCTTTTCCAGCCTGACTTTCCTGATTTGTAACGTGGTGATTATTCCCAACTCCTAATCACGAGGATTAAATAAATAGGTCCTATGGGAGAAAGTGCCTAGACTGTCATCGAGCCTAGTTCTCTGACATCATCGAGGCCACAAGAACTCTTCATTCAAAGCAACAACAAATGTTTTCAGCAAAAACATTTTATGTCCTAAAACCCAAGAACCACAGATCAGAAGAAATTGATTCTATGGATTAATATCATCACTCTACCCTACATGACTTTAGGATATGCTGATTTCGAAGTTCTCATTTCAATCTCATTTCTATATGATCAGAAAATTAGTTCATTTAAGAAACTATATCAAACTGTCAACCCTATATACTAGGCTTTAGTACATTTGATTTATTTTTCCTAAATAAGCTGTTTGAAGAATGATAGCAAGGTCGTAAAAAAAAGAAAATTAAACCCTCCAGAAAGTTAGTAGCTTTATTTACTTTTATATCCTGGGAATACCTACGCAGATTAAATCCTTTCTGCATTTCTTAAAAACACATTTTGATTTGACCACCTGCACGCTGGACTGTAAAATAATGAAATTTAAAAGGGTTAAGATAGTATATTTCTTCAACCAGCATACTCTAGAAACCAATGCCACCAAAAAAGTTCACCTTTCCAGCACAGTATTAAAAGACAACCACTCAGATCTGATAGGTCTAAAATGTTGAGATTATTTTTTAAAAACCATGTTACTCAGTTGTAAGGTCAATAGCACTAAAAGTACAATGCTTGAACTGGGAAGAAAATAATCTACCACCTTTGTATCTTTTGATTTGCAAAACGATAAGTCCTGTCAAGTCGACTAGAGGCTAGAGCAATTTTTTTTAAAGCTATTAATAAGCCTTTGGTGTTAGTCCTCTGCTTGATACAAATTATACTATTTGTCAAGACTTTTGTTTAGTAGCAAATAAAAGGCTTAGTGGATCAAGGTTTGGTCTTTCACTACAGGTTTTCTGCCAAACTGTGACCTGAAATGAATGAGTTGGAATTGAGTGGGGGCCCTGACTCTGTAATTTAATGCTGACAGTAATTAGCTAAGAAGGGGGTGTTATCATGAAAGCCCAGGGCACAAGTGTTTATGTGATTTCACACAGCTGCAGTCAATGGCACCTTCTTTTTCAGTCTTTTTCATTTACTGCCTCTGAAAAATGAGAAGGCACAAGTCATAAAAGATGCTGGCTTCTTGACTCTCTGATAAATCTCTGGACGGTGAGGACCTTGGGTTTCAATTAGCTGTCAGGCTTCAGCCTTCTCACTCACTGGCTCACTCTGGCGTTAGCAACAGTGCAAAGACATCGTAAATGGACTCATATGTCTTGATTAATGCCTTCTTGTGTAAACAGACTTTTGGGCATGGAGTTGTCCCACAGCAGATGCCCTGTTCTAAAGGTGAATCTTCACATCAGTGGCATATTCGAGATATCCTGCTTTTTCACAGTTCTCTTTTCTCTTTGAATTTCAAATTCTCTTAGAATAAATAAGAAAGAGGAGTCCAAGTAGCAGAATCAGAATCCATTGTTAGAAACTTCCTGTGTAAATAAAGCATCATTCCTACATACCTATTTCATAGAACAAAGGAAATCCTCTGTGTAAGTCCACATTAAAGCCTTTCCTTCTTGGGCCTTAAAAAATTGCTTTACCCGAGAAGGTCCCCACCTCAGTGACCTCTCTGTGCCTCTGGCTTGGGATAATCTGCTTGATGGAATGGTGCTTTTCCTAAAGTAGTCTGATGTTAGGTGCTGGTGAGTGCCCAACCGTGTAACCAAACAGTGAAGTCCTGTCCTTTTCTAACTGCCACCCATCTGGGTGCTGCCTGCATGGCACTTGGCCCATGCAAGGGGAAAATGGGGAGGGATCAGGATGCAAGAACATGGAGGCCAGAAGAGCGTGCTAGTATGTTTCTTACTTTAGCCAAGGCTCTAGCGCAGGAAGGAATTATTGATACAACATTTTTGGCACCTCACTTATTTACAATGAATTGGAAGCAAATCTTCATTTCAAGTGTTTATGGCCATCGCCATTTACTCAGCTTTGGAAAGTGTTTGGTTGACATAAATTAGATCTTTGTTTACTCTGTTCCAGAGAGGAGCAAAAATAAATCCCTTTGATAAAAACAACTATTTAATGACTTCACTACTCTAGAAAATTAGCAATTCTACCTGAGATTAGTAGGTTACATGAATGTATTCCCAACAGTAAAATACTAAGAGAGCAAGATTTATGGGCAGGGAATTGGTTGTGAATTCCAGTTAGTTTTTCAGGGTCTTTCTTGGTCTATATAAAGACTCTGCATAATTTAACTTGGATTTCCAGTATATCTACTCTCTCCATGCTCAAATGAAATAGAACACACACTCCCTAAGATTTAGGGCTATCTGGCCATTTGCCGCTATTCACCCCCAAATGCTGCATATTTTTACTTTATGTATACCGTCTTTCTTCTTCTGACACAAAAATCCTGCTGTAGTAAAGAGACTTCTCATTTAATCTGAATAAAATCAGGGGTCAGTTGACAAACAGATTCATGAAGATCCACCTAGTCTCTTGTCTTTATAACTGAGACCTAAGACAGGAATCCTCGGCCCCAATAAAAGAACCACAAGAATGAGAAACTGACAGGAGGAAAATGTACTGGGAATCCCTTTTGGGGGGAAAAATAGGGAACAAGGAAATTAAGCAGGATCCAAGCAGGTGGAGCGAAGGGAGCAGCACATTTTCAGACATGAGGAGTAGAAAGCTCAGCCCTGGTCCGGGTCCTCTTCCTAGGCTCTGACCGCAGCACAGCTGTGGACTGTGCCTGAGCAAACACAGAGACAGTCGTGCCACTGTCTAAATGGAATTTGTGAGCCAAGAATCAACCAGAAGCGGAACAAGCAAAGCATTTCACAGGAAAGAGATAATACTTTTGGAGAAAAATTAGTATATGACATTTGCATGAATGAATTAAGGATTCTCTTTAATGTATCCATAGCTCCAGAGCACTTTGTGTCTGGGAAGCTGACTCATGAGCACCATATAAACAAAGGTCATCCCAGAAAGGGTCATAGATGAAATTTCTGTAAATTTCAAATCCAAAGTTATAGTGATGGGATAAGCCTGGTGGCTTACACTTTGGACAGGAAAGTGTTGGGGAGGAAAAATTGTCCTTCCACTCTTTTAGAATACGTTTTTACCTGGTCTTATAATTAAATTAACACAAAACAGATTAACAGTGAAAAAAACAAAATTAATTATGTACATATAAGGCCCCATAAGAATATGAGAGCCAAGGGCAGGTTGGGCAATTGGGCAAGCTTATACTGGATGGGGGTACAAGTAGGTTTATTGTTCTTTGTATGAAAAATAATATCATAATTAATAAATAATAATACAAGAATTAACTATGCTTCACATACTTTCAACTGTAAGCCTACTTTTGCCCTGCTCTGTATGCTATCATGAGCTAAGGAATGGAATGTGCCTGGGGCATCAATGGGGTGGAGGATAATTCACAGGAATATAAGAAGAACAGGTGTTTGGTAATTAGATGTTTTTCCTGCCGTACAAGCCGATCATTCAAATAAAAGTCATTTTTGTCCTGACTGGTATGGCTCAGTGGGTTGGCATATCCTGAGAACCAAAAGATGGCTGGTTCAATTCCCGGTCAGGTCACATGCCTGGGCTGCGGGCCAGGTCTCCAACTGGGGGAGTGCGGCAGGTGACAGATAGCGGGCCAGGTCTCCAACTGGGGGAGTGCGGCAGGTGACAGATAGAAGTGTCTCTCTCACATCGATGTTTCTCTCCCTCTTTTTCTCCCTTATTTCCCCTCTCTCTAAAAATAAATAAATAAAATCTCTTTTAAAAAAATTGAAAAATAGAAATCTAAAATTTCTGATTAACACTTCTCTTCTGAGCCAGGCCCCCCTCCCCAACTGCATCGAAATTCTTTAAAGTAGTTAAGGGGGAAGTAGATGTTTTCTTGAATCTGCTGGGTCTTGATCGCCTTCAGCTCAAAACGATCCACATGTCAAAGTGGCACATTCTGTGATAAGGTATCCTGGTCCCCCTCAAAAACACTGGCACAAAACAAGAATAGGGATAAGTGTATTTGAAAAGAAAAGCATACTTTTTAAATATTGTAAAAGGCTGAATAATGATGCCCAAGGCATCCAGGTCCTAATCCCTAGAGGCTGGGAACGTTTCCTTGTAGAGCAGAAGGAACTTAGCATAATTGTGACTAAGTTAAGACTGTAGGGATAGCGTATCCTGGACTTTCCAGGTGGGCCCTAAATGTAATCACAAGTGTCCGTACAGGAGCAAGGCAGAGAGAGACTTGATGCAGAAGAGGAGATGCAATGGTGGAAATGAGATTGGCGTGATTTGAGGATGGGGCCAAGTCAAGAAATGCCGGTACAGCCTCCAGAAGCTTGAAAAGGCAAGAAAACGCATCCATCCTGGTAGCCTTCCAAAGAAACTAACCCCTAAAACATTTGACTTTTGCTTAATTTCAGACTTTTGGCTGCCAGAATGATAAGAGAATAACTTTCATTAGTTGAAGTTACTAAGTTTCTCTGACTGATTTCAAGAGTCTGTCTTTGCGTTTTGCTTTCAACAGTTTGAATAAGACATGTTAATCAACTGTGGATTTCTTTTAGTTGGCTCTACTTGAATCTTGTAGAGCTCCTTGAATATGTAGATGAATAATTTCCATTCAGTTTGGGAAGTTTTTGAACATGATTTCCTCAAATATTCTTTCAGACCCTTTTTCTCTTTCCCTACCTTCTGATACTCCCATGGTATATCTGAGATTCTGTCCATTCTTTTTTATTTTCTGTTTCTCAGGCTAGAAAATATTTATTGTCCCATCTTCAAATTCTCTGATTCTTTCTTCTTCCAGTTCAAATCTGCTGCTATTGAGATCCTCAAGTGAGTATTTTTATTTTCATTTGTATTTTTCAACTCAGATATTTTATTTGATTCTAATCATTTTTATGCCTTTATTTATATTCTCTATTCGATGTGACATTGCTCTCATACTTTACTTCATTTCTGTAAACATGGTTTCCTTTAGTGGTTTGAACATACTTATAACAGCTGATTTAAAATCTGCCTAATAATTTATGATATTCTAGTAATATCTAGGCTTCTCCAGGGTCAGTTTTTATTGACTTCTTTTTTATTTCCTGTGCATGAGTCATACTGTCCTTTTCTTTACATACTTTGAACTTTTAGTCAAAAACTAAATTTTTTTTTCATGGGTCAACAGTTTTTTTTTCAAACTTTTATTGTTATTCAATTACAGTTGTATGCCTTTTCTCCCCATCCCTCCACCCCACCCCAGCTGAACCCACCTCCCTTCCTCCCCTCCACCCTTCCCCTTGATTTTGTCCATGTGTCCTTTATAGCAGTTCCTATAATCCCCTCTCCTCACTGTCCCCTCCCCACTTACCCCTGGCTGTTGTTAGGTTGTTCTTAACTTCAATGTCTCTGGTTATATTTTGTTTGCTTTTTTCTTTTGTTGATTAGGTTCCAGTTAAAGGTGAGATCATATGGTATTTGTCCCTCACCGCCTGGCTTATTTCACTTAGCATAATGCTCTCCAGTTCCATCCATGCCATTGCAAAGGGTATAAGCTCCTTCTTTCTCTCTGCTGTGTAGAATTCCATTGTGTAAATATACCATAGTTTTTTGATCCACTCATTTGCTGATGGGCACTTAGGTTGCTTCCAGTACTTGGCTATTGTAAATATTTTAAATAATATGGCAACTGTGGAAATCAGATCTTCCACCTAAGTTTTGTTATTGTTGCCATTTATTTATTTAATGGCTTTTCTGAATGAGTTATATAAAATCTATATTATTTGTTACATGTGGTCACTGATGTCTCTGCTCAATTAGCTTTGAATCAGCTATAATTGGATAGAGATTTTCTTTAATATCTAGAACCAAGCAATCACCCAGGATTTGCTAAGGGGCTTTGGGTGGGTTATTCTCTCACTACCTGGCAAATAATTCATTACATTACCTCAGTCTTCACTTTCTGCCTGAACGGAACTGTATCTCAGCCAGAAATGAGAGATATGAACCTTCTCAGGTTATTCCTAGATATGGACACAGCTTTGCAAATGTGCATGGCTATATAGGAATATATCAGAGCTTTCCAAAGCCTCCATGAACATCTCATTTCCCAGTCTCTCCTTTTGGCCAGCTTCTTGTGTGGCCCAAATATTATCACCTCAGGCCGCTGCAATGAGAAATAATTGCCACTGATTATTTTCAACAAATGCCTCAGGAGAAAAATCTGTTAACAATGAGCCAGTCAAGTCAAATAAAGACAAGCCCTGACAATGAGGTTTCCATGGAACTGCCAGACAAACCAAATAATGATAACTGTCCAAGAACTGGGGCTTTTTAGGAATCTTCAAACCCATTCTGCCCCTTCCTGGCTACAAGGCTACTGATTTTCTGGGGTACCATTATTTCAAAGCTAGTGAAAGGAGGTTAGAATTAGCCAAATTTAAGTACTACAAAGCTCACTGTTCTTACCAAGGTTTAAATATTTTTCTTGAAGAAATAGTCCTTTAATTAAACTTAATTAAATAGGCTTTTAAGTAAATTTCTAGATCTCTGGAAATGTTGATTTTGACAATTTTGGTCAATGTTCTCATTGCTTCTATAAGAGTGGATTTTCAAGGGTTCTCACTCCATCCACTATTGCAGAAGTGCTCTCCTGTATCACATTATATTTAAAAAGCATCTGTCTCCTTCATGACCTTGAGTTACGTTACCAGGCCCTCTCCTATTCCCTTTGGCTTAGGAGGTACTAAGTCCTGTCATTCCTTTATGATCCCTGATACTTTGGTTTTTTTATTTTACTAGAGTAGACAGAAGAAAAGCAATTTAAACACACTTGTTTTTTTTATCTTTCTTATCTATCAGCAGTGAACAGGTAAATACAGAAAAGGGAAAAGCTAAATTCAAAGCTTTCCTCTGCTGTAGCTTTAAGAGTTGTTTTTTATGAAAAATTTACCCACAAGACAGTTTTATTTACATCACTGATGTTCTGTCATCAGTCCAAAGGTATAATTGGATCAAACTTTGTATCTATAATTATGCATAATATACATAATATGAGTAGTAAGCATGTGTAGGGTTAAATTAGAACATACCTAAGGACCTGATGAAACTGAGGAGGGAAATTATAGTAGGATAGAATCCAGTGACATGAAAACTGGGTACTTCACTTTTTACATCAGTTAGAAAATAAACTATAGCAGCAAGCCTAACAGTTTGGTATTGCCTATCCGTATCTTATCGCATCCACATCAACACTGTTTAATTCACTGCATATTTGTATTGCCTTATTTTTGTGAGGCTGCATTACACATAGAATTCTCCTAAACGTGTAAAGTGTGAAACACTGTGATTCTAAGTGTGTCAGCACCACCAGGAGCTGGAAAGGAGAGCCTGTCCTGACTGTACATTATTCACTGAGACTAATACGACGCGGGACACAAACAAACAAAGGCAGGCTGAGTTCGTTCATCCTGTATCCTCCTTCAGGACAGAACAAAGAATCCAGTTTTTGTTATTCAGCTGAGGAAAGATGGTATCGATCATCACTAGGGAATATGAATGAAACAAAATAATGCTATCCTGGCATTATGAATTTTTATTTATATGAATACATGAACATTGCTTCCAAGAGTAAACAGATCCCAGTCCTATAGTTAAACCTAACTACATATCCATATTACAAATAAAAATATATTAGCTAAACAAGGTAAAATATTTATAATGATTGTTTATTACAATGATTCATGCAGCTTTAAAATGTCCACACAAAACGCCATAAACTACCCTTTCAGTTCACACTCTGTTGACTAAATGGCTTATTTGTCTTATTAGGTCGTTTGCTTACTCACAATTCTTTCCATTTGCAACTGATCCTTTCTTATTTCAAATTTCACATCATAAATATACATTGAACACTATGAAAGGTGCAATACTGGCTAGATACTCCACAGAGCAAAATATAATGTAGATCTTTTCTCATCAAAGAAACTAAAATGAAGTGAATAAGGTTGTAGGGGAGGAAGGAGAGTATTTATTCTGTTTATTAACACTTAATACCCCAAAATCTTAGTATGTTGATCCAGGACATTTTTGGTAAAAAAAAAAAAAAAAAAAAAAAAAAAAAAACAGTATTTTTCTCTTCTTACTCTCTTAAAGAGACCTTCTGTCTGACTCTCAATTACACTCATTAGCAGATAACCATCCCTGAGGCTATATTTCAGGTAATGTTTACTAAAATACACAGCACCTAGTTTCTTAACAGAACTCTCACCAGATACTCTCAATAAATACTTGAAAAACTACTAAAGGACAAGAGACCCCAGGCCCAAGGAAGGCTTAGCGGTAAGCTGTGGTCCAAAGACAAAGCAGGGTCCTTTGTAAAAAGGTTGGTTAGAAGAGTGGAATCTCACTTATATGTGGACTTTTTGTCCTGATCTAAGAAAATGAGGAAGAAAATATTTACAAATAGAGAGGTAAAGTCTTTAAGACTAGCCATTATTTAAATAAAATTCATTCACAGGTGAAATATAAAACATTCTATTTGCTTATTGATGTACTTGGTGAAACTATCAACAATACAGGTATGAAAGGTGCCAACAAGAAATGTTTACAGCTGAGAGGAGTTTCGGTGAAGGAATTTGGGCGGGCGGACAGGCAGACAGCGTGAACGGCACTCCAAAGCACTCCATGTTAGCCCATTTGCAGTCTCCTTTCATTCTCCTGCTTTGCTCAAAGGGGGGAATGGAAGCCAGACTGTCTAATCTAATCACATCCCTGGCTAAAAGTTCCAATTATTTGGAGTTACCCATCCAGATTTTAATATACATACAAATTACCAAGGCATCTCATGAAAATGCAAATTCTGATTCAACAGCTCTGGGTTGGGGCCCCAAGGTGACACCCATGCTGCTGATCTGCAAACCCATACTTCTAACAGGTACTGGAGATTCCTTCTATGGGGGAAACCTTAATTATCAGCCGTGTGAATGCTGAGAATTTTCGTATTTTCTAGTATCAAGGTAAGAATAAGCATTACACTACAACATCATGTTTGATCTCAAATATTTAAAAAATAGATGACAAATAAATGATGTGACATTACACACTCATTGATCTATTCATCTCACAAATAATTACTAAGCACTGCCCTGGCTGGGCAACTTAGTTGGTTGGAGTATCACCCCCTGCAACAAAAGTTTGAGGGTTTGATTGCCAGCCAGGGCACATACCTGGGTCGCAGGTTCAATTCCCACTTGGGGGATATACAGGAGGCAACCGATCAAGATTAATCTCTCTCTCCTCCCCCCCTCTCTCTCTAAAATCAACAAACATATCCTTGGGTGAGGATCAAAAGTAAATATTAAGCACCTACTTACTCTGTGTCATGCACAGTTCTACACTCTGAGGACAAACTTAAAAACAGAGCAAAGTCCCTGCTCCCCAGGATGATGATTATATTTTAGCGGGGTGGGGGACAGATTATAAGCAAAAAAATACACACCACAAGGCAGAGGGTAAAAAATAAAACCAAAGCAAAGCTGGATAGGAGGGTGGGTGGTGCTATTTTGCCAGAAAGGACCTCTGGTTTTGTTACCCTGTGTGTCTAATCTAACCCCTTTCTTTGGAAAGTACCAAAGTCGATCAATACAACTCCTTCCCAATTCACTTTTACTAACCTTACAACAAGGGGGAAAGAAAAAAATCTCCCAAACTCTCCAGCTGTGTAGAGCCAACCGACTCTTAAATATTTAGCCACACCAGAAAGAGCTTGCCAATTTTAACAAAGTATGTGGCCCTTATCCCAAGGTCAAGCTGGAAACCAAGCAGACAGATCAAAAGAATGATGACGCCCTTCGAGTTTCACCTGCCATGGTTTCAACATACTTGGGACTCAATATGACAGTCACTCTTAATTTCTCCAGCTGGCTCAAGAACCTCAGTGGTTTCACACAGATCAAAAATAGAGGCAATAAAACCATTCAGTACATTGTAATAAGTCTTCATTTCGATTGCTTTGTCTCATCTGTTTACAATATGTTGTTTATTTATCAATTTATTTATATTTGTACAGGATAGCCCACAATACACTTTAATTCAGGCTTTCCTGATATGAAAACTTAATATACGGAAACACAACACAATAGCTCTTTTTCCCCCTCAACATTATGCCCTGGGAAAACAACTAGGTTCTGCACACTGTACTGTTTGTGTCTCTGTTTGTCAGAGCTATTTGTAAACTGCAAAAATGTCCTTGCTATCTCTCAACATGGACGAAAACACGCCATATGAGAGACATATATCTTCAACGAAGGAACAAGTAATCCCAGAGGGCAGGAAGCTTTTGGTTTTATTTGCATTTGTCTAATTTGACTTATGCGGAATTGTGCCCCCTCCCACCACAGCATTTTAATGTGTTTACATGTTACAACTCCCTGAAGACTCAGCTGATAAAATTCTGCCTTGGAACTAATTATACTTGGAGACAATCCTACTCTCCATGGATACACTCTTGAGTTAGAAACTTCAAATCCTGATGTTTAAACAAGTCCAGAGCTCCTCCCTGCGGATTTCATCTGTGAATGCTGTTCCTTCCTTGACTGTAGGAAAAATAATCTAGGAGGCACCTTTGTAAAGAGATCCTCGGATTTGAGAACAAATGTGTGTAAAATTGAAATGTCTGTTTAAAGTATTAATTATGCTGCCAAGTAAATACTCATTGATGTAGGACTTAATTTTGAAATAAATCCAGTTGTTGGAGTTACTGTATAAATGTTCGGTGAATCACCTTTCCACATATGCTAGTGCCGTCCATACTGTGCGGTTCGGAGACAGTGAATACGTGACCCGCCATTCGTGCGGAGTGACATGGGGTTGTGCTCTCTCTCCTATTCTTCCAGGACTCACTAGCTTGGTCGGAAATGCCAAACGACGTACCAGCCAAGCCCCAGGTATGGCAGGAAAGCCAGCACTACAGCTGTGCGACCGGTACAGCCACACAGGGGTGCTTGGAGTTCAACGCACTTCAGTCTTTGTCTTAAAATGTTTAATAATTTTATCTTTGAGTTTGTCCAGTGAGATGATGGAGCATGTGCCAGGGGCTGGAGCCTTGGCTGGGGTGCAGTCCTGTCTACCACTGCCCCCCTGGGATGGGTTCTCGGCTGCCCGGTCCTGACTCCATGCTGCTGCAGGCCCCACTCAACCTCCCACCCCCACCCACCCCCCTTTTAGGCTGGTAGCAACAGAGCATGCTTATTTAGCAGAGGATTTGGCCACAGCAAGCTTTTCACCTGCCCCTGACCCAGGTACCAAGCACAGCCTAGTGTGGCAGTGGCAGTCACCTGGGGATCACCTGTCCACTGTTGGTTAAGACAGCATTTCCATGGGGAGTGGGGAACGATTTCCCACAGAGGACTCGTGCCAACAGGACAGGGAGCCTGGGAGCCAGTGGAGCCGTGCCCAAGTCCCAAGCACCTGTGAGCATCTACACTCATCCAACACCTATCCCAGCGCCCAAGGGACTGTGGCATTAAGCAGCAAGAAAAAAGCGCTATGACAGGTCAAGAGGAACTGCAGAAGCACAGGGGTCGGCAGACCTAGGTTTAGAGTGCTGAGTACACAAAACACGGAGTTTATTCTTGCGTTATTATTTATTACTTACTGTACTATATTCCAGACAAACAACGGTAAGCCTACTTTTGCCCACCTTGTAATTTAGTACCGTCAGGGGCACTTTGGTCTTGCTTTTAAACAAGGGCTCCACACTGTCATCTTGCCCTGGGTCCTTCAGGTTGTGTAATCATAACGAATGTGTGTGTCCTCCTACAATACAGATGTTGCAGCCCTAACCTCCACTGTGATGCAGAGGAGGCCTTTGGGAGGTGACTGGCCTTAAATTAGGTCCCACCCTCGCAGTGGCACTCTGGTCCTAACAAGAAGATGGGGAGAAGGGCCTGTGAGCACAGAGTGAGGAAACGATTGTCTACAAGACAGGAAGTGGGCTCTTACCAGGAGCCAAATCTGCTAGCTCCTTGATCTTGGACTTTCCAGCCTCTGGAACTGTGAGGAAGAAATGTCTGTTTTTTTAAGTCACCTCGTCTATATTTTGTTCTAGCGGTTTGAGCTGACACCTGCCTTAAATATATGCTTTAACCAAAATGTTTTCAGAAAAGATTTCCAAAACTCCATATTGTCTTCTTGTTGAATGATTTCTCTAACTGGATGTACAGAAGCTGCTAACGATTGTGAGTATATGAAAAGAATACTTCATTGTTGGCCAGCCCAGGGGGTGTAGGTGGTAACTCTAGCTGCAGAAACCACCTTCGTAGTTTTCGATAAGATATTTCATCAGGTCGTACATAAAGAAGCCACTACTCAGACACATACAGATGGCTTAATTCCTTCTTCAAATGTTTGTGATTATCAACCCCCATTTGTTGTAACAGAAGTATTAGAACTGAAGGGAAATACACCGACTGCTTGAGGCTAATTAGCCTGTATTTTCTTCTAAATAATTGAGAAACATTTTATAAAAGGTATGGATTGAAATCTGGAATCTGAGTTCATGTTTCTAGAGCATTATGGAAGGGAGATATTAGAGAAAGTTTGAACAGTGGCTTATAGATAAAAGATTTCCTGGGGATGCAGAAGGCACAGGAAAGTATATCTTAGGATGTGAGGAAAATAATACTGACACAAGGCTGACTGCAACTGAAGCATTGATAACGAGGGGAAGTGGGGAGCCACTGAAGGCTTTAAGGGATTAAAATGGCAAAGGCAGTAACAATCAAGATGGCTAGCGCTGAGCGAAGGGGAAAAGCAATTAATGAAGTGAGAACGATGCATGGTGGGACTCTAAGCTGATGCGGTAAGACTGCA
The DNA here is from genome assembly GCF_022682495.2 of Desmodus rotundus. Lineage (NCBI taxonomy): Eukaryota > Metazoa > Chordata > Mammalia > Chiroptera > Phyllostomidae > Desmodus > Desmodus rotundus. The sequence continues at coordinate 147,910,336 of NC_071391.1, forward strand.
TTTTCGAAGCCATGAAGGCAAATCCATTTCACTGGTCTGTAGCCACATCTTATATGTCCTGCAAGGTCAGAACTGACCAGGGACAGGAGAACGTGGCAATATGGGCTAAGAGGGGAAAACAAAACAAAACAACAACCAAAAGACCTAGCTGGTCAAGAGCTAAGGACTGAGTAGACAGAGAGGTGTAAATATTATGTGAACACTAACTGGGAGGTGGACTACCAGAGCAACAGCGGTTCCCCGGAGACACTGAGGAGACGAGCTTCTCAAAGAAGTGAAGGAAGAGCTTCAGGGAGCAGAAAGAGACCTGCCCAGCGAGTGAGCCATTAGCTGAACAGGGGCCCTAGCAGCAGGGTCTGGTGAATCCTAGATAAACCCACATTAAAAGGACAGCCGCCAGCTCTCACTGATGCATTCCTGCCTGATTCCTCCAGGGACAAACCCTCCTGGAGGAAGGGCCCTGACCCCGCCCCCAGAAGCTCTAACTTTCCCACTGACGGACTGCGAACTGCGCAGGATGCAGAGCACTTAGCACCCTCAGCCTCGCTTTAAAGGCAGAGATGATCACTCACCTTAATGAATAAATGAGATGTAAAAGCCTTTACGAGATCAAGAAAAAGGTACTTAGTGTTTTCTACCAAGTAGACAAATCATTAATCTACATTCTTTCCTCTCTCAATTACCCCGAGGTCTTAAATTTCACTTTAAATACATTGTTTAATCTAAACTGGCATTTTTAGCAAGAAATAGGGAGAACCAGAAGAATACACTGGACTTATTAGTGACATAAACCTTTGCCAAGATTCATAGTTAAGTGAACATGAGATGTGGGCAAAGTGTGCCAAAACACCTCTAAGGTATTTGTCGTAGCTAATAGTTACCATGTATTGTACTATGTATAATATATATAAAGAGGTGTGTCTGCAGATACAATATTTACGGGTGAGTCCACCAAACTCAAGTAGTTTGATTATAGTTTGGCCTTATTCTGTTTCTTTTTATATTTGTAGGCTATTGTATTATATTTTACCTTTTGATTCTATTCCTGGTAGAAATTTACTTAATGTTTCTTAATTTCCTGAAGTTTCCTGGACCTGTGCGTCCATCAAGAAATGAACATCAGGCTAGTTCTCCAGCCTCTGAATTGCTTTGGGGGAGGTGAATACTAAGAAACAAGGTTCCTGTTTATTTCGTTCAAGTCTCCATCCCATTTGCTATGGAAAGTAGAGTCTACTGCTCTACCTTTTAAAAGCTTTATTATCTGATAAATTTGGAAATCCTAAATATTCTTTTACCTTAAATATTCATCTTCTAAGCTCTTATAGCTAAATGGAAAAATAATCATCGATTTTATTTAAGGTCATCCACCCTGTAGATCACAGGTGGAAAACACAAGGCCCAAGGGCCAATTCCAGCCCTCCACCTTGTTTTATCCGGCCCAGCACCTTGTTTCTACCTGGCAGCAACACAGAGCTCTCCTTTAACTGTTAAGGAGTAGTTACATTTACACAGTCCTAAAATTACATTCGGCCCTTTGAAGGCAACCTCGAGGCTGATGTGGCCCCTGGTGAAAATGAGTTTGACACCCCTGCGGTAGATCATTCTTGGTTTGTTGTCTGCATTTGTAATTAAAACCCTGAATTTCAGATAGATGTGACCTTTCCACTCAAAATTCCTGGGCCCTGTTTTCTATCCTTGAACACACAAGGAGCCCATAGATCAGGGTGAAAATCTCCTGAATTAAATGGATTTAATTCCCTTTAAAAAATGCAATATTAGCTTCCTCACTTTGTTAAATGTCATTTGGAAAACATTTCCCAGTGTTAAATAATTGTAGTAACTTTAGTGCTGACATACATAATTGCTGCTTTTAATATAAGTACAGAAATATCCTTTAATTCAAGCCTTTGAGTTCTCCATATGTAATTCATTACTTTGGTGAATTGGAGACTCCATTATAATGATACTATGAAGTGAACTCTGTAGGAAGTAGGTTCATCTTGGATTAATTCCAAGGATACTTAGGTATCAAAAGGACTTGCTTTCAAATAGCCTTAACTCCAAGGTAAATCCAGAGTATGAACTCCATGGAAAATATTAAAAGGAGGCTTCCATGAAGCTGCTCCGCTAAATCAAATCTGCTTCTAATTGAATCATGTGTAATGTTTAGACTTCCCCAGATTAGTGGTTGATTTCCTGGCAAAACTTTGTAAACACCAAATAGTCAATAAATTACCATCTACAAAGCAGGAGATTTTAAACACATGCCAAATGTAATTCCCTTCTCATGAGCACCTAAATGTTTTTCTGAAAGAAGCTCTATTTTCAGATACAGTGTTTTGTGGCTCACAACTTTCTGTGCATTACAAACTACTAGAAGACTGCTAATTGATTGCCTTACTCATTTATTTTGCAAGGAACTTACCATAAATCTTAATAATGACAATTTACTTCCTCACTCTAGACCAAGCTACATTATTAATCAAGCTGGTTTAGCTTGGGTGGAAAACCAAAATATTTCAGTGAGCAATTGTTTAATGGAGAAGAAAATTTCAGTGTGCTGTTCCAAGCCTGATAGCTTATGTAATAGTACCATCTAGTGGATGCTCATCTGCAATACAGGAAACTAGTAAATTTTATGTTCTGATTCAGGTAAAGTAAACGCTTCTTTTTAAAATAAGAGGTTTTGTTGTGTGTATACTTAGGAGACATCGTACATCCTCAACAAAAGTATCTGAGCCGGTATCTCCCAGAAAAACACTTGAAAGAACTAAAGAGCACACCGATCACCTCACTGTGAAATTTTATTTTTATAAGACCTGGGACAGCTAGTCTGTGGGATATAAAACAAGGATGTCATCTGCAGTCTTATGAAGTTCCTTTAATCCGAACTACTGCATAGGGTATTCCAAAAGAGCAACATCCTAACTGGATAATCTCAGGACACTAGAATGATGGTCAAATAAAGCTGCAGATATATATTCATGGAATACTCGGTTATTGAGCAACCAGTGTGAAACGCATTTGTCCTAGGGAGACGAATGTGAATAAGTTCAATTCCCTGACTCTAAGGAGCTCAAAATATCATTGGAAAGCCAAATAAACAAAACTAGAAACAAGTGCAACCAAAGAAGTGTATAAAAAGTAGAGCAATAGCAGTGGGTGATGGCACAGACCACCTCTCCAGCAGAGGATCAAAGAAGGCCTCCTAGACGAGTAGCAGGGAACTTGGCTCAAAATTAACAATAACGCTTCACAAAATGAAAAGTCCCAAGGCACAGTGGCTCCAGGGCAAGTTAATTCAGTCATTCAGTGATAGCATCAAAAGCAAAGCGTGAAGGAGAAAGGCAGCGGAAGCTGTCCGCCTGGTGGAGAGGGCTGTTCTCACCGCTGATGTTGCTCAGGATGCCTGGCACATGCTGCTGCGGACAAGCAGGCTGACCTTTGGACTTCTGGTCAGTTTTACTACTGTCTGTAAATTCTCTACAGGCAATGCAGTCCCTTTCTGCCTTTTTGGCCCAGTATCTGGTAATGAAGAAGAAAATGGAAAAAGGGCATTTTTCTGTTAATTCAAGGAGGAGGAAGAGTGGAAAGAGAATGCAGTCATCAGTAATTGATAGTGCCTGTTTTACATGTCTTGATGGACAGAAATGTGAAGAGTCTTTTCCTTAGCAACAGAGAGAGGTGTTTGGTGGGTCTGCTCACTGACAGGCTCTCTCCCGTCCTGTATCTTCCGGGGCCTCTGGCCTTACCCCTGAGATTGCATTCCTTGTCTGTGTTAAATCTGAGACAGGCCGGGGAAGAATGCCTTCTCGGGCAGTGCGTATCTTTGGCAGCCTAACGCTCCATGTCCACTCCTAATCCAATCACTGGTCAGGAAAGATGATTTATAATCATTGGCTTAGTGAAATAAATAGTAATGTATGGCAGTGTATAAAACATCCCACAAATTGTGATTTAATTGGAGAGGGAATTGAGGAGTGGGTGATAGGTAGACAAAAAGGTGGGGAGATTATGTACAGTTGCTAAAATTATTCTGTGGAGAATAAATTTACATATTTTATATATAGACACAATGAAAATTAACTGGGGTTTATTCCAGAAACGCTTAGTATGTTACAGTAGACAATATCAATCAGGAAAGTTACATGTAACCACCCTAGATACTAAAATAGAAATAGATGGATACTTCCTGAATATAATACATATTACATATGTATTGATATATTTTATATAAGTATAAATATGTAAAATAAACATTTTATATTACATATATATGTAAAACAATATGTGTATAGTTCTATTTCAATCCCAAAGCCAACTTAACAGGAATAAAGGCAATCCTATTAAAGTCAGTAATAAGAAAAGAATTTCCACAGTGATCATTGGCTAGTAGGTACAAGCCAGTTCAAGTAAACAAAAGAGGGAAATACAGGACATAAAAATTGGAAGGAAGTAAAATAATCATTAATTATAAATGATTTAAGTGTGTATCTAGACGAATAAAAAGAACAGAAAAACCATACAAATAATAAAGTCACTCTGTAAGATGGTTAAATACAAAACTAATGTATAGTTCGGTATCAATAGCCTTCACTTGGTCAAATAACCAATTAAATGTCATAAAAAAGGAATTATTCACTTAAATAATAACAGAACACATATTGACAAGAACAATTTACGAAATGTATAAATCTACACCGAACAACTACAAAATGCTCACTGAGGTTTAAAAGACTTGAACAAGTGGAAGATATATCATGTGCTTGGCTAGGAATACTATCAAAAAGGTGTCAAATCTTTATAAATTAATCAAAATTTGACACACTATCCATTTTAAATAACAAAAGATTTTTTAATTAAACAAGCAGATTTTAATTCACAGTGAAAATGAAATGGTATGAAAAAGAAGAGTGAAGAGAATAAACTTGCCTTGCCGTGCTGGGATACTGTGAAGCCATAAAAAGAATGCAAGACGATTTTTATATATTCTTCCAAAAGACATTGTTAAGGAGAGAAAACAAGGGTTAAAATAGCATCACAGTGTGCTTATAAATTTGCACAGGCTACTTATAAAGCATCATTTTAAAAGATATCAGAAAAAGCATTTAGGAGGGAACTGAGTATCTAGGAAACAAAATAAGATACGACTATGAATAATGAGATTAGGCAAAGGATAAGTATTTGTAGATGAATAAAGTCTGAACCATTTCAAGCAATACAGTTATTAATTTCTTTCTTAATATGAGGTCTGGCCAGAAAAAGTCCAGTCACTCTTAATATAATGAGAATGGTTTGCACGACATCAATGTAACCTGGCAGCCAAAGAGGGTGGACTGGAACATGCATGTGTGAACAATGACAACTTCACTGTACTAGTCAGTGGGGGTATAGACACTGTTGAGTGTGCATGTGTACTGTGTGGCCATCACATTGAAAATGACTGAGCAAGTAGAGCAAGGAATCTGCATCAAATTTTGCATTAAGCTTGAACATTTCTCCACAGAAACTATGCAGATGATTCAGAAAGCCACACTTACAGGCAAATGGGGACTGGCAGCTTCATCATGACAATGTGCCTGCTCATGCATCACAACTCCTTTTGGTGAAACACCAAATCACCCTGGTGACTCGGCCCCCCTGCAACCCAAGATTTGGAGCCCTGTGACTTCTGGCTTTTCCCTAAACTAAAATCACCTTCAAAAAGGAAGAGGTGTCAGACTGTCAGTGAGATTCAGGAAAATACAACGGGGTGGCTGATGGCAGTTGGGAGAACTGTGTAAAGTCCCAAGGTGCCTACTTTGAAGGGGACTGAAGTGTTCATGTACAATGTTTCTTGTATCTGGTATCTTCTTTAACAAATGTCTCCATTTTTCATATTACATGGCTGTATACCTTCTGAACAGACCTTGTATATTATCTTACTTTTCACAAGATGTTTTTTCCATAGCTCCCTGAATATTTCATTCATTCGTTTTGATTTTTCCAAGCATTTGATACTATGCCTTTTCTTCTATGTGCAACTTTTGACATACTCCTTAACTTCTGATGTTAGTTCTCTAAGTTTTTTCTAAGTAAACTGGGGGGGGGAGGCTCCGCCCACAGGCCACACACACACCACCACCCCCGCCCCCCGGCCTCCAGGGATGAGAATAAGTCTACCAAGACAGATCTGCTTGGGAAGGAAAGGTGGCCCATCTCTCAAAGGAGAAGGACCAGGAGCCTTTTCCTCAATGAGCTTTTATTGGGTTCAATTTGCACAGGAATACAGGTAAAGCTCATCAATCATTGTCAGGCAGTAAGGATCAAACAATAGAAAACATACAAAGAATTCTGAGGGCTTATTCTGAGTTAGGGTCAGTTAGCTAAAGGGCTATAAGATTTTGGGAAACAAACTCATTTCAGGTTTGAACCCTTATCATTTAAATTGAGGGTATTAGCAAAGCAGGTTTCACAGGATTTTATGCATTCTTTCTTAGGCCTGATCACCCTGGGGAATCTGCCCTTTCCAGCACAGGACTGCACCATCCTCTGTCATTGTTTCAGGCTTAAGTCAGGCAGGGGAAGTATGGCAGCCAAGAGATTAGGAGACTTCTTGCAGAGAGAGTGAGGACTCAGGCTATGTCAAAGCCAAGGTGCAAGGGTCCATCACCCCCTTTTTCTGTAGCCCCCCGAGTCCTTCCCTGTGGGCCTTTTTCATGACCATGCCTGTCTTAGGTCGTCCCTCCCTTGAGGAATCTTACCCATCATTGGCTAACTGGTCAAGCTCAGGGCCAAGCAGGGTAAAGTAAAGTGGGCAGAGGTGGCGCCCCTGCCGGGGAGATAAGCTTTGTCTCCTTAGTGGCTTATGGTCCCAAGGTCTCTGACTCAGCCTTAACCATGGGGGGTTACAGTTTCTGAAACCAGGCAGGGCGGTTCCCAACAGTGAACTATAACAGCAGTTTGAATTTTGACCCAAGTTCAGAGGCTTATTATATGACATAAAATTGACATAATTTAACCTTTGCTTCAAATTAATTATGAAATGTTATATTTGTACCTGTACATGCAGGTTGGAGGAATATAGCAGTGTAGAAATCCTAATTGCTGGATGTCACTTTATTGAAAAAATTTCTAATTGCCACTGATTTTTCATCATCTGTATCTGTCTTATAAAGTCAGTTTATATATAGATAGATATGGCAGAATCTCTGGAGTAGTATAACATGGCTGATTTCCTACAAAATGAATTATTAAATCACAGAACAAAGCAATCGCATCCTGAGTGATGACCGTGTCCCCAGGCGATCTTCACTATTGTAGTTACCGGGGCCTTTGGCTCGACAGCAGTGTCATAAACATCATCTATTATTAACGAGCTGCTCACACAATGGGCCGTACGCAGTTCTTTGTCACAGGCCCTCACTTTCTTTCTAATACCCACCACATTTACCTTACTAATGGGGTGCAAGGACGTTCCCCTAACCATGCCAGCAATGCGCGTGGGGATGTTCCCCAGGGGCACTTTCTCCTAAAGCTGTTTATTATTTTATCCCCAGAGTATGGTTTTGCAGAGATGACACTTGAACAAAACATCCTCTGAATTCCCTTTAATGAATGAGTTTTAACATGATTCCATAGGCAAGAATATTTAGATTTTATTTCTAATATTACACTGACAAGATAGGCTGAGGTTCTGAATAAATCTCTTTCCAAACAACACTTCAGAGTCCAAATAATACCCTGACATATAGGTTCGATTAATGAGTTAACACGGACAGGCAAGGAGGTGACATGAATACAGATAAATAAGGGTAGATGAGAGACAGATAGATAGATAGATAGACAGACAGACAGACAAGAAGGTGATTACCAGACACCAGCAGGGCTTCCTCGAAATAGACTCTGAAATTGTTCAGCAGTACAATAGCTTTGTAATCTTCATATCAGCCTGTGGCTCTCAAGTAATTCTCAGAATTCCAAAAACACTTCTTCCGCTTTTAACATATTCATTTATTCCCCATAAGTGCCAGCTAACCATATGGTTACCATTTACCACTGTTGTAATTTTTAATTGGGAAGAGGGCACTCTTGCCTCGCCCTCACCCTGGCTCCCTTGCTGGGGAAAAGGGTCGGGTGTAGTTCAGAACTCTGGGTAAGCGGACGCTGACACACTTCCCACCCTGTAATCACGGTCTAGTGAGGCCCACTGGTGCCAGAGGTACACTTCATAGAAATGCATAAAATTAGCACATGTAAAAAGAGTCCAATCTTTTCAAAGCCCTTGAATTATTTTAAGGGGCTCACCAAAAACACCCAGTAAAACCAGTTACTATTTAGCAAACAGCCGAGAATGAAAAATGGTATCTTAGAAAAAGTAAAAGGATGTTTTCTGCAGTCCTATGTTTCGCTGATGATTTCTTGATGGTTAAATCTAATATACAAATGTAGGTCTTGTTTGGAAATAGTAAAACCTCACAAGAAAATAAACAATGGTCAAACCAAATAAAACCCTATGTATTTCAAAAAACAGCATTTCTTCATGAACTAGTTCAAAAATAGCCATCTTCTATGCGATTATTTTTTCCACAGAACTAAGGGTGTGTTCTGATCTTGCTGGAGGAAAACTGAATGCAGCTGAATAGGATGTATCTCTAGCTCCACTCTGATGCTGTTCCTAATAGTAATAGCTACCATTCACTCAGCACACACTATTTCTTCTTTTACAAAGGTGCTTACAAATGAGCCTTTGTCACCTCTCACCCTCTGGACAACCCTGTAAAGAAGTAAATCTTCCCTTTTCATGCATAAGGAAGCTGATGCTCAAAGAGTTAAGTGACTGGCCCAAGAGGGCAGAGTTAACAAAATGGCAGTGTGGTCTTCTGGCAGGAATGCAGATTGGTGCAGCCAGTGTGGAAAACATTAGAGAGTTACCTCGAAAAATTAAAAATGGGCCCTGGTGGGAATGGTGTCGCGTAGATTGAAAGGTCACAGATTCAAGTCCCAGTCAGGGCACATACTCGGGTTCTATGTTTGATCCCTGGTCTGGGCACATAACAAAAAGCGATCAATTGATGTTTTTCTCTCACATCAATGTTTATCTTTCTCTCTCTGTCTCCCTTCCTCTCTCCCTCCTTCTCTTCCTAAAAGCAGTGAAAAAAAAAAATAAAGCAGTGTCCTTGGGTGAGGATAAAAAAATAAATAAAAATGGAACTGCCTTATGACCCAGCAATTCTGCTTCTGGATATATACGCAAAGAAACCCAAAACACTAATTCAAAAGAATATATGCACCCTTATGTTCATTGCAGCATTATTTACTATAGACAAGCTATGGAAGCAGCCCAAGTGTCCACCAGTAGATGAGTGGATAAAAAAGCTGTGGTACATATATGCAAGGGAATATTACTCTGCCGTCGAAAAGAATGAAGTCTTACCATTTGCAACAGCATGGATGGGCCTAAGTGAACTAAGTCAGTCAGCAAAAGACAAATACCATATGATTTAACCTGAATGTGGAACCTTAAGAAAAATATAAACAATCTAAATAGAAACAGACTCAGAGATACGGAGAATGGACTGGTGGTTGACAGAGGGGAAGGAGGTTGGAGGACTGAGTGTAAAAGGTGAAGAGACTGTGAACAAAAAAGGCCACACACTAGACCTGACCAGCTCAGGGGAGGCCTGTGTGGTAACCTTACAAACTCAGAGACCAAAAGTACCGTATTTTGCTGTGTATAATGCACACCCATGTTTTTGTGTGTATTATACACAAGATTATGCCCATTATTATGCCCATGGTATGTAATGATTATACCCATATATAATGCGCATCCATTTTTTCCCTTAAAAATTTGGGCAAAAAAGTGCACATTATACACAGCAAAATAAGGTGACCACATAAGATGATCTGAAATTAAAACTTTCTAACTAAAAGGAGTTCATGGAGATAGTCATGTCCTAGGGCAGTTTTTTTTCCTAACAAAGGTCAGTCTTCACATTGACTGAGCCTGTTGGTTTTTTTACACCTAGGATAACATACCTGATAACAGACTTTTGCCATAACAAAGTAATTTCCTACCCCTCCCCCCATCCCCTCAAAACACAGCCACCTCATCAGAGTGGAGACCACAAATCCCCTCATTGTTATTGTTATCATCTTAATTGTTGACTGGTAACTATCCTGTACCCACCTGTGTAAAAGGAGTATGTGTCTTTCATTTTACTTTGTATCCAGTCCCAGAGGTTCTCCCCACCTGCCTTGCTTCCTCCCACCTTGCTGATCTATCCCCGGTGGATTTCATGTAACCCCCAAACCTCTTCCCCTTTGATTCTGATGCATGAAACAAGTTGTAAACTGCCTCATTCAGGAGCATTATCTCAATCCATTGAGATTTTGCTTCCTGGCAGTTGTTGTCAATTTGGCACAAACAAACTCATAAAAATCCTCTTTAGGTTTGGGTGTTCTTACATCAACAGTGTAACTTACATGGTGCCACACTTTTTCATGGTAGGTCAGTATCGGCCACTTACTCTAGGTTAATTTAAATTTGATATGACATATGTTCTAATTAATTTTAGACATTTTAACTAATAACCCACATCTCCTTCTCCCACTTAAATGTGGATCACAGAATACAGAAGAATGCAACTGACTGTAGTATAGGTACAACACTGAATCCATTCTAATTGGGCATTCATTCTAAAGCAAAGCATCTGCAAACTTTAATAATTTATAAATAGAAATTAATTTCTTGCGACATCACAGCTAATTGTGATACATCTCTGCATCGACACCGGGGTTAAGAACCACTCATGTGGCATATAGTAGATACTCAAATTTTAATTTCACTTGATAGAAGTTAGAGTTTTACTTAAATTCAAATGAATCTTCAAATCGAATGTGTGAGGAAGAAAGAATGGAGGAAATAAACAAGCCACAGTCATCTAAGCAATGACTCAACATCTCCAGGGCCTGGAAACTTGCTAACTCCTGAGGCAGCTCATTATAATACTGCAGAAGCTTTTTCCCTGGTGCTCCCTACCACCCAATGGTGCATGTCCCACCTTATGCAGCCACACAGAACTAAGCCGCACTCCTGCTTATCCATGACAGTCCTAGAAATATTTTAACACGTCACCCTTTTTCTTTCCAGGCTGATCATTGCCAGTTCTTTCAACTATTTCTCCCACACGGTGAATTTCCCATCTTCTCACTATCCTGGTTACTCTCCTCTACTCTTCTTGTCTGTGTCTCCTTTCTTTAATGTGTCTCCTACGTTAAGCACGCTCACTGGAGGTGTTGGCTCCTATAGCCTTGATGATGCCAACTGAAATAAAGAGGTAAACTGAGGCAAGCTTGAACTACCAGAAATTGAGTGTATTCAGGAACAACAGAGGAATTGCAATTCTGCAAACACATGCTGTAGCAAGTTACAGCAAAGTCTGTTCAGGATTTGGGGTAGCCTGCACTTGTGGGGGAAGTCCAGAGTCTCACCAGTAAGTACCTTGGTTTGAGGATGGGAAGAGGTTCTTGGCAGATGTTCATGGGTCACGAGATAAATTTGGTCTCCTGTAAATCAGGCCTTTACGGCAAACCAGGCATTCTTCTGAAGGGGCATGTGTGAGATTCCCCATTTCATAGCTTCCGGTTCCATTTTCAATGGAAATCCTTTCTCAACGACTCAGTGAAAGTGGCCTAATCGTTCTGTTGTGCCAAACAGCTGGCGACACTGCCTAGTGTTACCTTTTGCTCTTTGGTCCTTGCTATCACTGCTATCATCCTAAAGTGGTGATTTCTAACTTGGGTTCCTAGAAACCCTAGAATTTACAGAAGTGCTTCAGGGCAGTTCAGGAGCAGCCAACAGTCAAGACTGAAAACCTCTCACATCCCTGCCTAAACTAGAGCAACTTCACTTTTATCCAACTCTGCATGGGATTTCACTCGAAAAGATGGCTCTGGGGGAAAAGTGATTTCAAAGTTTGAATAGCATTGACCTAGAACAGAGGTGGGATAGTATAAGGATGTCCAGAAGACAGCAGGAATTCAGGGGTCCAAATATCTACTCTGGCAAGAACACCTTGTCCCAGAGGCTCAGTTTCTTCTAAGCAATGTATGAACTTGAGATGAACGTAACAATTGCACTCAGAGGATATTTCCACTGTTCTCTCTTCTCCAGTTTTCTTGAGATATAATTGACATACAACAGTGCGTAAGTTTAGGTGTACAAGGTCTGTCCAGAAGGTATCCAACCACGTAATATGAAAAGTAGAGACATATATTGAAGAAGATACCAGATATAAGAAACATTGTAGGGGGAAGGAGGGTATAAGGGGACTAAATGGTAAAAGGAAAAAATACAATAAAAATTAAGTAAAAAAAAAAAAAAACATTGTACATAGGATAATGATGCCTCAGCCTCCTTCAAAGTAGGCACCTTGGGACCTCACCCAGTTCTCCCAGTCACCATCAGCTGCCCCTTTGTATTTTCCTGAATCTCATCAACAGTCTAAAATCTCTTCTCTTTCAAAGGTGATTTTAGTTTTGGAAAAAGCCAGAAGTCGCAGGGTGCCAAATCTGGGCTGTAGAGGGGCTGAGTCACCTGGGTGATTTGATGTTTCACCAAAACACTCTGAACAAGACCTGATGCGTGAGCAGGCGCATTGTCATGATGAAGCTGTCAATCACCAGTTGCCCATAGCTGCGGCCTTCTGAATCATCCAAATAGTTTCCGTGGACTAATGTTCAAGTTCAACGCAAAATTTGATGCAGATTCGTTGCTCTACTTGCTCAGTCATTCTGATTGTGATGGCCACACAGTATATATGCCCACTCTATGGAGTCTACTGCCATCACTGACTAGTTAAGGCAGTAGACTCCAGTGAAGGCAATCTCCCCAGTGAAGTCATCACTCTTCACGAATTCCAGTCCACTCTCCTTAGCTGCCACACAAACCATTGATGTCACACAAACCATTCTCATTATATTAACAATGGCTGGATTTTGCCAGACTTTGTCATATAGTATAATTATTTGACTTTCATACCATGAAATTATTACAACAATAAGTTTACTTAACATCCATCATTTTATTTAAATACAAGAGAAAAAGTTTTTTTTTTTTCCTTATGGTAAGAACTCAGGATCTACTCTTTAACAACTTTCACAACCTCTGCCACACCACAAGTTTAACTTGGTTATCTTGGTGTACATTACATCCCTAACTTCTATTCCTAATAACACAGGCAGTCTCCTCCTCCCCGCTAAGGTGAGTTCCTGCCTGACACAACTGGGTGTAACCAGTGTGACCTTGCAAAAACTCATTTTCTTTCACCTGACCCTCTCTCCTTTCTGTTCATCCACTCCCGTAATAATTAAGTCCTTAGATAGCAGATTCTGGTCAGCATCAAACAAAGCAAAGCCTCAGGTCTGTTGACCACAGAAAGAGTTTCCATCAAGCTAAAATAACACCTTTGCTTCAGTTGTGTTTAAGCCCCAGGCCCATGAAAGCATAATGACCCTACAGACCAGCATTCACAGGGCCAGACAGAGAAGTGCCCTGGCTGACAGCAGGGCCCAGTGCAGTGACCAACTACTCCCTATCCCGGCCCCAACCAATCAGTAGAGCCCATGACCCCCACTCTTGTAGCCACTGTGATTAATGGCTTTTCTCCCATATAACTCATCCCCTGGAAGCCATCTGGTAGCCAGGTGTCTGAGCACTAGCTTACCTATGACTCCAGGTTTGGCACCATTTCCTCAACAAATAAACCCTTACTTTTTTGGTGGCAAACTCTTGTTTGTGTTTGATTGGGCTTTAATGAGCACAGGCAATTGGGCCCCTTTTAGGCCAATAACACCAGCTCAATCTATTTGGCTGGTATTGGGGACACAGAAGGGGCAATTCCATGGTATATGAGAAGAGTACTTCCTCAAATTCAGAATATGATACTATATTTCTATTCCTGAAGGTCAAAATGAAGGTCAACAACCAGTTTTACCTGGTCAGGGATAGTCACAGATATATTGAGGAAGTACATCCACACAAATGTTTAGGAAACTAGTTCTTAACTGCACCTTAGAATCATTGAGGGAAATTTAAATAATACCAGTACCCAGGCACTACACTGAGAGATTCTGATTTAAATGGTCTTAGATATATCCTGGGTATCAGTATTTCCTAAATCTCCCCAGTGTGACTTTAAGATACAGTCAGAGTTGAGAGCCTCTCATTTAAAGTGAGACCAACTGAACATGATTTAGAGAGGAAACCATTTGCTCAAGTGTGGAGAATCAGTGGAACTAATGGTTGAAGTGACCGAGATTTAATGGGGCTACAGAGAGATTATTCTCTGGCGAGGGTCAGGCAAAGGGGAAAATACCAGGAAGCAACCATTCCATTGAGCATCCCTCAGGCTACAGAATGATCCACTGGCACATTTGGAAGGTAAATCCACGGCACGCTCAACATACACCTTGGAGATATTTCTAAACTGACAGGCATAAACAACAGACTGGCCACAACCAGAAGGACTGCTAGCCAATTGGTGTCTGTTAAGTGTAGTAGAACTAAGCAAGGGTTTGAGTTGGGGAAATGAGGAAAGAGGGAACAGAACAGACTTCAAACTACTCTCTTGCTTGTACCCTCAATTTCCTGACCCCTTGGCTTTTTTTTTCCCTTTAAGTCCTTACTTACTAGGTCAGATATACTGAGCTTGGAGAACTCATTTTTATGTGAAAGTAAAGGGAAAGCCACATTTAAAATGGAGTAGGCGGGCCAGAATGGGGAGCCCTCACACACAACCACGCAAAGTCTATTGGACCCCATCTGGAAGAATGGACTTAATGGGGCCACCTTAATGGGGCTATCACCTCAAGAGGCAGAGACACACCTGTAAGTTGGTACTACTTTACTCTGCAGAAGGAAGATCTCCTTCCTTGCCCAGCAACTCAGCCAATGAGAAGCCATCACCAGCCTGAGCTTTTGGACTTTTCGTTCAAAACAAGTCCTCCGAACTTCCTCCTTTTTCTCAATAAATTTCCTCTCCTTTGATCATTGGACTTGCCTACAGTTTTTGCTATAGTATGCTTGTCCCCAAATTCAATTCTCTGCTATTCCTGAATAAGCTCATTTTACTGGTATAATAACTGTCTGTTTTATTTTTTAGGATAACAGCTTGGAGCTTGCATTCCTGTTGATGAGCTCTAGCTTTTCTTTCCTTTAAGTTTTTGAAGTAGCAGATACATTCCATCTGTTGGCTCCCTTGCCTCCAACTCACTCCGCAGCCCGTAGCAACCTCCCATCCCCTCCACTGCACCCTAACTCCTAAAGACAGAAAATCACCTCCTGGCCACCAAATCCACTCACACAATACTAAATAAAAGTTAGAATGGCCGTGATACTTGCTTTGGAATTAGATAATATTGTTCATTTTCTTTCCCTGCAGGAATTCTCATCTCTCAGAGTTCCTGAAATATTTTACTCTGTATAATGCTTTTCAGCTTTTCAGTCCATAATACTTGGTCCTCTTTCTGTCTCCACACTCTAGCCTTTCCCCCCTCCCACCTTCTGCCCAGAAGAGGTACCACAAATTCACTTCCTCCTTTGAGCATCATATTTATTCCTTTGTATGTTACCATGGTGGATGAAAAAGGGGCCACACGCTAAGCCTTACATGCTCAGGGGAGGCCTGTAAGGTGACCTTCTAAATTCAGAGATCACAAATAACCACATAGGATGGTCTGAAATTAAAACTTCTTAAGTAAAAGTGAGTCATGGTGGGTAGTCATGTCCTAGACCGGTATCTTCCCTGACAAAGGCCAGTGTTTACCGTCCCTGAGCCTATCTATTGTCTTTTTGGCTCTTAATTATTTTATTGTTGTTCAATTACAGTTATCTGCATTTTCTCCCCACCCCTCCCCCCCACCCCATCCAAACACACCTCCCTCCCTCGCTTCCACCCTCCCCCTCAGTTTTGTCCACGTGTCCTTTATTGTGGGTCCAGAAATCCCCTCTCCCCACTGTCCCCTCCCCCCTCCCCTCTGGCTACTGTTAGATTGTTCTTAATTTCAATGACTCTGGTTATATTTTGTTTGCTTTTCTCCTTTTGTTGATTATGTTCCAGTTAAAGGTGAGATAATATGGTATTTGTCCCTCACCGCCTGGCTTATTTCACTTAGCATAATGCTCTCCAGTTCCATACATAAGCTCGCTCTTTCTCTCTGCTGCATAGAATTCCATTGCATAAATATACCATGAGATACCACCTCACACCAGTCAGAGTGGCCAACATAAACAAATCCACAAACAAGTGTTGGAGAGATTGTGGAGAAAAGGGGACCCTAGTGCACTGTTGGTGGGAATGCAGACTGGTGCAGCCACTGTGGAAAACAGTATGGAATTTCCTCAGAAAACTAAAAATGGAACTGCCCTTTGACCCAGCAATTCTGCTGCTGGGATTATACCGTAAGAACCCTGAAACACCCATCCAAAAGAACGTATGCGCCCCAATGTTCATAGCAGCACATTTTATAATAGCCAAGTGCTGGAAGCAACCTAAGTGCCCATCAGCAAATGAGTGTCTATTGTCCTTTTGCATCGAAGATAACATACCTTTGTAAAGTCTGAGTACCCGCCTTCTCGAGGCCCCTCAGGGCACAGTCTCCACCAGAGTACCAGACCAAGGATCTACTCATTGTTACCTTGTTCTCCCCGCCTCCCATCTCTAGTGCAGTAAATGCTACCTATCTTGTACCCACCACTGTAAAAGAAGTGTTTCTCTCTTTATTTTGCTCTTTATCCAATCCCAGAGATTTCCCCACTTTGCTTTCTCCCACCTCCTTAATCTATCACCAATGAATTTCATGCAATCCTCCTCATGCCTCCTCCTTTGACTGTAATGTATAACATAAGGTGCAAAACTGCCATTCTCTGGACCATTTTCTCAGTCCATTGAGATTTTGCTTCCCAGTAATTGTCATCAGCTTGGCTCAAATAAACTCATAAAAATTCACACAGGTTTGAGCGTTTCTTAGATTGACACCGCTATTATTGTTACTGACTTCAAAATCGATATCGGTTACTCAGGTATCTCCAAAGGCCAAATCTATTTACTCACTTGTCTACTAAATATCCACCTAGATGCCCCACAGGCATAGGTAGCCCAACATCCCCAAACACCTCTTCTACCTACCTACACTGCTCCTCTCCCACATCCATACCTCGTTGAAACAGTACAGTCCTTTGTTGTCTAAGGTGTAAAGTGGGAGGAGTCCTTCACAGCTGTTACCCCTTTCCCACCAGCCCCACATTGACGAAACAGTGCTAGAAAAACTCTCCATTTACTCCTTAAATGGTATTTATTCTTTTGAGGAATATGGGCAGAATGCCATTTCATATACCTTGCTTAGCATTCTGTTAGCTGAAGTGGTATTTCAGAGTCTCAGTTTCAACAGCTGTTAATGAAACACCTATTACCTAACTATGGAATTGAATACATAAATCAAATAAAAATACACATGTTTTACCAGTTTTAGATCTTTTTACTGAGAGAGAGAATCACAGGCCAGTCAGATGCTTTTCTTAAGACAAGATTTGATTCTCTCCCATTTCTCCTGAGTCTGATACAAAGATCAGTGTCCTTTATGATCAGTACTACTGGCAGGAAACTAATAACAAAGCAAGGGAAATGCATATTAAGTATGTATTTATTAAAATACAGTAAGAACACAGGTTCTACATATACCAGTCTCTGTATATAGAGGAGTAAGGGCTACCGGCTGAACGAAATTACACACTCTCCTTCCTTCAGTACTACTATTACACAGTAATACTGAAGACAGTATTACACACTCTCCTTCCCGCTGTTTCAGACCATGATGCGAAAGCCATCCACAACTCAAAGCAGAACTTCATAAATCCCTTTTCATTTCTCCTTCTTCCCAATTCTGTCCTGTCTTCCCCCCAAACTTTCTCTCCACGCAACTAGCTAACTATGCCCCCTGCACAGCTTCATTCTACTCCCAGCTAGCCCCTAGCCTCTCCACCTCTTCCCTCTTTTCCTCTAACCTTTCTGGTTTTATCTTTCTCTGCCAGTTTTCCCAATTGAAGGTAATTCTAGAAGCCTAGAATCAGGCTGACAAAGACAGAATTTTCCTTACAGACTAAAAGGAGGGGGGGGATCTGGGTGAGCAAAGACAAAGTGAACTTTTGCTAGTAAAATACTGAAGAAGACTGAGAACACGCATTCCCTATTAATAAATCCTGTGCCCACCACATTCATTTATAGTAAGTAGCTGAATTATAACATCCACACCATCTGCCCAGTGACTTCCAAGTCTGGGAGGAGGGAAAAGCACTCAGGTTCACAGTGCTAGTCTCCTCCACAAAGGTAAACCACTTCTATCACATCTCTTCCACACGTGTGGGAGCTGTGGGTACTGCAAGGAAGTCCCTCCGTTTCCACCAACAATCAAAACGGAGGGCAAGCACCAGAACGGTGGCATGAGGAGCCTGACAGAGCTAGCCCCAGCAAAAGAAACATTGAACTGGGGAAAATTATTTAAAATACAACCATTTAAAGTCTCTTGAAATTGCTCTAAGGGCATACAGCTGATGAAGAAACATTTATTTTTAAAAATCTACTGATTCTTGGCAAGAACAGTGAGAGTCTTCAGCACTGCAGCCACGACCCTCCTTCAACCCCCAGCTCAGCATGAAGCAAGTTATACTCTGGGGGGGAGTGTAGCCAAGAATATAGGGCTCCCCATCCTCCTGTACCTAGTCAGAGGCTATAGTATCTATGGTGTCTCGGGGGGGGGGGGGGGCGGGGGTGGATAGACTCAGAGGCCTGATTCTAGGTGAGTGTAGCTGAGGGTATGAGGGCTCCCTTCCTTCATCCAGCCCTACCCCCTCCCCACCATTCATAGGGTGAAGGCTCTACCCCAAACACAGCAGGATGAGAATTCATCCCTCTCACCCACTCACAGGGTCGCAGTCCTGTGTCAGGAGAGGTGAACCAAGAAGACCATGCTACCATGTACTGCGCCTCCCCAAACACAGCTCATAAAGCCGGGGTTCACACTGACAGAATGAGGCAACTCTCCTTCCTTCAGCTGTGGAGCAGTGACTCAGATTTTGCTCATCTGTAGAGAGACCAGAGGCATTAAAAGCCAAAAGGCAGTGTCTATTAAGTCTTTTCTTAATTTTCCTAGGGAAGAATCTTTCCACTGCCTTCTGAGGTGTATCCACCTGACTCTAGTATTCTGGGATCACAGGGGTACAAGGGGGACAACCATTCACAATGCTGGTTTCACGTGGTCTCCGCACGCTGTCTCATAAAATGTCTCCAGAGACTAAACTGTTTTCTCCGTGTGCAGGGCCATTGAGAGGAAACCTAGCAGTTTGCTCTGTATGTGTATTTCCCCCAATGCCCCATCTTCAGCTTTTTCCCACACCCCCACCGTTATAATGCCTGGTCTCTCTAAATTCTGAGGCTTCAAACTTGTGAGTGTGAGAATTCCCCTTATCCTTGCCCTCTCTCAGGCTGCTTAGGCTGCAGGCTCTTCGCTAGGTTGTCAGTTATCACACATTTATGCACTTTCCTGGTTTTTAGTACCATTTTCTGGCAGAAGAAATAGTTTGGTCACACAACAGCCAGTCATATGTTGCTACTTACCTGTGTCTTCTACGAAGGATGCTGGACAGCTAGGAATGCTTGCCTTCCCATAGCCCCCTGAGGGTCCCAGGTATCCCCTACAAGATAGAAGAAGCAAATGGACTAAATGGGGCTGCAGGAGAGCTTTCCAAAGAAACAGACTCAGTCCTCATGCCAGCCTCCTCCTTTCTCCCTGGAGCTCCAGGGCTCATCCCGGGTCCCTGAGGACACAGGCCACATGCTGGTGTATAACAGGATTTTAGAAATCATGGTGAAAACAAAGGAATTGTAATTACTTGGAAGCCACTGAAATCACGAAAAATCCCAGAAATTGTCAAGTCATGGGACAACACTAGAGCCCTCACTCCCGAAACACGCAAGGATTTGCTTGGGGGATTTTTACTGCATTACCTTTTGCCTCTCTGTCTCCATCCTCCTCTCTTCTCAGCTTTATTTTAGTGAAAAAATTCTGTTAAAAAATTATATATATATATGAATTATATATGGAATATATATATATATATATATATATATATATATGCACAAGCTCCCAGTTTATCTTTTTCTCAGAATTTTCCTTTAGAAGCAAGGTAGGTATACCACTGTGGCCCCCAGAGACTGGCTCCCAGAGGACAGTCCCTACTCGTCCCCCCACTTCTGCTTCCAAATCAGCACTCACTGTTCCAAAAATAGATCAACCCACCCCTCACCCCAGCACATTAGTGAGCTATGGACATTTATTAATGATTTCTTGAAGAAAGCTGAAAACTGTGTTTACATTAAATGACTTATTTACATTAAATAAGTTGTTAAAATAAAATCACTTTGAAAGATCTCTAATTTAATCCATGGGTCATGGTCCTTTTCCCTCCTCCTCCCCTCCCCACCTCAGATGCTTCCTCCAGCCTCCTGCCACCCCAGCCTTCCTATCTGATGCAGAGTAATTTATCGCTGGTCTGTTTCTCGTCCTCACGTGGGTGCATCAGCTAACTTCTTAAAACAAAGATCCATTCTAGGACACATCCTTCTTAGAAAGGAGATTTGGAGAGGGCTGTAAATAAGAATATTTTCCTGTCACGGCACAGCCATAAATTCTGTTGTTGCTGCTGGGTTTATTTCGCTCACACCCCCTCTGTGTAGCTACATTCCTCCTCCCTCTCGCCTTCCTCAACTCCTCTGTCCTTGTTTTCTTCCCCACACACAGTTCCTGCTGCTTTTTCTTTTCTTACTTCTATCTCCTTCACACTTTCATAACATGCCTCTCCCCTTCTTTTTACAGAAGGTGGGAGAGGGTGTGAAGGAGGGCAGTAAGGGAAGGGAAGAGGGGTGATGGTGAAGGGAAAAAACGATGCTGAAGGAGGACATGCTGGGTGCTGGGTAGGGCAGCGTCTTGGGCAGGGTCCCAAGAGGCAGAGTCTGAGACTGGGCTTGGGTGCATGTCATTTGTTGAAGGCATATGCTCAGAAAAAGCACGTAGGGAAGATTCAGGCAGGAAAGTAAAGAGAAAAAGCAAACAAGGATGTGGTCTTGGACAAAGACTGGCTTTGCCCTGATTCACAGGAGAGAGCTCTAGGGCCGAAACTGCACCCTAGAATGGTCTGCTTTGAGGCCAGGGCCCAGCCTTTTGTGTAACAAATGAGCCAGTCGTTGGCTTTGTGCTGCCAGCCCAGTGGGGGAATGTAGGGCCAAGTCCCAAGGCAATACTCTGCCAGGGCGTTGCTCTGGAGAAAGGAAACAGCAGTGAGCCCTGAACAGTCAGCCCTCATGGGGCGGGGGCAAAGTCCAGGGTGTCCTGGTAGGGCTCCACATGTGTACCACAGCAACTGACATCTCTGAAGGAAGAGCTGCCTCTCTTCCCGTGATTATGTAACAGGTAGGTCGGACCAGCAGTCGCTGAAAAGCAAGGTACCCCAATTCGGGCAGGGGACCCCAGATCCAGCGAGAGCCGGCACCCCTCCCCCTCGGAAGGGAGGGAGGGGAAAAGTGCTGGTAGAAAGTGCTCGGGGCAACAGAGTACAACAGCAGCCAGGCAGCCCCTGCCTTCCCATCCGGGCGGGGCTGCGCGGAGGGTGCTGCCTGAAGCAAACTGTAAACAAGGGCAACGTGCCTGTAACTGTGAGAACGTGCCTGCAGTACTGGCGCGAGTACGGCCACGGCCACGCGTGACACAGGGTGGGGGGTGTGAGGAGGCGCCCACACAGAGCCTGTGCGCCTGCAGAGGTCAGATGCCCCGCCCTGGACACACAGATGCTGCACCCTGTGCACAGGAAACCTTTGCCTTTCAAACCTCGTAGCCCAAACGGGGTCAAAGACGCTGGGGAGCAACCAAAATTGCAGACAGCAACGCCCCGCGGGAGGAGCCACATGGCCAGTTGTGCGGGAATTTCTGCACTAGGCCTTCGAGAGGCAGCGTGCGGGGAACGGGGGTCTCAAGGCTCTTTGCTCTCCCCCTGGCTAGCCTGGTCCACCGCGGGGAGCCCAGGCCCTGAGACTTCGTGGGTCCCCGGAGACTGCGCGGTTTAGAAACATCCTCAGCGTCTCTGCCATACAGAGGACGGTAGCAGAGCTGGTGGCACTGCAGGGGCCCTGCCTGACCACGTGCGCACACTGATGGGCTGATGGCCCGAGAAAAAGAAGCTCCGGAGGAGAGAAACCGACGCTGCCAGGACTCAGTCAGGTGCACACAGCCGTGAGAGAGCTTGGAGCCAAACTGTGACCTGGAATGCTGAGCTGCGGACTTCAGTAATTCTTGAAGGATGGTCCTTTTAAGTAGCACATTCTGAAACTGGCCTGGCCTGGCCTGGCAGAGGGTTTGGGGGTGTTTTAAAGGGAGTAGAACTTACAGGGAGAAGCTCACTCTCTGGGCTCTCTCCGGGCTCTCACTTTGGCGCTTGGTGCAGGCTCTGTGGTGCTTGGCGCGCTCTCTCTTTTAGTTCTTGGCTCGTGGTGCCTGAACTTGGGACTTTTGGTTGCAAGTGTGCCTGGATGCCCTGGGTCTCTGGCCCTTGATCCCACCTGAACAGGAGCGCTTGTGGGACCAGCTGGCCAGGGGGTTAGGCCCGGCATGGTTGGAAGCCCACACCTAGAGGCCAGGTCCCACACAGGGACGTGAGCCTTGCTGGGCTCCAGCCTCTGGGACACGATGATGCAGTGGAGCACGGCACACGGGTCCTGGACCACTACATGGAAACTGGGAGCAGTGCACCCAGACCCTGAAAGAGAGCGCTGCTGCAAGAAGATGGCAACTGCAAAACCCGCAAGTGCACATTCCAGAGAGGATAGAGATCTGTTTGTGTGGCCGGCTTAAACTCCAAAATAGGACAGAAAAGGAATTGGGGCACTTCTGGGTGTGTCTTGGCTTGTAATCTTTTGGGGAGCAAGAGAAGTTCTGGGTCTTTTGGGAGAGAAGGGCTCAGAGCAGGAGTGCTCTCAGCCTCCCTGCTCCCCCCAACCCCAACATTGGAAACTTGTTAATAAAAACCTGTTTCTTTCAACACAAATCTTTGGGTCATGTGGATACAGGGCAACAAGTGGCTGAACCCCATACTGCATGGTTATAATTATGTGGCAGGCATGGGGCTCAAAAATTTTCTTGCATTTGCTCATTTAATCTCACAACAGAACAGAGGGAGAGATAACCTTTTTCTCCTTTTGATAATGAAGAAACTAAAGCTAAGAAACATTAAATAATACTATATGAAGTTACGTATAGTAAGAGACAGACCTTGAATTAGAGTCTTAGTTGATTTATTCTAATGTCTGAGCTATGAACCACTGTCTTGTCCTTAGAAAATCTCTATGAGATAAATATTCTATCCCTAGTTTACAAATAAGCTTGGTTCAGTTCCATTAATGTACCTGTGCTTATGTACCTTGGACACAGGAGGCACTGAAGACTGGCATGGGAATAGGTTATTAAAACAGCATGATACAAAGGATACTTAACATCATTAGCCATCAGGGAAATGCAAATCAAATCCATACGAGCTACCACTTCACACCGCTAACATCACTAAAATTTAAAAAACACAGATAATAACAAGTGTTAGTGAGGATGTGGAGAAACTGGATTCCTCCTTACACTACTGAAGGGATTGTAAGATGGCACAGCCACTTTGGAAAACAGATTGGCCATTCCCAAAAATCTTAAACATAAAATTAATAGATCAGAAATTCTACTACTCCTAGTTACATATCCAAAAGAAATAAGAATAGAGTTCTGGCCAAGATGGAGGCATAGGTAGAAATTCTTCACTTCCTTGCACAACCAAAAGAAGGATAACAACCAATTTAAAAACAAAAAACAACCAGAACTGCCAGAAAGTCTAACTGTATGGAAGTCCGACAACCAAGCAGTTAAAGAAGAAATATTCATCCAGACCAGTAGGAGAGGCGGAGATGGGCAGCCAGGGCAGAGAGGAAGTGTGGCAATGTGGTGGCTGGTGGACCAGGTTGTCCCACATATGCATGCAGTTACACTGGGAGAAACAATTGGGGAAGCGAGACAGAATGCACAACCCAGGGTTCCAGCCCAGGAAAAGAAAACCTCAGAACCTCTGGCTATAAAAATCTGTGGGGGTTGCAGTGGCAAAATAAACTGCCAGTCTCATAGGAGAGTCCGTTGGAGGGGCCCACGGGGTCCTACAATGTATACAATCCCACCCACCTGGGAATCAGCACCAGGGCAGTGCCAGAAAGGACATGCTTCACTTCTGGGTAGCAGGAGAAGAGACTGAAAGTGGGGCGAGAGCTAAGCAAGCGGCTTTGTTCCTTCTCGGACCCTTCTCCAATAGACAGTGCCAGAACACGGCCAAGTGGGTTGCCCCACCCTGGTGGAAATCTAAGGCTCTACCACTTACAACAGAACAGGTGCATGGAGACAAAGAAATGTGGCCCAAATGAAAGAAAGGATCAAAACTCCAGAAGAAGAACTAAACAACATAAATGCAGACAACTGTACTTGAACAACAATAAAATAATTTTTGAAAATATTTTTAAAAAAAGAACTAAGTGACAAGGAGATAGCCAACCTATCAGATGCGAAGTTCAAAACACTGGTAATCGGGATGCTCACAGAAATGATTGAGTACAGATGCAAAACAGAGGAAGAAGTGAAGGCTATGCAAAGTGAAATAAAGAAAAATATACAGGGAACCAACAGTGAAGGGAAGGAAACCAAGAATCAAATCAACAATTTGGAACAGAAGGAAGAAATAAACATCCAATCGGAACAGAGTGAAGAATCAAGAATTCAGCAGGAGTGGCTGAGGAACCTCTGGGACAACTTTAAACATTCCAACTTCCGAATCATAGGGGTGCCAGAAGGAGAAGAGGAAGAGCAAGAAATTGAAAACTTATTTGAACAAATAATGAAAGAAAACATCCCCAATCTGGTGAAGGAACTAGACATGCAAGTCCAGGACATTCCAAGAGTCCTAAAGAAGTTGGATCCAAGAAGAAACACACCAAGGCACATCATAATTACATTACCCAAGATCAAAGATAAGGAGAGAAAAATAAAAGCAGCAAGAGAAAAAGACACAGTTACCTACAAAGGAGTGCCCACAAGACTGTCAGCTGATTTCTCAGAAGAAACTTTGTAGGCCCAAAGGGACTGGCAAGAAGTATTCAAAGTGATGAAAAGCAAGGACCTACATCCAAGATTACTCTATGCAGCAAAGCTATCATTTAGAATGGAAGGGAAGATAAAGTGCTTCCCAGATAAGGTCAAGTTAAAGGAGTTCATCATCACCAAGCCCTTATTATATGAAATGTTAAAGGGACTTATCTAAGAAAAAGAAGATCAAAAATATGAACAGTAAAATGACAACAAACTCACGACTATCAACAACTGAACCTAAAAAAACAAAAACAAATGAATCAAACAACTAGAACAGGAACAGAACCATAGAAATGGTCATCACATAGAGGGTTATCAGCGGGGAGGGTAAGGGAGGTGAATGGGGGAAACAGTACAGAGAATAAGAAGCACAATTGGTAGGTACACAATAGACAGGGAGAGATTAAGAATAGTATAGGAAATGGAGAAGCCAAAGAACTTATATGTATGATCCATGGACATGAATGAAGTGGAGAATGCTGGAGGGAATGGGCATACTGGATGGAAGGGGATAATAAAGGGGAGAAAAAAATTGGGACAACTGTAATAGCATAATCAATAAAATATACTTTTAAAACAAAGAGTAAGATACACTTTCCCAGTGGCTCCCAAGACACATTTCCTTCATGTGTTGGTGATCAGATTGCATTACTTGATTATTCCTAAAAAAGTCACCGGTAAGGGGAACAAAATTATTACATTGGCCTAAATCAATCAAGATTCAAAACTGAGTCCAAAAAGAGACCCAGCCATCCATAATGCTAAAAAAAAAAAAAAAAAAAAAAAAAAAAAAAAAAAAAAAAATCAGACTGTGGTTCAGTGCGTTCAGTGGAAAAGATAGAGGATATGTGGAAGCAACCAACATCTGCCACAATGTGAAACAAGAAAGCAATCCTGGCTAAGGCAACCCCTGCGCTAAATTTTAATGTGCTAGCAAAGATTTGACAGGTTGCACAGACCCAGGAACGGATGGCTTGAAAAGCAGGCAGGAAGAGGGAGCATTCTAAGAAAAGGAGACAGAGTGAGCATGAGCATAGGGACCAGGAAGAAAATGGAAAACTAAGAGCTCTTCACTGAAGTATAAAATGATGAAAGACGGGGTCATGAGCTAGCAAGTAAAGAGGTTTGTCCGTCTAAAGCAAAAGTGTGTAAAACTAGAAGAGGTGAGACCTGCTTTGAATTTCTCCTTCAGAGAGTTTCAAATAAATGACTGATGCTTCCCTAAGAAATCCAAATTAAAGCAGAAAATAGAACACAACTTACAAGTTTATATAATAGCTTTACAGTAATGTTCCTGTTCTTCCAAAGCATCTCTTCTCTCTCTCTCTCTTCCCCACTCCCCCCTCTCTTTTAGGCAGTAAAGAGCCAGACCTTTTGGTACTTCTGGTAGGCAGTGTTTACTAAACTACCAACATCATGGAGTGATATGGGATGGAGTGGAGGCTCTCACCATAAGATACATCGTTGTATGAGGGCCTCTTTTCCTCTAAAGCATTTTTGGTGTAAGATTTCCTTACATCAAAATGCAAGGATGCATGGTTGTATGTTCTTTCACTCTGATTACACACTTTTCACTGTGAAATGGAGCTGGCTTAGAGAAACACAGATGGGAGATGAAGGGATATGTCATGAAACGGAAACCCATTCCTAACGGGTGTCCTTTGGACTCATGGTGCTCCTAACAATCAGGATTACCTGCCTTAAAATTCATGAATTAAGGCATAGTCCCCAGCTCCCTTCCCTCCACACGTATGTACCTTAATAATGTGAGTTGGGACTGGGACCCCACTTCTGAATGTGGGGAGGCATCTCTAAACAACTGTAGCACTGTTTCCTGTTCAGTCTAGATTGGGCCTCATCATACTCTACACTCAGTGCTCCACAAAGCCAAACACCTTGTCGGACTTGGCATAAAAGAGAAAATTAATTTTCTGTCCTCTACTAGTCAAATTTAGGCAGTCCCATCCACAGGGATAGATAGATAAAGAGGGTGGGAATCAGCCACATTATAATATAGGTCTCCCGAGCCACTCAGAGAAAGATAAATACCGTATGATGTCACTTACATGTGTTATCTACTGAACATA
This sequence comes from Desmodus rotundus, assembly GCF_022682495.2. Taxonomy (NCBI): domain Eukaryota; kingdom Metazoa; phylum Chordata; class Mammalia; order Chiroptera; family Phyllostomidae; genus Desmodus; species Desmodus rotundus. Next base: position 147,937,677 of record NC_071391.1, read on the forward strand.
ATAAACCGACAAACAAAATAGAACCAGAGGCATGGATACCTGGAACAGATTGACAGCTGTAAGAGGGGAGGACTGGATGAAAAAAGGTGGAGAGATTAGCCAAAGAACATATATGCATAACCGATAGGTACAGATGACCGTAAGGTAGGTGATGGCCAGATGGAAGCAGGGATGAGGACTGGATGCAGGTGGGCAAAGATCGGGGTGGGGGGGAGATAGGGACATCTATAAATGTGTCAACAGTAAAAATAAAGTTGAAAATATATGTAATATAGGCCTCCCTGGTAAAAAAAAAAAGAACTTCATTTATTAAATGCAGACCAAGTATGATAATATCATACCAAGTTGAAGAGCTCTATTCTGGTCAGAGTGATTAGGAATCAATGTTTTGACAATAGTGAGGATGAATAAGCTTTGTATTCTACACCAAAATTGTCATTTATACTATGGTAGTAATATGCTAAAATTAATTAAAATTGTATCCCAGGTCACCAAGGCAACCTTGCAATTGCATCTAAAAAAATAGGAAGGACAGATATAAAAAATGATTTCCAGATTCCCCACAAGAGAAGTAAAATCTCATAATCACTGAAAATTTCTAATTTAATAAAGAGCAAAAGCAATTAAAAACATGTTTACAGCTCATATCCTGCCAAAGAGAATTAACTACAATGCACGTTAAAACTCTTCTTTCAATGGGGGACTAGGTGCAATAAAGCCCGGCACATTTTGTCTCAACCACAAAATAAAATGGTCATCTGTTTATCTACCATTTATTTCACACAGAGGGCTCACACCAATAAAGCTCTGATTTTACAGAGCTATGAAAAAAGATAAAGCCCATAAAACATACTCTATACTTTTACAGCTTAAAGATATATCTCCCAGAAAGAGGAACCAAATATTTACAAAAAGCCTATCTTATTATCTTTTTCTTTTCAGAGTAATTTTTTCCAAAATATGGTAATTTCCTAGGTACGTGAAGGTCAAATTCCATCAAACCTTTAGGTATCTGAGCATGATCACTGTAATCAGAATTTCCTTATTAGGAGGAGAATGTTCTTGGCACTGTAGTCTAACACCAGCTAAGTGGAACGGCCCTGAGCTCACGGTAGAAAAAATTGTCGGCCCCTCCCCTACTCAATGAGGCAGGAGGAAAAGAGGGGACCAGAGGTCAGAATCAGGAGTGAGAGATGTTTCTTCCCAAATAAACAAACAGCCTTTCTCCTGGAATCAGCACTCACTTTGGGGGATTCTTTTGTTGAATCTTTGATCTTTTACCCTTTGAATTCTGTCTGTAATACAATGGAAATGTATTTACAACACTATAATCCAGACACTGGAGAGACAATTAGGTCCCTCGAGGAGCCTATTGTCTGGGAGGGAACAGACCAGCAAATGATATAGTTGGTTATGAGTGAAAAAGAAGTACAAGCTGTGGTGGAAGATGTGAACGAGGTCAACCCCCTTGGAGACAGGTGGGGCTGTGGAGATGCTTCGGCATAATTGAAATGATGTATTACAAATTGTATAAAATACTAACATTTTAAATCTGTTAATGAGGTTGTAAAAAATATAAACTACTTAATTTTAAAAACTAAGTTTTCTTATAAAATCATATAGGAAAGTATTACCGACAAGAAACCATACCATATTGTCATCATAGCTGGGCCTCTGATTCCTCTCCCTTCTATCTATCCCTTCACAGGCGTCCCACTCTGTCAGGGATGGAGATCAGAAAATGCGATTAGAATGATGGGGGGAGGAATACCAAGTATAAAGGAGAAAAGAAGCACACTACACCCTCCCTTTCCTGACTTCAGATTTCCCATCCACAATGGCCTACACTGCAGAAAGAAAGACTTATCTTTAAATCAAGATTAAACATTTAACTATGACATGGGACTGGAAAGCATCTTTGATTATTTTAAAATGATGAGAAAAGTTAAGGGAATGGCCTTAATTTTCATTCAAGGGCAAAGGAGAAAACTAGCCCCACAGAATAATAAAAGGAAACCAGTAGACAAAAATAAAATGGCTTCATCATTTAAATCCAAAGCAGTGCTAGCTCAATATAAGAGATAGAGCTGAAGTCCAAGAAAGAAAGAAGAAAGAGAGGGAGTGAGGAGAGGAAGAAAAAAAAGGAAAGAAGGAAGGAAGGAAGAAAGGAGAGAAAGAGGCAAAAAGAAAATAAGGAGAAAAGAGTTGAAAACCACGGTAAAGGAAAACTTCCCCAAAGCATCATAAAAAGGAAAGTCAAACAGGAGGAGACAAAAAAGACAAGAAAATTAGAGATTCAATCTAAGAATTCCAACATCCAACTAACAGGATTTCAAAATTAAAAATAAGTGAAAGCCATATGATTCAGTTATTCCACTTTGGGTATGTACCACAAAAGAAACAGAAGCAGAAACTGGAGATATTTGTACATACAGGTTCACAGTAGCATTATTCACAATAGCTAATAGACGGAAGCAAACCAAGTGTCCACTGACAGACAGATGGGTAAACAAAATGTGATATATACATAGAATGGAATGTTATTAAGCCACTTTGGCCTAAGAAGTATTTTGAGCCAAAGGTAGTTAAAAAGAAGTAGACGCAAGAAAAGCTCTCTGCCCTTCCCTTACTTGCCTAAAAATGGGGCACACATTTGTAAAAGGAGGAAGTAAATTTCTACCAGGAAGGACAGAAGTTAATCACCGCAGACTGTAGATTGCACTAGAGGAATCTACATAACAAACCTCACTAAAACTAGCCTCTATCTCCCATTAATTTCTCATAGATTTGCCTTCCCGGAACCAAAATTCCAAGTCCTTTTCCTCTGTCTTGTCACTTCTCTAAAAGTGTAACGTTGGCCCTGGCTGTGTGCCACTCAGTGCATTGGGGTCTCATCCTATAAACCAAAGGGTCGTGGGTTTGATTCCTGGTCAGGGCACATGCCTGGGTGGCCAGTTCAGTCCGAGCTGGGGCAGATATGAGAGGCAACTGACTAATGTTCCTCTCTCACATCAATGTTTCTCCCCTCCCCCTGCCCCTAAAATCAGTAAGAATGTCCTCAGGTGAGGATAAAAAGTAAATTACATAAAAATGTATTAGTCTTTTAGTAAGATGCTATATAAGCCCAGGTTCTACCCTCCCCTTTGAGTTCTCATCTCTGAGTGTTCCCATACGAAGGCACAGTGATGATGTTAATAAACTTCTCTGTCTTCCTACAATGTGTCTTTTGTCAGTCTAATTTACAGCCTCACCCCCAAGAGCATAGGATAATAAAAGGAAAAAAAGTTAAGTTTTTCCTCCCCTACTGCTACATACTATATGATCCCAACAATATGACATTCTGTAAAAAGGCAAAACTATGGGGACAGTAAAAGGACCAGTGGTTGCCAGGCTTAGTGGGGAGGGAAGGATGAACGGGAGGAGCACGGAAGATTTTTAGGGCAATGAAGCTACTCTGTATAATACTATAATAGTATGTGCATGACATTAAACATTTATCAAAACACACAGAATGTATAGAACCAAGAGCAGATCCCAGTGTAAACAATGAACTTCGGGTGATAACGATGTGTGAATGTAGGTCCATCTATTCTAACAAACGTCCCTCTCTGGTGGGAGAATATTGATACTGGGAGAGAGGGGCTATACATGGGTGGATGCAGGCATATATGGAAAATCTTTGTACCATGTGCTCCGTTTCGCTGTGAAGCTAAAACTGCTTTAAAAAATAAAATGTATTTTAAAAATTTCATATTGAAAAAAGCATGCCACAAACAAAAAGGTATAGAGGAGCTACTCTAACAGTGTTCTTCACGTAGAAAGCGTAACCGAGTAGAGCCAGTGTGGACCTGTGGAAAGAGCACAGATTCGGGGAGCGTGGTTTCAGCCTTGCGTCAGCGCTTCACTGTCTGGGTGAGCTCAAGAATGTCAGTTCCCTCTTCTGGGTTAATTGTCTTCCACTGAAGCAGAAACAAACTACACTAGACCAGCCCTTGCCCCGGTGTGTAGCTTAACGTGAGCCTCACAAAATGATATGCTGGAAAAAAATTAATTTGTGGTCAAATATCCTTGGGTAGCACAATATAATTTATTTGTCTAATCCACATTAAGATTTTAAAAGGGATATGAAATCTTACAATAAAGAAAACATTCTATTTTCTGAGCCTGCTCCATAAATCTCTTGAACCACATGTTTCGACTGTGATCTTTGAACCTATGGACAGTTCTCTGAACTATTTCTGTGGAAAACTCAGGGAAACACCACACGTCTTAGTTCAGGCAGCTATAACAAAGCACCACAGACGGGGTGCCTTGTAAACAACAGAAATGTACTTCTCACGGATTTGGAGCTAGAAGTCCGAAATCAAGGTGCCAGTGTGGTTAGGTTCGGGGAGATGGTTCAGCTGAGTTGCAAACTGCTGTCCTGTAGGTAAGTCCTCCTGTGGAAGAAAGGGGGAGAGAGACCTCTCTGAGGTCCCTTTTTTGACAGACAAATCCCATTCAGGGGAGCTCCACCCTCATGACCTAATGACCTCCCAAAGACTCCACCTCCCAATACCGTCACATTGGGAACTGCGATTTCAACATATAAGTCTGGGACACACAAACAGTAAGTCTATAAACCTACTCCATGACAATTTCTAAGGTTCATTCATCACATAAGGCTCCAGAGAAATCATACAATGGCCCTTGGATCGGTGACAGACTTAGGGAAATGTACATACTCCGATCACTTCTCTGATTTCTTCCTTCAGTGCTGTATAATAACTCCAAAGAAGTCATTTCATATGAAGTTATAAATGTCGTTTCTGAAATTAAATTCTCATAAAACTAATGATAGTTTCAGCACAGCTTGGGATCTACGGAAGTGTATTATCTAAAACTTTTTCATGTAGCATAAGCCACATAACTGAGAAATGTCTTATCTGAAAATGAAGAAACACACGCGAAGTCTCCACCGAAGTCTCACTTCGTGTTCTAACAAAGAAGAGAACCCATTCAGTCCCCCCCCGAGGCAAACACAAATCATCCTCTTCTGATAGAAACGAATCTGAGTAAGGAAGATATAGCGTGTTCTTTCATAACTGCAAGCTACTTTCTTATGAATTCACGGACAGAGCGCCTGAGAGCCTCTACCTGTCAATGCCACAATGCAGACGCCACTTCCACTGGGAGGCAAAGAAGAAGGAACCTGATTAAAAGGCAGTCAACAAGAAGCATCCGTCATAGATCACCGAGTGTCGAGAGGAGCTCCTGCTTTAATGCCCTGCAAACGGTGGGAGCAGATGCTGCTACCGGCTCTGGAGAGTCATCAAGGAAACATACATATAAAATCGCCGTTATGCAAGAATGTTTACAGGCCTCGTGGTAGCAAAGAGGGAGGGGTCTTCAAAGCCTATCTACCAAGATAAGGCACAAGAGAAAAGTCTGAATTTATAGCAGACATCAGCTGTAGAAGAAGCTGGGGACCTTGACATTGTCAGCAACCACGCCAAGTAGATCTTCTCCCTGTGGGACACCTTGACTGGTCAACTTACAGTCATGATCCCGACGCTCCCAATTAGGGTCGCATGAAAACTCTAACCTGCCCCAATTAACATTCTGTGGAGGCTTGTCTTCCAGAAATCATCACCATGCCCAAGATTTTTTTTTTTTTAAGTATAACTGCTCAGGCCAATTTAAAAATAAATCGCCATCTGCCACCATCAGGAAAACTTCATTGGCCACAGAACAAAGAGACTATTCCAAAGCCATTGTTGAGCACCAACCCCAGCAAAAAAAAATAAAAACCAACCGTCCCCACAGGCTCTAGGGCTCCTAGTTATTAAAACAAAATACAAATACTTCCCACTCCATTAGAGTTTAGTCAACTCATCTTTTGTCTTTTCTAGGTCCACAGGCACACAATTAACTGGAAAATTATACTTTCTCTAAATTTTATCTTTCACATTAAAATAAATATTGTATCTCTAGTCCTCAGTAGAGACCAAAACAAACCAATCTGGTGAGCCATCCAGTAGTTGAAAACTTATCAAGCAGAAAAGAATGTTGTTAGTTGTTAGTGACCACAGACTAAAAATTACCAAAGAATAATAAAAAAAAAAAAACCCAAAGAATAAAACAATTTAAAGCAAGAAACTTGGCTTTTATAATGTAAGTTCATTGTATTTTCATTTCCTACACCAAAATGCCACCTAGGCCACCAGCTTCCTCTACCTTCCTATGCCGCGAGGCACCATGGAACTGACCAATGAGAAACACTGGTCAAGGTCCACTGAGGTAATAATTTATTCCTGCTGCTTGACTGAAGTTTCCCACTGAAGGGAATTCCAAGATCACAAAGCTCCTTTGTTCAAGATTCATTGCAATGAACATATAAGTAGGGTTAAAATCAATTATGGTTAACCTTCTAGGGAGATTAAGAGATATTTGGGTTAATGAAACTTTCTTAAAGTCAATTACACTTCAAAAGGAACAGGAAACTATCCTCTGTATATTTTAAAAGTTTGTTATATTTTTATAATATTCAAATAATGTGGTCCTTTTTGAAGGGGATCAAGATATGCCACTCCAAAATATGCCACTGTGACATAAAAATTGTTTTGAGCTGAAGGTGGAGTTCCTGAAATCCCTCATCTTCCCACGTAAATTAATTGCAGACACTCCCAAAAGAATTCAGTCATCACAGATCCTTCCATGGGAACATCTTTAATCTTCTTGAGGACTAGGACTCAAGAAGTAGGCACCACATGCAAACAGACATTCAAGCCTATCATGTCTCCCATCTATTCTTCCAAGAGCCCATTTATCTTTCCAAAAAAGTCTCTTGTCTTCCATAAGTGTCCTTTCTCCTACCCCCCCTTAAGAAGTCATATGTTTTCCCACTGCCTTTCTCCCTTTCCCCTTCACCTATTAAGATGGTACATAAGCCCCAGATTCTAACCACCCCTTGGGGTTTTTCATCACCGAGAACTACCGTGTATATTCATGTTGCACTAGTGAGTAAACCGTTTTTCTCTTGCTATTGTGTCTTTTGCAGTTTAAATTGCAGGTCCTGAATCACTGACCACGAGAGGAGAGAAGAAAATTTTTTTCCTCCCCTATATTTTTCAGACAGAAGTCCAATTCATTCGGGGTGGGGGGCAACACAGCGATTTCTACGCAACAACATGAACACATACAGACTTTAAAACTCCTATCTCCTTTTGCATGCCCTCAAGCCTTCCGTTGCCTCGTTATGGGCAGCACATGGCCTAGAATAGATGTCTGGAGTTTCAGATGGGGAAAATTTTTAAATTATGGCAGCTGCTTGAGGCATAACTAATCTAGGGGCAGATTGTCTTGATAGGTGAGCTATCACTTGAATGGTAGAAGCTCTTTTAAAGTTGCAGGTAAAAGGCCAGCATGCAGCCATGTCCTTGAGGAAAATGTAACGGAATCCTGTGGGCTTGATAAAGGTCTCCCACCTAAGACTCCTGTGTATGCACTCCTCATGATGGGAAGTTGAGCACTTTGCTTAAGGACCCCCGACCCCTGGTTGGAAAGATACTTGAAGTCCCACGTGACCTGGGTAGATCAGAGTGACTTAGACAAGAGTCCACTAGCAGGAAAAGATGTCAAAAGCCCTTTAGTGGAATCACCATAGAGGGACAGGGAGGCTGGGCTGTTAGTCTAGGCTCAACTAAGAGGCAAAGTATGGGGCTGAGTCTGGAGCCCCTCTAGATCCACTGAGGCACAGTTGTGGGGAAAGCAGCTGGGCATGTCAGTGTAAGCTTGGAGCCCAGGCCAGGACACCAACAGAAGCCTTTGCAAGGATCTACGCCAGGAAGTGCATCAGTGAAGGAATGGATAAGTGTTAATCAGGCTTTTCAAGATAGGCACAGCACATGTTTCTCTTTAAAGGTTATATTCACAGGACATGGCACTATTCTGAGTTCTTTGGAATCTTACAATTTCCCTTTGTCTCAATTTTGCTTCCAAAGACAGATTTATATTATAGGAAACAAGTTAGTAACAATTATAAATACTCACAGAAATCTCTTCATTGCACAGAAAATCACAATTCAGCGTCTAATGAATGTTTCCAATGCTTTATCAAATTAGATTATTTGATTGCTTTGATGGCACAGGATGCTTTCTCTTCCCCAGAAGCTCCACAACAGAGAGAACTTCTCTTTCTCTTCCTTTTGGTCCTCTTTGTAAAAGAGAAAGACTTGCACTCACTAGAATTATAAGCAAAGAGCAGGCTATAAATATCAATTTATTGATAGAAATAGTCTTATTAATAGTGCAGTAAGTAAATATGGCATTAATTTTTTTTTACTTTCTTTGGAAATATTAAGATTATTTTGGGTGACAAACAAGTCAGAAAACCCATAATATGTGTGCATCACCTTGAAACATTCTGAGAGAAAGAGAGATCATAAGCAAAATGAGAGGGAGCCTTCTAGAATTTTATTTCATTGATACTACCCAAGTTTTGTTTGTTTGTGTGTTTGTTTGCTTTTATATGAAAGGAGATACTAAAAGAAGAGCACGTTGTGAATGCAATTTAGCTTTATTAGCTCTGCGTGTTTGGAGAACTTAACTCAAGCTCTCTGAGCTGCTGCTTCATCCATAACGATCAGAAATGCCTATACTTCAAGTTTTCTGAGCGGCTTCCTCACTTCTCTCTCCAAACTTGAGACACCCTGGTCACGCTACATCAGAGCTTCCTTCCACGCATTCTTTTCACCACCGCCCCTCCGGCCCACTGGCTCAGTCCCAGTTCTCCAGTCTCCCAATTCCAAATTCACAAAGGAGGAAAACGCTTGATCCAGCTCATCTTTCCTTGTGAGGCCATAGGTGTGGGGAGGATATTGTTCTTAAGCCATATATTCTCATATTCTATAGCCAACTGCACTATACGAATGAGAGTATATGGGAGGACACAGGTCATTTCGTTGTTGTTGGCTTGGCAACAGCAGAGAAACTTTCCATAGAAGGGCAGTTGCAGAGGGCAGGCCATGACCAATAGCTGAGGGCTGACAAAATGTTTTAAAACTTCTGTTAACACATCTATCTTAGCTCTTGGGCATTTAGAAAAGTGTTTCTAAGGTTTCTTTGTCATTTTCAATACTAAACAAACTCGGAGGTATCTCTTTTTCTGTAACAGTGAAATTAAAGAAATGAAGCTCCGTAAAATCAAATGCAAAAAGAAAAGTCAAGGAAATTAAAAAATTTTTGAGAATTTTAGTCACTTCAGTATACTATAGCTTGAGTTATCAAAGATAATATGATCATGAAACAAATAAACCACCAAGATATTTATTGGGATAGATTTTTTAAAAACATGAGATTTTTTAAAAATATGAGTTCTGTCCAGAAGGTATTCAGGCAGGTAATAGAAAAAATAGAGACATTTATTGAAGAAGATACAAGAAACATTGTACATGGGACAATGATGCCTCAGTCCCCTTCAAAGTAGGCACCTTGGGACCTCACCCAGTTCTCCCAGTCACTATCAGCTTCCCCCTCATATTTTCCTGAATCTCATCAACAGTCTGAAATCTCTTCCCTTTCAAAGGTGATTTTAGTTTTGAGAAAAGCTACAAGTCACAGGGCACCAAATTTGGGCTGTAGTGGGGCTGAGTCACCTGGGTGATTTGATGTTTCACCAAAACACTCTGCATGAGATGTGATGCGTGAGCAGGTGCGTTGTCATGATGAAGCTGCCTGTCACCAGCTTCTCAATCACCTGAATAGTTTCTGAATATGAATGTTCAGAGTTAATACAAAATTTAATGCAGATTCGTTGCTCTACTTGCTCAGTCATTTTGAAAGTGACAGCCACATGGTACACATGCTCACTCAATGGCGTCTACAGCCCCCACTGACTAGTACAGTGAAGTTGTCATTGTTTATACATGCACATACCAGTCCACTCTCCTTAGCTGCCAGATTACATCTATGTCACACAAACCCTTCTCATTATATTAACAATGGCTGGACTTTTCCCAGACAGACCTCATATATCTCAAGCATCAAACACTGTCCCCTAATTTGTAAATAATAATTGCTCTTCTCCAATAAACAACTAGGGAGAGGAGCACTGGAGTCGCTCAGGCCTTGGACCTTCATTAAATAGGACAACACATAGTAGGTACTCAGTAAATATTTGTCAAACACATTAATGAATCAATGCTTTGGTCTTCTTTTACTTACAGAGTAAAGCAATTAGGCAGTTTTAACTAATTAAGATAGATCCTCATCTAAAGTGTTAAGGAAAAAAGAGGTTAAAATGCAAACAGAAGAGGTGGCTTTAACTAGGAAAGGACGGGCCACGGTGAGGAGAGGTTAACAGGCACATGGTGAATGAAGGTAGGAGCTGAGCCCTTGTTTGGGTTTTTCTTAGTGTGAACGAGTTGACCAAAGAACGTTCCTGCTGAGGAGAAAGCAGATACCTTGGTTCCTTAGCAAGGTGATTTCCAGGAACCTGGAGCCCAGTCTCAAGGCACCTACACAAGGACAGCTCGCCCTGGGGGGGCAGGCATGAATCGAGCAGCATCCTACCCAGCAAACAGCAGGGACCTACAAAAAGTTATTTCAAAATGTCTCCACATGTCCAAAAAACTCTTCATGATCTTATCCCACAAATCTGGCCTTTCCCACGGCTCCCAGTAGCCGGTGGAAGGCACCACCCTCCGATCCATCACACCAAGACCCCCGCCCCCTGCCCGGTGTGAGTCAGCCCCCGATATTCTCATTCTATCCAAGCAGTAGCAGGGGTGCCATGATGCTGTGCAAATCTGCCGGTGGCACAAGTGACCCAGAAGAATATTTGGATTCGAAATGTAAAAAAGATTAAACTCAGGCTTGGCGATCTTCTAGTGTGTATTTTTAATGTGAAAGAGAAGTTCATGCGTATGTCATGTAGAGTTTTACTTTCCCAAAAGCCTGTTATTATACTGATAGACTACCTTAAAATAAATTGTACCTCATGATCGAAGAAGAATTTTCCCATGTGGTAAACGCTTTGGATTAAAAACGACAATGATTACCAGTCAGGCCCCCAGTCCCATAAGAGCAGCAGGGCCATGTGGGGTGTGATGGTAACCTCCATGGTTCAGACTTCCTCATTGTGGTGTCCTGAGGGGATGGTCAGCCCCAGAAGAACCGCCTGGTGGGGAGGGTGGGCCCTTTCCAGCAGGCCTTGAGACCTTGTGCCTGTGGGCAGGTGTGCAAGAGTGAATGCTTATTATGGGCCACGTGGCTCAGCATCCAGACATCCTGGGATGTGTCCCCAGCCCAGGACTTATAGGGCTAGACCTGGACACCAGCTGGGATTTCTGGGCACGGCAGGGTGGGTGGGGTGCACCCACCATGCCAAGGTCCACCCATTCCAAAACAGAATTACCTGATCCCTAAAGCCAAATCTCACGGGAACTCCTTAACCTTGCCAGCCGGGCACCGCCAGGAAGTCCTCTGAGGAGAGACACCTGGGAGACCTGACTCCCACAGAGGACCCATGTATCTTCCCCACACAGGGCCACAGGGGTCTGACTCCAGTGACCTTTCCACCTCCACCTCAGGAGGGCAGTGCAGGCGGCTGGTAGCTCCAGTGCTGGGCTGGAGCGGCCCCTTTCACACAGGCCTAGAGGTCCTGAGGCTGGTGCCCTTGAGGCGAACTGTATGTAAGCATGGTGCTGGGCCTCAGGGCTGCTGGGCTATGTCCCGGGTTCGGGCCTGGAGGGCACTGTCACAGTCACAGTTAGGACTGCTAGGGGACACACCGGGTTGCCAGGGTCCATCCTGCTCCAATGACAAATACACACATACATACACACAACAGCAATCTCTATGCCCTAAGGTGATAATCATAGGGTATGGGTTCAGGCATTACATCACCAGTATTCACGGCCTGGGGCAGGACAGTTCACACCAGCCAGGAACTCTCTTTCCTAAGTAAACATACTGTCCAGGACACATCAGCCTGGTGAACAATCACAGACTGCGAACCTCCCTAAAACATCCTCAGTCTTCAGACAGTCCCCATCTGTTCTATCTCAGCATTGCTCCTGAGATCTTTAGTGTAGATGCTATTCCCAAACTACTAACATTTTCATTGAGCTTTCCCATTTCCCAGGTCACCATTATAAAGTGGGAAAGAAAATAAGGAAAGCCTCTCCTCTCCCCCAACCCCTCATGCCTTTAAGCCATTAAACAACGCCTCTTCAGGTGTAAATATCTGTCATACCCCTACAATGGTTAAAAAAAGATTCCTTAGGGTTCATCTTATCTCCTTTTTCCCACTCTAGGAATTAGGTTCAATTTCCCTTTGAGCCAAGTCAGAAGTTCACTAATGTGTCATTGCCCTAGAATAGGCTCAGAACCATTTCACCTGGTCAAGCGCTAGTCAGTATGTCTGAAAGTCTATACAGAGTTGAGGCAGGAGACAGTCAGGAAGGAGGAAACTCCGGAGGTGCCCCAGGGCTAAGATAAAGGACATTGATACAGGACACAGACCCTGTTCTAAAACCAGTTGTTCCTGCTTTCTGGAAAAGTGCTAAGTCATGGTGAATCATGAATATACCTGCGCAGAAGATGCTACACGACCCCTGCTTCATTATAATAGCATTATAATAAATTAACATTGTGCGACCCCCTTCCCAGTGGCCAATCAAGGAAAATCATGAGAGACCACATGCACAGTAGCTTTAAAATAATATAATTAATTGTAGATGAATAATAAAAGCCTGCTAAAACTAGCTAGGAATATCCGCCCTATAAGGATAGAATCCCTCCAGCCCCTGAGGTCAATCTCTGCTTGGAGTTGGCCCTCTCCTCTGTTCTGTGCAGTGTACTATCACTTAGTCAATCTGCTCTCTCTCCTTGTGCTTTAAACTCTGTGTGTTCCGTTTAATTCTTTGTCCGCAATCACCAAGAACCTGGTTACCTCTGCCCACCTGTGACAGTTATGCTCTCTGCTTATGGTGAATTCTTTATTCAGTCTATTTGAGTGCCTAGAAGTTGGTTTTTCACTGCTAAAGACAAGCCTTCAGCTTCGGGTATTTGCTCATTGGGTCCCAAACACCTTCCCTATTAGCCTCCCCAGATATGTGTGAGTCCTTAGTGGTGGCCATCAGCTAGGCTCGTGTGGGGAGTTTCCTGTACTTACCTGTAAAACGAGAGTGGTTAAGCCGTAGGGCAAAATGCTCAAGCTGGAAAATAACAATACTAAAACTTTCTCATTCACTGTTTTTCAGACTGCTGCTCACAGCCTTAGTGACCCAGATCAGTGTAGTGGCTGCCAACCAGCATTTTTTAAGTAAATTGTCTAGAGTTTAAAAACAAATAAACAAAAAAGACAGTACAAAGCACACTGTAAGGCAGCCTCCGCTATTACCTGGGAACTCATTAGAAATACACACTTGAGCCCAGTCCTGAGTGAATGGGACCCTCTAGAGGTGGGGCTTGGATATGTGCGTTTTAGAAAGTCTCCAGGTAATTCTGAAACACAACAGTTTGAAAACCACTGAGCTCTGTATAATTTAGCCTTTCTCAATCCCAGGAGAGATCTGAACACTGTGAAAATGATTTCAGTGACTCTTTTCTCATCTCTCCCAGGTATGATATATGGGTAGCTGCCATTTTAGAAGCATAGGAGAGAAGGTAACTATTACATACAATGGATGCCTTCAGGCACTAGGCTTAATTCTCTCTTAGAGGGGTGGAGAGGCGCTGGTGCAGAATGCTGTCCCAAGTTCTCTTCAGAGTCAAATTTATGGGACTACCCAAGTTCTCCAAAAGAAAGTAATCCAACAGAAGGATTTAAATACAATTATTTCTGCTTGAAATATATTTTTTCTATTGTGTTTGTAAACAATGATCCTAGTGTGATAAGAAAGAAATGAAGTATATAACTGTTACCAAGAATTGAACACTAAGATTTGCTGAAGATATTCAAAATCAGTCTGATCATAACGGTCATATAGACAAGCTCTCCCTAGACGAGCGATTTACAGCCTTTACTCTGCTCAAGCCCCGTTTTGCTCACAGCACACTCCCAATCCATAGCATCTCTTACCACACAATGCTGTGATTCTCGTGGGGACCCTTGGAGGGCAGAGAGCTTGAAAAGTCTCCCTGAGGATTCTAACTCCCCACCATAAAGGATCACTGCACTAGGATAAAAGACAAAGTTGCTAAAAACAATCTAAGTCAGCAGAGAACTATCATCCTACCAAAATAGCCCAGTTTTAAATAGGCATTGACTGAGTTCCAGGATGATCCAAGAGCTCAAAGCATAACTTGTGATTGTGTACTTATTCATTCCCTGCAAAGCACAGCTTTATTCTTTCAGAAGAAAGCGGAGTCTGGTCAGGAGAAAGGGAAGATTTTCTTGTCAATCAAGTAATCAACATTTTCCTACAGCTATTGTATATGCATCAGTGTACTAAGCAACGTGTGGAAAATGCATGGTTTTATAGCAATGGGATAAAAAAAGATCCAAACATATTGAATATGCAACATAAAAATACATTAATAAATGTTAAATTATGGAGAACTAATTATAAAACCATCTGAAGTGGTTTTAAGAAAAATAGATTCCTAAACTGAATCCCAGGAAGGTTAGCATAAGACTCATCAGAGGCATGGCCCAGGAACCTGAATTTCAGAAAATTTTAGCAGTACAGTCAGGGAACACCTTCTCTGTGGAACAGTGAGCTGAGCCAAGCCTTGAGGATGGGATAGAATGTAAACCAAGCAGGAGAGAGAGCAGAGGATATCTGTGGACTTGTCTGGAGCAGGAATGTTATCTGGGACAGGGTGCTAAAGGAAGCTTTGCAAGATAGAGAATGAGTACCCATGGCAGTCAGAGAAGGCTTTCCCCCAAACTGAGGCTTAAAGATTGGGCAATAGGAATTTTCCAGATGGAGAATAGAGGAAAGGAGATTCCAGGCACAGAATAACTTGTACAAAATTATACAGGTGTAAGAAGGGCAAAGTGTATTAAGTGAATAGAAGTTCAATGCGACCAGAGAAGGGGATCAGAATATCCACCCCAAAATGTACCACTTTGGCATGTAGATTATTTTGAGCTGAAGGCAACCAAAAATCAGAAGATGCACAAATAAGTTTTCTCAGAGCTTCCTATATGATTAAAAGCAGAAACTTCTAAGAAACAAGGAATGCCATAAATCCCCACTCTGGGGGAGCTCTATGGCCATGAAGAAGAAAGATAGTTGGGTTTGAAATAAGTCTGAACAGACAAACCTTACAAAAATAACCCTTATCTTCCATTATTTTCCCATATATTTACCTTCCCACAATTTACCACCCTTAGAAGCTCAAACCTCTTTCCCTTTATTTAGTCACTTTTCCACAGCTTTTCACTGTTCGTTAAAATGGCTTATAAACTCTCAAGCCTAACTACCTTTTTGGGGTTTTCACATCATTTCTGCAAAGCACCCCAAACATAAAAAATCATAATAATAACATCAATAAAAATTCATATGCCTTTTCTTCTCGTAATCTGTCTCTGGCGGTTTAATGTGCAGGGCCCATTCATCAACCTAAGAGTGTAGAGGAAAACTGTTCTTCCCCTACGGTAGAATAGGCACAGGAGAAAGGAGGAGAGGACTATGAGAGGTCAGGTAGGAGAAGTGATTAACATGAAGAAGAAATAAAAGAATAAAAGAAGTGGAAATCTCAAATCCAAAAGAGGTCAGGTAAATTGCCGGGTGTACAAGCACATGAGGTACGGTGCAAGTGACAGCGTTCAGACACCACAGAGGCCTGAGAGATTCACGTCACCTCTAGGAGAGTCAGCCTTGTCAAACCAAGGCAGTCTTTGCTCTGATGGACAACAAGAGTTTCGTGCTGCCCAGTCTTCTGACCTATTTCTTCAAGAAAACCCAACAAATATCTCTAAACTTTTCAATGATGACCCAAAATTCTTTTTCAATTATATTTTATTGATTATGCTATTACAATTGTCCTGAATTTTTCCTCCTTTTCCTCGCTCCACCCAGCGGCCCCTATTCCCTCAGGCAATCTCCCCACCGCTGTTCATGTCCATGGCTCATGTGTATAAGTTCCCTGACTGCTCATTTCCTATACTGTACTTTACATCCCCATGGCTATCCTGTAACTACCCATTTGTACTTAATCCTCTCTCCTCTTTACCCATTCTCCTCCTCCCCCCTTCCATCTGGCAACCATCTGGGAACTAACTTTTCTCTTGCTGCTTTTGTCTCTTCTTATCTTTAACCTTTGGCCTTTTAATTATGATGTGTCTTCTCATATGCTTCTTTGCATTCATCATAATAGGGATTCTCTGTGCTTCCTGGACCTGCATGTCTATTTCCTTCACAAAATTAGGGAAGTTTTCTTTCACTATTTTTTCAGATTTCCAATTTCTTTCTCTTTCTCCTCTCCTTCTGGCAACCCCATGATGCAAATGTTGGACCTCTTGAAGTTGTTCCAGAGGCTGTTTATACTATCCTCATTTTTCTGGATTCTTTTTTATTCTACTTGTTCTGTGTTGTTACTTTTTGCTTCCTTATGTTCCAAATCATTGATTTGATTCTTGGCTTCATCCACTCTACTGTTGTTTCCCTGCAAATTGTTCTTTATTTCAATTAGTGTATCCTTTGTTTCTGACTGGGTCTTTTTTTTGCACCTGAGGTCCTCACTAGGTTCCTTGAGCGTCCTTATATATCCAATATTTTTAACTTTGCATCTGATAGATTACCAATCTCCATTTCATTTAGCTCTTTTTCTGGAGTTTTGATCTACTCTTTCATTTGGGCCATGTTTCTTTGTATCCTCATTCTGGCAGCCTCCCCGTGTTTGTTTCTATGTATTAGGTAGCGCTGCTTTGACTCCATGTCTTGATAGTGTGGCCTCATGTAGTACCTGTCCTGTATAATCCAGAGACACAGCCTCCCCTATCACCAAGCTGGGTACTCAAGGTGCACCTTTCATGTGTACTGAGTAATTGAGACTTGGTTGCTGTTGGCAGATCAGTGGGAGGGATTTACCCAGGCCAGTCAGCTGCAAGGATTGGCTGTGACCACTGACCACCAACCTCCACCATCAGTGGGGGATCAGCTGTGCAGGGGCAGGGTGGTGGTACTCTGACGTGGTCTGTAGCTGTCCACTGGGTGCACTGGCCCTGGGGCTTCCTGGGTGGTGCAGGCCAAGGTTAGCCCCCCTACCTGTGTTTTTGCCAGGGCACCCTGCCTGAGCTACAAAACAATCTGGGATGGCTGCTACTTGTGCTGGTCTTGGAAATTCCCAAGCAAAGCCAAGCTGTGAATCTAATCTAACTGCCACTAGGGCTCTCTGAAGCCAGTTGTAGCTTGTTTGATAGGATTTAGGAGCCAAGGCCAGCCATTCTTATGGCAAAGCAGCTTGGGTGGGCCCATAAATTGGGAGGGGGGCAGCTTCTGGAGACCTCCAAGGAAGGTCAAACAGTATTAGCCAGGTTGTTGGAGTCTCAGATATGGCATCAGTTTACCAGCTCTGTGGGGGTGAGTTAGCAAAAAGACGATGGCCTCTGCTCACCTTGATGGCATATACTCCAGTTTCTCCCTGTATACCACTGGTGCCTTTCAAGCTGCTATCCTGGTGCTGGAGCTCAGAGAGAATGAGTCTAAGTGAGTCCATGTGTGAATTCTTTAAGGGGAATTGCTTGGAGCTTCAGAAGTTTCTTCTCCCAGCTCAATCCCTGCTAATTTCTGCAGCAAGAAGTTGTGGGGACTTATCTTCCTGGCACTGGAATCCTAGGCTGGGGGACCTCATGTGGACCTGGGACTCCTCACTCCCAAGATATCCCTCCTGAATTTTTATCCACATGGCTGTGGAACCAGCCTGTTCAGTGTCTGTGCCCCTCCTACCAGCCTAGATGGATGTGGTTTCTTTAATTCCATAGTTGTCACACTTCCATGCAGCTCGGTTTCTGATGTCTCTGAATGACAGTTCTGTATTTTAGTTGTAATTTTGATATGGTTGTTCGAAGAGATGAGCCATGTCTGCCTATACCGCCGTCTTAACCAGAAGTCCCAACATTCTTTAAATTATTAGTTAGGCCAAATAAAACACAACTCTTGGCCTGATATGGATTCTAGCTTATCACCTCTCAGACAGAGTCTAATAAACTCTTACTACATCAAATTAGACTAGTGTCTCTGGTTCATTATGTGTCTGATTCACAGGTTGGCAGAACATGGCTACTAGGATTAAGCTGTGCTGAAAAACAACAGAAATCAAGTTCGGAGTTATTATTTGGGGAAGACTCACTTATATCTATATCTATTTTCCATATCCTTATCTATACCTCTTCCTCACTTTAAACATAGGCCAGATATTGTTGTCAAACTTTGTAACAGTCTCTAAAAATTGTCCAGAAAATATTCTAACATAGCCAGAGGCATGATTTCAAAAAGATCATTATTTAGTAATATAAAAGTATTTTAGATCCTATAAGATTAATTCTACATGTTGATATTTAGAGGGGAAAAAAGTGCTGTTTTCACCATGCAAGCTGAAAAGGACTTTACTTAGTAGCATGTATAATTATCATTTCATAAACATGAGCAAATCTATGGTCTTTTTCATTTTCTCCTTGTTGGGGAGCCATTCTAAATACAAATTCATTAAAACTAGAAAATGCTGCTATTTTTCAGGCTCTTTTACTTGAGAAAGAAAAATATTTACTTTAGGTGCCTGTTTAATCAAGTCTTAGAAACCACTCCATGACAAATGACAAACCTTACATTCTTTGAACTTACTTCATTGCCATTATCAAAATTACCCTAATAAACACTTCTCCAAAGAGGTCATACACATGGCCAACAGACATATGAAAAAATGCTTAATGTCACTAATTATCAGAGAAATGCAAATTAAAACCACACTGAGATATCACCTCACACCTGTCAGAATGGTTATCATCAATAAATCAACAAATAATTGTTGGCAAAGATGTGGAGAAAAGGGAACCCTTGTGCACTGTTGAAAGGAATGCAGATTGGTGTAGCCACTGTGGAAAATACGGAGTTACCTCAAAAAATTAAAAATGGCCCTGGTTGGTGTGGACCAGTGGATTGAGCACCAGCCTGCAAACTAAAAGGTCACCGGTTCAATTCCTGGTCAGGGCACACACCTGGGTTGCAGGCCAGGTCTCCGGTTGGGGATGTGCAAGAGGCAATCAATCGTTTCTCTGGCATATCAGTGTTTCTCCCTCCCTTGCTCTCTCTCTCTGAAAATAAATAAACAAAATATAAAAATTAAAAATGGAACTGCCTTATGACCCAGTGATTCCACTTCTGGAAACTTATCCAAAGAAATACAAAATACTAATTCAAAAGAATATAGCCACCCCTATGTTCATTGCAGCATTATTTACAACCAAGATCTAGAAGCAGCCCAAGTGTCCATCAGTAGATGAGTGGATAAAAAAACTGTGGTACATTTACACAATGGAATATTACTCAGCAGTTAAAAAAAGAAAAAGGAAAAAATCTTACCCTTTGTGAGTCATCAATAGACCTGGACAGCAGCATCATGCTAAGTGAAATAAGCGAGTCAAAAAAGACAAATACCATATGATTTCACTTATACGTAGAACCTAGAATAAAATAAACTAACTAACAAAATAGAAACAGACTCATAGTAACAGGGAACAGACTGACAGCTGTCAGAGGGGAGAGGCATTGGGGGGTCAAGGTGAACAAGGTGAAGGGATTGAGTCCTCCCCCCAATAAAACCTCGTAGACACAGAAAACTATGCTGATTAGCAGAGGGAAAGGGGTGGGGGTAGGTAGAAGAGGGTAGAAGAGGGAATAAATGGAGATAGAAGGAGATGATTTCAAGTTGAACACCTTCTACACAGAAAATTTATCTGTCAGAGATACCTGATGGAGCCCTGGCTGGTGTGGCTCAGTGGGCTGAGGGCCAGCCTGCAAACCAAAGGGTAACTGGTTCAATTCCCAGTCAGGGCGCATGCCTGGGTTGCAGGCCACGTCCCCAGCAGGGGGTGCACAAGAAGCAACAACACATGTTTCTCTCCCTCTCTTCCCCTTCCTAAAAATAAATAAATAAATCTTTAAGAAAATACCTGATGGACTTTAGACAAGTGTGTTAGAAAATTCTCTTATCATGACCTGTGGGGGGAGAAAAACAGGATTCACTAACTCCCGAATCAGGGTTCTTTTCATTTTATTACATTTCAGCTTGCGTGAGGTCTTTAGATATCCATGTTACAATATAAACAATTGCAAAATAAAATACAAAAGGTTTTTAGTAGATCCCATAGAAATGATGACAATATTTACTTTTAAAAGCATTGTATTCACTGCAGTAAAATCCATTATAGAATTATTTTAAATAATACGTGAGGTCTGTCTGGGAAAAGTCCAGCCATTGTTAATAGTGAGTAGAATAACAAATCTGCATCAAAGTTTGCATTAACTATTTGGATGATTCAGAAGGCCGCAGCTATGGGCGACTGGTGATTGGCAGCTTCAACATCACAACATGCCCGCTCATGTGTCACGTCTCATGCAGAGTTTTTTGGCAAAACATCAAATCACCCAGGTGACTTGGCCCCCTACAGCCCAGATTTGGCACCCTGCAATTTCTGGCTTTTTCCAAAGCTAAAATCACCTTTGAAAGGGAAGAGATTTCACACCATCAATGAGATTCAGGAAAATATGACCAGACAGCTGATGGTGATTGGGAGAATTGTGTGAGGTCCCAAGGTGCCTACTTTGAAAGGGGACTGAGGTGTCATTGTCCTATGTACAGTGTTCTTGCATCTTCTTCAATAAATGTCTCTATTTTTCATATTACATGACTGGATACCTTCTGGACTGACCTTGTATTTTTAAAAGCTCTTTGTGTTGGTTACCCTCCATTTAATCTAACAATTTGCATTAGAAAAATAAATTTAGAGGAGCCATCTCTTGTTCACTGACTAATCCTATGTGTTACAACCTATATGGAAACTGACTCTGCATTAAGCATTACTTTTTATTTAGCACCTTCAACAACCCTGTAAGAGCAAATGATTATTCCATTTTTATTATAAGGTAATCATGTACCACATATTCAAGTTTAAACAAATTCAACTAGCTTGATCTTCCTATCCTTTCACATCCTGCTTATAAATTCTTATTTGAATAGTCAAATAGGAAGGAATATGGATTCAGATATGTCTCAAAATCAAGTCCTCACTGGTGTTACCACTTTAACAGACCATTAAGCCATTGAGCTCTAGTGTCCTCATCTGTACAATGAGAGTAGTACACAGATTTATAATGATTGCATAAAATATCAAGGAGTAACACCATGTCAAGCACACTGGCTGCACGATGTTAACTTCTTCCCCCAACTCCAGATGATGCAAATTAAGGAACTTAAAATAAGGTTCAGGGGGCAATAATCCATTAGACACAAATATGTTTGAGAACTACAAAATAAAATCTACTGGTACCAATTATAAGACTCTTTAATTAAATGCTTACACAATGCAACACTATACCAATTTATAGTTAAATTTAATTGTCTAAACATGCCATCACTTTGAAAACATTCTTTCACTTTTCAATAATTTCTAAGCACATATCCGACCAGTAACTGTCAAGAAATCATAACCAATTGTGAACTGAATGTTACACCCAGCCAAATAATGTCAAAAGCAATTGCATTACAGCAAGAGTTTATTCACTGTCTAAAGTGCTGGGAGTTAAATATATCCGTTTCTTTTTCACATGGAGTGAAGCCTCCCTCTGCCCTACCCTTTAAAATAAGATTCTTGGTCTGGAAAAGGCCTTAAAAAGTCAGAGAATGCAAAAGAGGGAATGCAACAACTTTCTCAATACGCCCATGGCAAAGGAAAGTTGACTCCTCCCTAATCTCGAAATACACCTACAGCAGCCAAGAGGAAATCAAAACGCAATTATCGGCACTTGTCCCGTCTACCCCTCTGGAGCTTACGAATTTTCCCTTTCTCCAAGACCCAGAGCTAAGGTGCAGACAATCATTCCCGCCACTCCCTGGAATCCAGAGACTGTTTCATAAGGAACACCCACCTAAATCTAGAGACGCCCCCCACCCCCCTCAACTCCTCCCTCGCTTTCCTTGCCCCAGGATTCGCAATTGCGTAAAACGAAGTAAGAGAGGTTAGAACGCTCGCCCCCACCCCTGCCCGGTTCCCACACCCAGCTGCCACGCAGCCGGTCCTCCTGCCCTTCTTTGGAAGGGTGGCTTCACTACTCAGTAATACGCATGTGCGAAACTGTGGCGCCCGGCAATCCCCCAGCCAGCTGGGGTGGAGCGGTAGGCCGGACCAAGTTTCCTGCGCACGCTCGGGACATGCGCAATGCAACGGCTGAGGCGCCAGACGTCGATTTGGAAGTTCCGGGGAGGCAGCGCATGCGCTAGTATACGCGTTGCCGGCGAAGAGGGGACCCAGACGACTCGGAAATTTGAATACCACTAGCATGGAGTGCGACCTCATGGAGACTGACATCTTGGAGTCGTTGGAAGATCTGGGGTAAGAGTACCAGGGCTCGGGTCTCCCAGTTCCCACACTGCCAGTCCCCCGGGAATAGTCCCAGTCAGAGACACCTGCCTCTCCACGCCGCACCCCCTGTCTTCTGGCTGTCGCCTCCCTAAGGCTCCGGGACCCTCATGCCACGTCCACTGTGTGCCCTACCCGGTTCGGACGCCCCTAGGCCTGCCCTGGGCTCCTCGCAGCCGAGTTACCCGCAGTGTTTGTCAGTCATGCGTGTCATTGTCTGGGCACTGGTTCTCGCCACCCCCCTCTCTGAGCATCTCTCCTTGCTCCTCATCCTCCTGACCTACCCCCTCACTCTAGAGGTTGCCAAAGTTGATTCACTGATTTTCTACTTGTCCGCCAAACTTTCTTCTTCTGTCTTGAGCCCCTACTCCTGCCCCACCCCACTTCTCAAAAAATCGCCTTTGCCCAGTCATCTCTGCACGCACCCCAGCTTCCCAAAGCCACATGTCTGTGCGCTGCATCCGTTCCGCTAGCTGTCTGTCTTGTGTGCCCAGCCTGTCACCACCTCCTCGGGGAGCACTGGCAGTTTCTCTGGACTCTGACACCCCTTTGAGCCACTATTAGCCGTTCCTTACCCTCGGGGTCGTCTTCACCTACCAAATCCATGCGTGTTTGTTGTGCGTTTTGTCTCCCGTCCTGACAGGTAACTAATCGTGATTCATGTTATATACAAGTTGGAAATAAGGTTTCTTATCTCACCGGGATACCTAGATCAGTTTGCTGTATTAACACTTGAAAACTTAGAATCTTTTGGGCTAAATGTGGTTCCAGAAAACTTAGAATCTTTTGGGCTAAATGTGGTTCCAGAAACAAATGGTATGATTAAATATTTGTCTGTGGGTGCAGTGTCACATTTTTTTTTACAGATTTAGCTAGCTGTATTTGTAAAGAAACAAACCCTTTCTCAAAATTTTCCTCGAGGCTTTTGAATACCATGGAAACATTTGAAGGAAGCCTTTCTATAAGAAAGGTCACTGTGAGGATTCCCAAAGTCTACCCACTTAGGTACCTCGCTGTCCTGCTAGAAGCTTTTAGGAAATGAAGTGGCAGTGCTTATCACCATTTTTTGTCAACGTAAATTACCCTTGTGCTCTTCTTTTTCTTTTAACTGACTGTGAATTTTCATGAATATTCCAGACTTTAGGGGGCTTTTTTTTTTTTTTTTTTTGAATAGAGCAGAAGTAAAAGTCGTTCAGCAAAATGGACTTGTGGGAGACATCAGACGAAATTGCTTGCTCACACGTGAAGCCATTCGTTCAGTCAGCATTTTTGAGGAACACTTGTTCCGTGGCAGTGTTGGGCTGAGCGCTTATGGGTCCAACGTGAAGTGGAAGAGAAGTTCAGGTTGTAAGAATATGCTGTAAGGAGATACGTGGAGGGTCCCTTCGCTGCAAAAGGCAGTGAGGTCTTGAAGCTTAGAAGTGACACTTAAGATTAGAGGAGAAAGAGCTGTGGGATGAGAGGACAAAGTAGACCTTATTTAAACGTAGTCATTCTGCGTGGATAGAGGTCACCTAAGAATTGGTGATGGATGCTGGTTCCTTCCCTTTATTGTTCTTTTACTGTCTTTTAACTGTATTTTTCTTCGTAAAAGTAATTGTTACTATAATAATTGTAATTAAATAATTAAGATGGGTTGTAATGTAAACCATGGGATTTTCTGAAAACTTTGCATAAATTTCAACCATAACTACGTAGTTTAGTGGTATTCAGTCATTAAAATTTAGCCTTAATTGATTGATGTATAGTTTTGAAAGATTCACTGAGAAATATTAGAATTAAATGACTTTTATCTCTAATTTGGCACATGGTAGGAATTCAGTAACTACTCATATAATAATAAAAGAGCAAAATCTGAATGTGTAACACAAGGAGAAGCTTCTAGGCCTAGTCTCTTTATTCAGTGTCTAATATGTGGTTTTAAATCTAGACGCCAGAGTACCTATAATCTCATTTTTTGTGTAACACTTTTTCTATTCCATTCAATGTATACCCATGTAATTGTATTTTAAAAGGATCAAGTATTGTCATTCCTCTAAGATCTCTGTACCATTAAACATCAAATTATCTTAAGCATATTTAATATACTAATTTTGATAACGGTTTTTATAATGTTTAAAAGAAGATAAAATAATCTGAAGAATATGTATTTTAAAGTCACTTTGAGAATGACAAAATCTTTCATTCTAGCTATATTCTGGGTTGGAGTTTATTATTACTATTGCCTTTTATGAATGTTTGAACATTTAGTAATTTTTTTAGAATTACATGTGAATCACTTACAAAGGATTAGGGTACAGTTGTACCAGTTCACTCGAACATCAACTTACCAGCAATTATTAAAACTTGACATTTCCCTGGTACTAGTAGGTCTTGCTAGTCTTAACTGTCATTAAATATAGAAAAAGGGAATAAATGATTAATTGGAAAGTTTTTGCTTTTAAAGAAAGTCATTAAAACCTAACATATTGATTTCTGGAAAAATATCTAGAAAAGATAACATGAGTTTTATTTCTGAAATAGTAAACTATAGTATAATTAACTATCACTTATTAGTCTTTTTTTTTTTTTAAGATTTGATTTATTTATTTTTAGAGGGGAAGGGAGGGAGACAAACAGCAATGTGTAGTTGCCTCTCATGTGCCCCCTACTGGGGACCTGGCCCGCAGCCCAGGCATGTGCCCTGACTGGGAATCCAACCTGCAACCCTTTGGTTCACAATCACTGAGCCATACCAGCAAGGGCTAATCTGGTTTTAATACTCAACTCAGTTAAAGTAAGACAATAAATCTTTGTACACTAAGTGATTTATTTCATAAGTGTATAGAAGTTGTATTATATGTGATTCTATTAAATGTTCACCTATATTTTGACCTTAACTTAGTATAGTTCTAATTTGTATTTATACTTGCAAGTTTAGAAATTGGTCATCCTAACTTACCTTTATTAAACTATTGCTTAATTACACAAGTAGTGCAAAAATATATAGTGTCTGTAATATATTAGGTATGGTTTTATATTATTCTGAATGTGATTTTTTTAACTCGCCAGTTACAAGGGTTCATTGTTAGAAGATGGCGCTCTATCTCAGGCAGTCTCTGCTGGAGCCAGTTCCCCTGAGTTTACCAAACTCTGCGCTTGGCTGGTGTCTGAGTTAAGAGTGCTCTGTAAACTGGAGGAAAATGTGCAAGCAACCAACAGTAAGTAAACATTCCATTTTATGTGCAAAATATAAAAATAAAATTCAGGTATTGTCAACTGAACGTTATCAGTACTAAAGCTAAAATTTCAAGTTCTTTGTAAATATATAAAAAAAAATGTAAAGCAACCAAATACTTTGCCTCCATTGTTTTTACAGAAAGGTGATTCAGAAGTTGAAAAACCAAAATATGGTCATGCAACTATTAAAAATTTGTGGAAGTTGAGAAAACCCTATTACTAAGATTCAGAAAAATGAAATAGATATTAATGAAAAAAAGAGATTCAGAAAAATGGAGACAAATAATAGTATACGAGGTCTGTCTAGAAAGTATCTAGCCATGTACTATGAAAAAGAGACATTTTTGAAGAAGATATAACAAACATTGTACGTAGGACAGTGACACCTCAGCCCCCTTCAAAGTGGGCACCTTGGGACCTCACACAGTTCTCCCAGTCACCGTCAGCTACCCCTTTGTATTTTCCTGAATTTCATCGACAGTCTGAAATCTCTTCCCTTTCAAAGGTGATTTTAGTTTGGGGAAAAGCCAGAAGTTACGTGGCGCCAAATCTGGGCTGTAGGGGGGCTGGGTCACCTGAGTGATTTGATGTTTCGCCAAAAACTCTGCATGAGATGTGATGCACAAGTGGGTGCATTGTCATGATGAAGCTGCCAACCACCAGTTGCCTGTAGCTGCAGCCTTCTGAATCATTCCAAATAGTTTAAGATTAATGCAAAATTTGATGGTTTGTTGCTCTACTCGCTCAGTCATTTTGAATGCATCAGCCACACAGTACACTTGCTCACTCAATGGCATCTACCACCCCCACTGACTAGTACAGTGAAGTTGTCATTGTTCACGCATGTGCATTCCAGTCCCCTCCCTTGACTGCTATGTTACACTGATGTCATGTAAACCATTCTCATTATATTAACAATGGCTAGACTCTTTCTGGACAGACCCTCATATATGAACTTTCCATTCTTTGTAAAACATGACGTGATATCTTTTTTTTTTTAATTTTTTTTTAATTTTTTTTTTAGACGGGGAAGGGGGAGAATGAGAGGGAAAGAAACATCAATTGGTTGCCTCTCACACACCTCCAACTGAGGACCCAGCCTGTAACCCAGGCACGTGCCCTGACCTGGAATCGAACCACTGACTTTTCTGTTTGCAGGCCGGCATTCAATGCACTGAGCCATACCAGCCAGGGCAACTTGTGATATCTTAAATTGGTGGCTAGCACTGGAAATTAGGATGTTTTTCTTTTTGGACTACCAGATTCCAGAAGCATGTATAACATGTAAAGTAAATGCATTGTACTATGTAGGAAGAGAACACTTTATTAAGAAGTTTTCTCTATAAGAATATGTCACTAGATATACCACAACCAGATCCAGTATCATCAGATTTATGGCCTTGAGAGCTGTTTTATATTTACTGATTTTGTTACTGTTTTAGCACTAGTTTGTTGTTTCTACAAAAGAGACAGGCTTGAAGCCTGACACTACCATCTGTTTCCCTCCTACCATAGGTAACCCTGTAATAGGAGACAAAGAAAATGCCCCCCCGTTAACCCACCCTTGTGGAGAACTATATACATAATCCCATTTTCTTTTTCACAGAATCCTATTGTGAAGAGCTCACTCTTGCACATTTATTATATTTAATATGTACATGTTAGTCGCATTCAATTCTAATTTTTAAGGAGAATATAGTACAACAGTAACGATAGCAACAGCTTACATTTACTAGGCACTTGTGTTCTCAGTGCTTTACATGTATTAACTCTTTTAAACCTCAGGACAGTCCTGTGAGGCAGATTTCATTACTCTTACGCATTACGCAAGGAAGCAGGATGAGTTTAAATACATTTGCCTGAGGTCACACAACCAGTAAGTGATAAAGTCAGGATTCAACCGCAGCAGTCACATTTGGGAGCCAGTGCTCTTAACATCGCCTCTTGACCTAGCATTTCAGAGATTGTAAGACCTTCTGAACCAACACCTGTGCTAGATGGTAACTGTTTATAACCCGGAACCCCTTTGTTCATATGAAAACACTTTACAGAAGCCAACACGCATGACAGGTAGAAGTGTAGCCGTTGTAGTTGAAGTTGAGAGGGAGCACTTTTAGCACAACTCTCTCCTCATTCTCCCAGCTGCCTCTGAAGGAGTTCCGTGGAAGTCTGGAGTTCACAGAACACAGTTTCAAAACACTGGCAGTTCAGTCCACCCATTTTATTGAGAAGAAGGACTCAGGTCAAGTGACTCTCAGAGTTTGTTAGTTACTTTCTGCCTCCTCTGTGATATTGATTAGCGAACCATCAAAATAGTAAAGAAAGACCATCATTTTTCCTTGGTTCACCTAGTGAACTCTGTACTTTACACAGTATGGGAATACGGAACCAGAAGTCATGCTCACTGCCTTCAAATTCAGTCTAGGTATTGGACACTAGAAACTTTGGCACAAATGAAACAACTGGATATTGGTAGTAATAAAATGCTTTGCTCTGGTTCATGGGGGAGGAAATCAGTGTGATATATCGTTCTTGGGGACGGTTTCATCAAGGAGGGGGACCACTGGACTTTGGTGGATAGGCGGGATTTGATAGAGGAGGAGAAGAGGGTAGAGGGCATATCCATCACAGGGAATAACCGGCGCAGAAGTGGAAATTAGCCTGACCCAGGACAGTGGGGATATTTCCCTGGCACAAAGAGAGGGAATATTTGTGGAAGTAGTAGATAACTACCACAAACAGTAGTCTTCTGGGAAGGGCGAAGCAGAGAGACTAGGAAGAATCTTTAAAGACAGAACCTAGGTGAGGTAGAAATTAGAAAGCTATTAAAGATTCTCAAATAAAGGAATAACCTAATGAAAGTCTTAAAGAAAGAAAATTGTCAGTGGTGTGAGAAAGGATGAATTAGAAGAAAAAGGAACTTGTATTAGGAAAATCTTATTAAATACTTCGATTTGTGTGTATGTGTGTACACACACACATATATGTAAATGGAACAACATTTTTATTAATAAGATTATTTTAATTCTTAAAAGGCCCGAATGAAGCTGAAGAATTCCAGCTTGAGGTGAGTGGGCTACTAGGGGAGATGAACTGTCCGTATCTTTCACTGACATCTGGGGATGTGACCAAGCGCCTTCTCGTTCAGAAGAACTGCCTCCTTTTGCTCAGTAAGTTCATGGCTACTGGAATATAGCTGTTAGTTTCTATTTATGTTTTCCATGACTAATAAACTAGTTGTTATTGTTCTGTTTCATAATGGATTTAATTCAGAATACTCTTTATCGTAAAGAAAACTTACGTTTCCAGCTTAGAAGCTGTTGGTAGGTCTGTGCACTGGTAGCAGCGTTTTATAATTGCGCCCCTTCGGCCTTCCGCTGGCGTGGCTCAGGCTGTTGTGCTTCACTGAGGCGACCAGAGGCGGCGCTGGTGTGTTGTTCCGATGTGCGGTCATTAAACCTCGGCGTTCTAGACTGGGAGCACATTTTCAAATAGACTGGTTTTAATTAAAATATTTTGTCTTGTTGATGTTTCTTTGTGGTTGGGTAATTGTTTGGGGGTGTTGGTTTTGTTTGTAAATATAAAATTTTCTGCAGTAGTATTTGCTTTGTTGCTATACTTACTGATCATTGTGGGAAAAAAATTAGTATAAAAAGTTTTTTCCTTCTATGTTTTTTCTGTACTAACTACTATTTCTCTCTTCACCCTGAAAAACAGTAAGTAACCTTACAAATTTTGTTGCCTTAAATAAACTCTCCAATAAAGTCAACCACTTGTCTTAACTCAGACCTTTAGCATTCTGAGACACATTTGATTAAGCTTTGGTTAACTGAATAGTACTTACTATGACAAACATAACTCAGGATTTTAAAAATACTTGTTTTTACAACCTTACTATGGTTTCTAGAAAATACTACAACTCTTAATTGTGAAGGTTTCATTTAAAAAAAAAAAATGTGTTCGTGGCCATTGTACTTCGGTACTGATTATCCCAGAACCACGATGTTGATTTCCCATTATGAGAAGGTTGTTCCTGGGGGTGTGCCCGTGAGGTTAGACGCTGTTTAGAAACTGACTTTGCAGCGTGCAGGTCTCGTGCATGCATTCAGTAACCTTACGTTGTGCGATTTCTGTACCTGGCTCAGCCACAGTGTACTCAGTGGTTCTTCCTTGGTAGCACTGTTTATCTTTACCAATACCTGATATTTGGCACTTAGAATATGTTATCTTACATAGGAAGACAACAGCTGTGTGGAAAGGTTAGCAATAACCCTGAATAGCTAATTCTTCCAAAGAGCCTAGAGTTTTGCCGTTTTAGTGCTAATACTTGTAAAAACCACTTTGAATATAAATATTTATAAAATACCTTTAACTTTTTCCTCTGTTAAGCAGGCAGCACAGAACAAGATTATTTTGGACTTGGGCAATATTAATAGATTATTTTATTTTAATGTGCTGTTACCTCAAAAGCTCTTCAAGAATATCCTACTATTAATATTTGCTCCTCAACTAAAGGACTAAGTCAATGAAAGGTTGCTCTGCTCTAAGTTCTTCACACATACACACTGCTCACTTCCCTCCTCTTGATCTCTGCTTTTTGCTGTTTCTCCTTTTCTCAAATACCCCGTTAGCTGGTCTCCTCTCCTTCATGCTAACGTGTATGTACATGTGCCCATCCTCTGCTCGCTCTGTATGGATATTTTTCATCCTCCAAGTATTGTCAGTCTTGATGTCATAACTTACTTCTTCCAGCACCCTTACCTTACTGATTCGAATCTTTTAATACATGGTGTTTTGAGGGGGAAAAATAAACCAGCCTCAGTAGAACTGTTAGTAAAATAGAAACATCTTCAAACGAATGGCTGAAAAACTCTATTATCAGGTTAAGAACTATTTTGGCTGTTGATTGGCCTTTCTCATTGTCAGAATGATTCCTTAGGTCAAAATTAGGCAGATCTCTAAGTTTCTAATAGATGAAGAACTGTTCATCTTTTTATGCCTTTATTCTCTGTTCCTCACTAGGTTGTCAGTAGAGGCGATCTTTTCTGTTGCTGTGTTTATAGCCAGTCCATGCCTTTCCTAGTACTTTGAATACCTCAGCTGTAGTTAATGTTTTCTGACGGTAAATGTGTTGGTGAAGTAATTTCTGTGAATACCTGAGCTCAGTTGTCCTGAAATTAGAGAACAAGTTTATTAAAGCATATCATATGTGATTTTCGAGAACAAGGGTTGGCAAACTCTTAAAGGGCCAGATAACAAATATTTTTGGCTTCGTGGGCCACGAGATCTCTGTCACAACTCCAACCTCCACTGCTGTCCTTTGTAAGCAGCTGTAGACTGCATGGAAACAGCTGAATGTGGCAACGTTCCAATAAAAACTTACTTATAAAAACGGCGATTATTTCATGACACTGGGGTTTTACTGGTTTGATCTTTTAATCATACAGTTGGCTATGTGGAAGATGCTGAGGTTTTATCAAACCCATATAGAATGACCTTTCCAGAAACTTAGCTGTATTTATTGTTCTAGAACAGGTGTTGGCAGCTTTACAGAAATGATCTGCCAAAATTATGATCCGTATACTAATAGCATTACACCTTGGGCATAGGAAGTGAGATATTTAAGCTGATCATTCTTTTGTAATTGTAAACTTAAGAGCCCAGAAAATGTCTTTTTTCAAAACTATCTTTCTAATATTATCAGAAGGTTCTCACTTTGTCACATACCTAAAATCCTGAGGTCCAAATGGTTACGAATCACCTTTTATAAAAAATGTAAATGTCCTTGGGAAGGTGAAAGAAATAAGATTGAATATTTATATCTTCACCTTAATCACCTGAAGCAGATTGCATCCCTCATTATACCGGAGGAAAGCAATGCACAGGAGATGATACCAACACAAAAGGCCTCTTCCAAGAAATTACTTGGAAGTTTTGTTGTTGTTTCCACTGGAGGGGACGAGAATGAAGGAAGTAGGGGGAAGGGAATACTGAGAAAAATGCAGATGGAAGAGGGATTTTTGAACAGCCAGAGGGTGACATTAGGCTACTAGAGACATAAGAAAGGAACTTTGGGGAGTTTAGTGCCTTTCCCCTTCTGTAAGTTAAACTTGAACTGCTGAAAAGTGTTTTTTCACACCAGTTCTAAACAGACTTCCTAAGTACTGAAAGGTAAGAGGAGCAGGTAGTTGTTGTATCACTGGTGCGTGTCAGTGGTGAGAAGTATAGATAGATAGATAGATAGATAGACAGACAGACAGACAGATAAACCTTTTGAACCATCACCAAAAACTTGCCACCTGCTACCTTTTACAAATTTGTCAACAGATGCCAACCCCTGTTCTGTAGGTTCCTTAATAATGGAACATAAGAATCCAGATTTTTAGGTGTGATCTACCTTGATCTTTTGGTTTCAAAGAAGAATCACTTATTTTTAAATCAGCCTTTAAATATATATTGGTTAAATACCTGGATTATAGAACCAGTTTATATGTTATGTCATTTGAGGTAAGAATGGTTTTCCTTTCTTGTTTTTGTCCATTCTTGCAGCTTTAAAACTTACATATCATTAGGTCTATAGAGTTGTGACTCCAGACTTATGACTATTAACTGTAGCTGTATCTCATTTTGAAATCTTATTTTGTTTACTTCAGCATACCTCATCTCAGAACTAGAAGCTGCCAGAATGCTCTGTGTGAATACTCCTCCAAAAAAAGCTCAAGAAGGAGGCGGTAGTGAGGTCTTTCAAGAGTTGAAAGGCATATGTATTGCTCTAGGAATGTCCAAACCTCCAGCCAATATAACTATGTTCCAATTCTTCAGCGGGATTGAAAAAAAAGTAAGACCTTTAGTACCAGATTGTAGTGTATTAAAGGCATAGTCCTACATTTGTTTGAAATGAAGCAAGTTAATTTCTCTTAATGGGAACCTAATGTGCATATTATTAAGTTACTGTTACTAAATGAGTTTTGGGTTTTAAGTCCTAGATGCCTTAAAGAGAAATTAGTATTTTAGTGTTTTTTAACATGTTAGCATGTTTCTTTTTCAAAAAGGAAACTTTGCATTTTGATTTACAAACTGAAATAAGTTAGATATAATGTAAAAATAATTAAGTCCTTTAAAAAATTATTTTATCATTGAAATTTAGTGCAACTAATTTTTAAAGTCTTTGTCATTAAATGTTATCACCCTTCTCCCCATTGACTGGACAGAAAATAATGTTTATGTTCTTGGTTTTTAATCCAGTCATCTCAAGTCTTACAAGTTTGAATTGGAGAAACAGAATTCTTGACTGCTAACGTAATCTAGTATGTGAAAATAATTTATGCCACACATTATCAACAATGAAGGGGTTTTTTAATCATTTGTTAGGAACAAGCAATTTTAATAAAAATTAATGAATAGATGAGAATGGTATTTGTTATAGCAGAGTTATTCTCTGTGCATATCTGGTGGACTCTAAGAATTGGTAGTTTGCATTGTGGGGCAGAGGGACACCATGATGCATAAACTGGCTGAACTCTACAGGGGAGCAGCGGTATATCCATAGTCCCTATTTTTCTGTGTGTTCATTCATCCATTCAGCAAATACCCATTAAGTGCCTACCGTTGTCAGGCACTGCTGTAGGCGCAGTGAAGGAATCATGCTTCCATAGGCACGTGAGGAGTGGGCAAGTGAGTGTCTTTATTGTGTGGGTCTTGTACATTTCAAAACATCCTCCACCTTTGCCTCTGTCAGGAATCTTCTTTTGATGGCAAGATATGATGGGACTTGGGAAGATGAGGAGGATATGTGTTACTTTTAGATTTGTTTATTCATTCATTTATGTTTTTGTGTCAGTTAAAGGAAACATTAGCAAAAGTTCCACCTAATCATGTGGGAAAGCCTTTATTGAAGAAGTCAATGGGACCAGCCCACTGGGTGAGTAGCAATTGTCTGAAGTAAATTTGTAAGGAACCCCATCTTTCTATCTTACATTTATATTGACACAGTTGGTGCTTGGTGGACATCCTTAGCATCATTTCTGTGAATCTTAAGATTCATGCAACATAATTTTATTTGTGTAAGATTAGAAACACTTATCCCATGATTTGTAAGTATTTCACACAGCTGATTAAAGTAACCAGAAGTTCGGTATGATGCATGTTTCTAATTGCCAAATGGGTTGTCTTCAAGCCAAAGACTTCATTGGGCTGAGCTTCACACAATGAATTTATGGAAAAGCTAAATGAGACTTTTGTACTTTACATACTTTGTATTACGTTTTGAGATGCTATTTTGCATATTATTTCCTTAATTTATTGTTGCAACTTTTATTATTATGTTTATTAAATAACACTTTATTTTGTGCTAAGTGCTGGGATTCATTTATGAAAGAAACAGACACAGTGTCTGCCCTTTTGGAACAGAGGTCCAGCAGATTTAAAGTCTAACTTTTAAAAAAAAATTTTGTTTCAGGAAAACATAGAAGCAATTAACCAAGCCATAGCCAATGAATATGAAGTTCGGAGAAAGCTGCTAATAAAACGTTTGGATGTCACTGTCCAGTCTTTTGGTTGGTCTGACCGAGCCAAGGTACACGTTAAATAATTTAAAAGAGCAGAGTGTTTATAGACTTGACCCTGGAGCATTCCTAGCACAGTTTAGATGCAGTGGAGACTAGTGAGTTGCTAAGTAGCAATTCTTTCAGCTCTTCAGCAGTAATGAAAACATTTGTTTTTCAATTTTTTAATGTTGTTTAACAAAACTGTATGTTATGTTATAGACTCTACTGGAAGTACCCATGTATGAGAGAGATGAGTGTATTTGAAAATTACTAAAATAATAAGATTTTTCATTATTTTACTATACTGTAAAGTAACAATTTAATTTGATTGGATTTAGGAAGACCAAATGTTATGGTCTATTTATAAAGAATTGGAGAATCCGATAAGACTTAAGTCAGCCTAAATAAGACAGGTGAAGGTTTTGGTCATTCAACACATTTATTAAATATCTGCTATATGATCAGTAAATGGGACTTAATGGGCACATTTTATTAATTTGACCTTTAGGACCTGAAATGGAACCAAATCTCGCATTTATGTGGAGGTTGGTCCAGATGCTAGTATGAGATGTTCCCATAATAGTGCATTCATTTTTGAAAATAGGTTTTTCTCTGAATTTTAGTGAATTGGCTCATAAAATGTTTTTATCTAGTTCTCCAATAATCTTGCTACTATGTTACTTTCACACAAATCTTTAAACCTCAGCAAAGTGCTATTTGACGCTTACGTTGTTGGGATAGATAGTTACTGGATTACAATATTTTAGTGCTGGAAAGGGGTCTTAGAGATCAGTCTTAACTCCCCTAATTTTGCAACTAAAAAAAAATAGAGACCTAGACAAATGGGAAACTTTTCAGAATATCTCACAGCTAGTCAATAGTAGCAGGAGTAAATTATTCTCTTCTGTGATTGCTGTTTAGGACATGCAAGTCCTTTCTTAAATTATCTTCGATAAAAACAATTATTTCACCCTTAGCTTAGCAGAGATAATTCAGAAACAATGACCTTCAACTTTCAGCTAGAAAACACACAAGCCTGGGCGCTGCGGCCTGGTCCCAGCACACCTCGGCGGGCTCCGCAGCTGGCACCCCGGTGCTCCACGCTGCCACGTGCCCTCCTCGCCTGTGTC
Source organism: Desmodus rotundus (assembly GCF_022682495.2). Taxonomy (NCBI): domain Eukaryota; kingdom Metazoa; phylum Chordata; class Mammalia; order Chiroptera; family Phyllostomidae; genus Desmodus; species Desmodus rotundus. Next base: position 147,973,142 of record NC_071391.1, read on the forward strand.
GTCTTTAAAGTGTCATGTTTGAACTAGATGATGTTTAACATTCCTTTGAACTATAATAACACAATAATTGTATGAAATAATAAATATTAAACTTGCACAAACCTGTTTTTTCATTTAATGGAATTTATGTATTGATATCTCACTTTGAAACTTCGTTTTAAATTAATTTATAGAAATTGCTTTCATATGCACAAAGTAAACTTTTATTTTACACATGAAATTTATGCACTTAATATCTGTTTGAAATTTCATTTTAAATCAGTTTTATTGGAAACATATAAAACCATTTTCTCAAAGGTGTTTGTTTTCAATCAACAAACATTAAGCACTTATTTAGATACAATAGTGACTCTAAGAAAAATAAATATAAGACATATTCAGGAAACATTCCCCAAACTATGGAATGACAATATTTTTATTCCTTTCATTATTAAAGAAATTTTTAAAAATAAAAAGGCACAGATCATCCTGTTGTCTTAACCACAATAGCTATTTTCATTTTTAGTGTTGTCTGTCTGTCTTTATGGATATCTGAAATCATAGTAAATATGCCTTTTTACATTATATTTTATCCTGTAATATAATCTAAACGTTTACCATCAAAGTTTGAGTACCTGCATGTAACCAAAAGACTTAACAAATATTTTTGTTCTCGTGCTGATTGCTATATGTTGCAGTTGTAGCTGTTGCTTCCAAAATTTGGTAGGTAGCTGATTGTTGCTGTTTCCCAACATTTAGGTTACTCTAATTTGCATTTATTGGTTTCTGCCTGGAATAATTGTTTTATATTTGTTTGAACTTATATTCTTTTGTGTGACCTATATATTTTTTGTTTCTCTATCTTTTGTGGTCTTGTGTTTGAAATAGATTTAAATGACTTGCCCAAGTTTTCTAATTTCCCAGTGATTTGTCTTTCTCATTAGAGCTAACAACCTAAATCATTAACTTCTACTAAATGGTTAAGGTAGGCCCTTTGCTCTTATTTTTAAATATAATAGAGGAAAGTATTAAATAGTATTAAATCACTTTTAAGTGATGAAATACATCACTTAAAAGCAGTGTATCATGTTTTCATATTAACAACATAATTAGTGTAATTAGTCACAGCTCACATTTTTGATCTCACAGTAAGCAAAGACAAGAAGATGAAAATGCAAATGATCTGAGGCCAGTGGGTAACCTTTTCACCTTTCTTAGTAGCCCCACACCCCCGGACCCCTCCTCCCCTCTACTTTCAGAACACACACAGTCATTTCTTGCTCTACTGTAATATAGTTCTTGACTAGGTAGGAGCAATGGTGAGTATATAACTCTCCCCTCATCTAGAGCCTAGTAAATATTATTATCAGACATTTTGGAAATCTTTTAACTTATAAATATAAATGCTCCTATATCATTTTGGAAATTGACAGTGTCTTTGAACACTTTGTTTCAACAGAGTCAGACAGAGAAATTAGCAAAGGTTTACCAGCCGAGACGTTCAGTCTTATCTCCTAAAAGTACTATTTCTGTTGCCCATCTCTTGGCTGCAAGACAAGACTTGTCAAAGATTTTAAGGACCAGCAGTGGCTCTATAAGAGAAAAAACTGCCTGCGCCATCAATAAGGTGATCAAAGTACCTTTAATTTTCTTTCAAATACATTTCTTTCTATTTACAAAATAGAATAGCTTAGTGTCTTTCTTATCCCGTAGGTGCTGATGGGCAGGGTACCTGACAGAGGCGGTAGACCCAATGAAATTGAGCCTCCACCCCCAGAGATGCCGCCGTGGCAGAAGAGGCAAGATGGCCCTCAGCAGCAACCAGGGGGCCGAGGAGGAGGGAGAGGTGGTTATGAACATTCCTCATACGGAGGACGAGGAGGTCATGAACCAGGAGGAGGGAGAGGTGGACGTGGTGGCTATGACCATGGTGGCCGAGGGGGTGGAAGAGGAAATAAGCATCAAGGAGGCTGGACAGATGGAGGGAGTGGAGGAGGAGGTGGCTACCAAGATGGTGGTTATCGGGATTCGGGCTTCCAGCCAGGTGGCTATCACGGTGGCCACAGTGGTAGCTATCAAGGCGGTGGTTATAGTGGCTTCCAAACATCTACTTACACAGGAAGTGGCTACCAGGGTGGTGGATACCAGCAGGACAATAGGTACCAGGATGGTGGGCATCATAATGAACGAGGCAGTGGTCGTGGAGGGAGAGGTGGTCGTGGAGGCCGAGGTGGACGTGGAGGCCAGGGAGGAGGCTGGGGAGGGAGGGGGGGCCAGAATTATCACCAAGGTGGACAATTTGAACAGCACTTCCAGCAGGGAGGTTATCAGTATAATCACTCTGGATTTGGACAGGGAAGACATTACACTAGTTGAGGCTACAGAACCTTACATTTTGCTAGAGCTCAAGTAATAGAAACTTAGTTTCAGAACCCCGAGTCCAGTGTGGATTTTGAATGTGAGACCACAGGTGGCAAGCAGATTCCTGCTTGGCACAAGCATTTGTAGGTCTTCATTCAATTCTGTTGGTTTTTTTTTAAATGGATTTACATAATGCTGTTTATTTGAGAAACATACAACATCTCTCCTTTGTATGAAGAATTTTTTAAAGGTAATTAAAATTGCCTTTAATTGACCAGTAGACTAATTCCACAGTCAGAACATGCATACTTTTTTGAAGAAATTACTTGAATAAGTAGTTTTCATGTTTTCAATATACAATTTTGAAAATGAGGATTCTCCTAGATTTTTTTAGCTTTACAACTAGGCAGTCTTCCTCATATTAACAACCCATTTATATGTGTTTTCCTTATACTATTCTAATGTCTATTTTTCAAGCACAGTTTCTGCCCTGATTGGCTCTTTATTTGGAGAGGTTATGCCACATTTGCTTCATGATAGAACTTTTAGGTCAGTTCCTATTAAGTGAGCTCTTCTGCAGATAGCACATTCAGTAGCCTTATCCTCTTGATGGAATATTATACCACAAGCTGAACTCTGAAAACCTTAAACATGGCCAACATCCATCAAGATAATAAAAGCAAACTAAGTTGTGAATCTAGTATATATATGTAGGCATTTAGTTAAGTATAGCGATTCAAACTGACCTGCATTCATTCAAAACAAGTTCCTCCTTCAACCTTACTTTTACTTGAAATCTGCTAGGAAAAAACAGCAAACTTAAATTTGTTTTATGCACGAGTTAATACCACTGGCTCAGCAAATACAAGTTAGTTTGCTTTGAGCAGGAGACTTTTTGTAACGGAAGAAATGCACTACAGAGACAAGAGGACAGATTTTTGCTTAGTGCAGGAGGCCCTTTATTATTGCTGCAGAAAACAAAAGCCTGGCTGAGTTGATGTTTTACATTCTTTACTGAAATCTACATGACACTTGCTGGGTTTTTGTATACTTACATTGTCAAGCTGTGAAAGAAAATGGCTGCAGGTGTGCTTTGTGTGAAAGGTGAGCAATAAAGTATCTGTAAGCTCTCTCTGGTTTGAGTTTTATTTTAGCTACTTTTCGAATGAAATTATTTTGGATACTTGCTTCAAAGTTGTGAACTAAGTCCCGTGTCCCCCCCACCCTGAAGGTTCTTGAGTGTTCCCTTAAAACATAATTTGTAGTGAAAGATCACCATTACTCTAGAACCTTAAATAAATTGAAAAAGAACTGTTTACAAATTTACCTTTTACTATGTTATAGCTAGAAAACTTCACTACTCATATGTGGCCACTGGGTGTAGCTGTTGCTACACAATGTATTAGGCAAAGGTAAATTATGGCCCGTCTTTCAGGGATTTTGTTTTTTATGCTCTCCCCATTCTTCCAAAGAATGAGGGACATTTTTCTTAAAAAATGAATGGCTTTGAAATATAAATGTGTGTTTGTAAAAAGAGAAAAAGTATTTTTCTACTAAATAGGGCTTTTTTTAAGGGTAAGGAATCATCCTGTCATACCATTAAAAATACCGGTATTTGCTGTTAAGATGAGCACATTGTTTTGGTAGCTGAAACCATTTATGAAAGCCTCCCTTGATCATTTTGTTAATTTCATATGTTCCTTAGATTTTTTGGCTAGCATTTACCATTCAAAAATGTTCAAACAGGAAGGCGATTTGAAACACTTTTATCAAATCATGAAAGAGTTTGCCCTGACTGGTGTGTATTAGCAGATTGGGTGTCCGTCTGCAAATCAAAAGGTCGTCACTTTGATTCCCAGTTGAGGCACGTGCCTGGGTTGCAGGCCAGGTCCTACCCAGACTGGGGGCCTGTGAGAGGCAGCTGGTCAACGTTTCTCTCACACATCCGTGTTCATCTCCCTCTCTCACCCCCCTTTCCCTGTCTCTAAAAGTAAATAAGTAAGATCTTTTTTAAAAAATCATTAAAGGCTTTAAGTTCTGTTTTGAAACTTTTAAGTTTTGGTCTTTTATGCTGTTAATAAATTTTAGTATGTACAGGAGTTTCTTAACTAAAAATAAAATTTTCAAGGTTTCATATCTTAAAATATCACATTTACCTTAGCATTTGCTTTAATTTGTTTTATAGCCTCCGACTTTGCCGTATTCCTAATGACTGTTTAATTCTTTTGATAAATAACTTTTATTTATCTTTATAGTTAATAGATTGCTGTTCAAATATGAGCATATAAGAAAGTAAATGATACATTTCTCTATGATGACTCTAAAATTTGTATCTTCATTTTCTGTCTTAAACTAGAAATTTTTCACATAATGAAACCATACAAGAGTTATGTTAGTTTCTCTGGGACACAGATACCATTCTCTAGAAGTAGTATATTTCAAACTACTAGTTTTGTCACATTAAAATAATAGTCATTACATTTTTAAAATACAGCATGTCTGTTGATCTTACACACATTCTTAACCTTAACTTGTAGTAAATTACGATTTTACTGGAATAGGGTATGTGGGAAGTCCTTGGAGAAAGAAGAGAAACAAGTTTTTAGGAGGAAATTTCTATCTGAGATACTGAGATACTGTTCCTTGTGCAGACATACTGAGAGAAACTGCGCCTCTTGTTAGTGCTTTGTTTCCTCCCTGTACCAGGAACTGGAACAGGATGTCAACACTGGAAATTGTTAAGGATATGCCGCTGTTGTTTTATTTCTTGCTCTAGATCCAAAAACCAAGCTCTAGTGTCCAACTGTGCAGGCAGAATTAAGTAAATCCCTGCTGATGGAAAGCATTTGAAATCATTTCTATACCTACGTAACTTTTCCCACTGCCCATTTCACTGATATACTTGGATGTTTTTATAGGTTGTGCCCATTCTACCTTTTTAGATACTTTACCTAATCTTTTGAAAATACACTTTAAATGTGTGTACGTAATCATTGCCCTCTTAAATAATTTGGACAGCATTTTATTCACTTGTGTTTTTAACAAAAAGCCTTTTATTTAGGTTTATCTATAAATAGAAGAATATTCATCATAAAATAACATTAAATAAAACTTTTTTCCATGCTTTTTCTTGTCTCCCTTGTTCTTCACTAATGTGATTCTAAATCACTAGGAATGTTCATTGTACTGTTCAGCGCTGCATTTCTGCATTTGTGTACATTAATGTGTTCCAAGGGTTCAAATCACTAATTGAAGTGGGTATGCATGTTTGAAGTCACTTACTCACCACAGGCCTTACCACAACTTCAAAACAGCCTAAAATATCCTGATTGCTCACACATACAAAACTTATGATGGACAATCTGTTATGCATTCTTCTGCTGTTTAATTCTAGGGTTTTTTCTTTTATTTAATATGTTTTATTGATTATGCTATTACAGTTGTCCCGATTTTCTTCTCCCCTTTATTCCCCTCCGCCCCTGCACCCCCAACCCACCAGCATTCCCCTACCTTAATTCATGTCCATGGGTCATACATATAAGTTCTTTGGCTTCACCATTTCCCAAACGATTCTTAACCTCCCCCTGTCTATTCTGTACCTACCATTTATGCTTCTTATTCCCTGTACCTTTTCCCCCATTCTCCCCCTGTCCCCTCCCTGCTGATAACCCTCCATGTGATCTCCATTTCTGTGATTCTGTTCCTGTTCTAAATTGTTTGCTTAGTTTGTTTTTGTTTAGGTTCAGTTGTTGATAGTTGTAAGTTTGTTGTCATTTTATTGTTCATATTTATTATCTTCTTTTTCTTAGATAAGTCCCTTTAACATTTCATAGAATAAGGGCTTGGTGATGATGAACTCCTTTAACTGGGCCTTATCTGGGAAGCACTTTATCTGCCCTTCCTTTCTAAAGGATAGCTTTGCTGGATACAGTAATCTTGGATGTAGGTCCTTGCCTTTCATGACTTGGAATACTTCTTTCCAGCCCCTTCTTGCCTGCAAGGTTTCTTTTGAGAAATCAACTGATAGTCTTATGGGAACTCCTCTGTATATAACTGTCTCCTTTTCTCTTGGTACTTTTAAGATTCCTGATCTTTAATCTTGAGTAATGTAATTATGACGTGCCTTAGTGTGTGCTTCCTTGGGTCCAACTTCTTTGGGACTCTGTGGTCTTCCTGGACTTCCTGGAAGTCTGTTTCCTCTGCCAGATTGAGGAAGTTCTCCATTATTCCTTCAAATAAATTTTCCATTTCTTGCTCTTCCTCTCCTTCTGGCACCCCTATGATTTGGTTACTGGAATGTTTAAAGTTGTCCCAGAGGTTTCTAAGCCTCTCCTCATTTTTTTAAAATTCTTGTTTCTTCATTCGGTTCTGGTCGAATGTTTATTTCTTCCTTCTGGTCCAAACTGTTGATTTGAGTCCCGGTCTCCTTCCCTTCACTGTTGGTTGCCTGTATATTTTGTTTTATTTCACTTTGAAATAAAACAAATGGCCTTCACTTTTTCCTCTATTTTGCAACCATAAGCAACCAATTCTGTGAGCATCCTGATTACCAGTGTTTTGAACTCTGCATCTGATAAGTTGGCTATCTCCTCATTGCTTAGTTCTATTTTTGGAACTTTGTTCTGTTCTTTCATTTGGGCCATACTTTGTCTCGGCATGCCTGTTACGTAGTAAGGGGCTGAGCCTTAGGTATTTGCCAGGGCAGGGCAACCCACATCACTGCGTTGTGGCACAGTCCAGATGAATGTTTTCTTTAACTCCTTGTTTGTCAGATTTCCTGGCAGTTCTGGTTATTTTTTTGTTTTTAAATTTGTTGTCTTCCTTTTGGTTGTGTGAGGAGGCTAAGTGTATCTACCTACACCTCCATCTTAGCCAGAAGTCTGAATTCTAGGGTTTTTTCTAATATGAGAATCTTTTATTGTACTTAGTTGGCAAAATTATGTGGGCAAAAGTTGTGCCCTGGCCAGGATGCTTAATTGGAACATCATCCTGTACACAAAAAGGTGGGTTCATTTCCTGGTCAGGGCACATGCCTAGGTTGCAGGTTTGATCCCCAGTCAGGGTGTGTGCGGGGGGGGGGGGGGGGGGGGGGGGGGAGGGTATACTGATGGTTTTTTTCTGTAAAGTCTATAAAAATATCCCCGAGTGAGGATTTTTTTTTAAAGGTTTCATAAACATAACTGTTGGCACGAGAGCTTCCACAGTAAATCATTCATTGCCTTCTACGTGTAAATGAAGAAGCCTTGGGTGGAAATAGAAAATGTAATATGTTCCATAGAAATTGGAGGGAAGGTCTTGAGAAAGTATTCCAATGACCAGTATTTGTTAAGTTATGTTATACTTTTTTTGAGAAGAGAAAAGCCCTGCGGTTCAGTTCAGTAAGCACGAGTGCCTTTGGCATTTTTTTCCAGGCAGAGTCAGAAACACTTGTAGCATAATACGATTAAATGAAGAAGAAGAAAGATGCCAGGGTATTAGGATGGCACAGTGTTCAGTACTATTTAAAACAATAAGTACCTACTATTCTCATGGTTTCTGTGAATTAAATAAATGAAAAAACTCATTTCTTGGAGAAACAGTTTTGGTAAGTTGAGTAACAGTGTTTGGTTGGTTGGGGGGTTTTTTCTGGTGAGAGCTCTGACATTTGTTTAACTGTTTTTGTTTTTTTTTTCCTCTAGTATGCCCTGGGGTTTTGTTTTGTCTTAACTCTAATTTTGAACTTTTATTCAAAATTTGTGGGGAGCTCGTTTAGGAAAGGAGCCAGAGTAGTGTCTGAGACAGATGAAATTAATCTCATACCCTAATCTTTACATTTCGGCAGGATTTGCAACCGTAGGGTTCCCCCCACCATCAAAAAGACTCTGGCACTCTACTGTCCTAGAGACAGATCACTTCTTACAAATACTCCCTGTCTGTGTGTTCTGACTCTGCTGCTTCTCAGAACCAAACCAGGGCCAGGAAGAAGGAGCCGCCGCCGGCTGGGATCTCCAGTCCTTCTGTTGTAAACAGAGGACTGAAGATGGGCACTTGAGAGCGTGCCCCTGTGCTCTGAGAAGGGTAGTTGTGGCCGCCGCATGTTTTTTGTTGGCTGTATTGCCACCAGCGAATCCCTCTCTACGGCGGCGACTTCTCTCCATGTCCTCCTGCAAACCTCCCCGAGCAATCTCTGATGCTCTGGGTCGTTTTCCCTCTGTTCAGCCTAGGGCTTCAGATCCCCCCAGGTTTTTCTGCAAATGGAATTGGTTTTCTTTTTATTCTCACTTTTGCTTTTTAAATGATTTCCAGTCACAAAAAAAGTAATGATTTCTCCTTCCCCAACTTTTTAACTACAAACCTTAAGAAGAATTCTAAAAATAGTACAACCAATATCTATGTACCCTTTACCTACATTCAGAACTGTACATCTTGCCACATATGCTTTATCTCTCTATGCAAAAACTGTCTTTAACAACCATTTAAAAGTACAGATACTGATACTTCATCCATAGCTGCACCAGCAAGCATCTCCTAAAAATACACTCTCCTGAATAACCAATAAGTCACTATCAATGGAAATGAATTAACATTCAGTACATCATTTAATACATAGCCCATATTTAGATTTCCCCAAAGTGTTGACTTTGTTTCTTTTTCCATCCAAAATCCAATCAAGGTTTATGACATTGCATTTGATGGTTGTGTTTCATTTGGTTAATATGTTTTATTCCTCCCCACCTTTTTCCAGTTTTCATGACATTTTATTTTTGAAGTGCTCCATCCAGCTGCCTTAGCAAAGCTTTCCTTATGCTATTATATATAAACTGCACGTCACTAAATGTGAATTCCAGCGTGCTTGCCATTAACATTTAAAAAAAAATATTTTTGTTTGCGGTCCAAGTACTCGATAGACTTCAGCAAGCTGGTTGGGATGCGGCCGGAGAAAGCGATTTCCAGATGAATCTAAATTCCAAGGTTTCCTGTCATGACCACCTTGAATGCTTGCAAAATAAATGACATGCTTTTATGTTAAAAGTTAATTTTTGTTTTCTTATTGTCTCCCTGTAGTATACTACGTTTTTCTCAAGTGACAGACTCTTAGCCAGACTTTTATATATTTTGCCCTGTTTTTCTCCAAACTCATTTACTTTTTACCCATTTGGTTTCTTTATCTTGCTTAGCTATTTTCAAACAGCAAGAAGAACTGATGTTAAAAAACAAACCAGAACTAACTCTACACACCTGAGTATTTTTCTTTGATACTTCTTTAAGTAAGCTTTATTGACACAAAATTTACTTAAGTGTATTTAAAGCCTCCCAAGTACACAGCCATACAACACGGAGCCTGAGAGCTCAAAGACAGTTTTGGAGAAGAATCCTGCGTAACTGCAAAATAATCACTTACTTAGAAGGGATTTACAATGTACTTTTACATACATTATTTGACTTGACGTGGCCTTTATATCAACTCTACAAGGTAGCTGAGGAATGTGGTGAGCTCTTTTTTTCAAATAGTGAAATTGAGGCTCAAACGGTATACATTGACCTGGCCAGGATCTCATGACTCTTCAAAGACAAAGATGGGATTTAAATCTGGCTTGGGATTGCATGCCAAAGGCATATTGTAGTGATCTTGTGTGACTGAAATTTCTCCTCAGTCATTCTAGAGTCTCGTACACTTTGGCAAAATCAACGTGTTTACCTTAGGAACACCACATTCCTACCATCAGTAACAGCCCCCTTCTGTAGGAGTCCTGCATTATTAAATAGCAAACTCCTCTGGCTTTGGAGAGAGACTGTTACCGTAGAAATCTGGGAACATTATTAATTTAGGAGACAGCCACTCAACCTAAATCGCTCAAATACCAAGGAGGGCCACCCTCTGGTATAGGCAGATCTAAAAAAGCATCAACCCAATTTGTACATCCTTCAGTAAAAGCTCAATTGCATCCTCTAACATATCCTCTCCTGGTACCCAATGATATTCACTGTCAAGAGTTTTGTTTTTGCTTTTCACCTTTTAGGTGATCAAAACCACAAGAGGAAGGTCTGGAGGAATGTATCTGCTCCATTCATGGGTTTGCCTATTTTGTTTATTTTACTGATTATAGGAAATTGGTAGATTGAAGACATCACAGTCACCGTTGTCTTGAGTAAATGATATAATCAGACATCGGCAAGATGGAGGAGGAGCGAGTGGATGCCACACTAACCTCCTCCCAGGGCCAATCTGGAATTACAACTCAATTGTGGAGAAATTACCCAGGACAAACAACTGAACAATAGCGAGAGAGAAGTCTTACAACCTTGGACAGACAGAAGAATCAGCTTCGGCACTAACTGACTGGTAAGGAGTGCAGTGGAGACTCCAGAGGGCTGGCCGGGCGCCCACAGGTGGCAGCGCCGCAGGGGTAATTAAGCGGCTGGTTGGATCCCCCCGATAGGAATGGGGTCTAAATCCTAAGCTGGGATCCCCAGCCTAGAACACCAGAGCCCAAAAAGTACACAGATAACAAACAGCAGAGAAAAGCAGCAGGGTTGCTCTCCGCCAGAGACAGATGGCTGGACACGCAAAGAGCCGTTTAAAGGGCGAAAACACAGATATTCATTTGTTGTCACTTACCCGGGGTTCCGGCAGAGGCGGGGGCCAAGTAGGCCAGAGACGCCTGGGGAGAGACGGGACGGAAGCTTTGGAGAGAGAGCTGAGAGCAGCCGCTGGGATCCTGGTGCTGAGTCATCCCCCAAATGGCGGCAGCCATCTTGCTCAGGCAGACCACTCCCCTCCAAGCCTCAGCAGCCTGAGGGGAAACAACAGCCCCGCCCCCAAGAGAGACTCTGCCCCGGCTCTCTGGTGCTTATGCCTAACTGCTGAGTGCAGAGTGACTAGATTAACAACTGAAGGAGACAGCCACCGACAGTAGATCCCTGGCAGACTCAGAGCAGGCTGCCTAAGGTCGGACGGGGTCAACATCTGACATCACCAGAGGCAGATCCAGAAAGAAAAACAATGGTAAATACTAGAGGCTACCAAGATGAAATCCACTGTGGTCTTCTCCATGATTAGCTATATTTTCTTTCCTGCATAGCTTTTTGACATTCGTTTCTTGTCCAGCAAGTTTGTGCATATTAAGTCACTAGAATTTGTACTATAATTTATTTCTCTCCTTATAATAGTCTTAATCTCTTTACACCCTTATTAATACTAGTTCATTTGCTGTTGATACTGAGATTTTGGGGGGTGGGGGGGATATTTTTGCAGATGTGTGTTTGTTCCCCGGGCTTTGTGGTTTTCTTCTGGCAGCACCTGCACAACAGCAAACAAGATGTGGTGGGTGGAGTGACCCTCAGCCGACCAGCTGGAGGGAAGGACCCACCAAAGACCTACCCAACAACAACCAGAACCCAGTTACATCCAGAGAGCCGATATAAATGGCATCCCAAGAGCATCAAGTTCAGGAGATGAAGGAGACCACCACTGAATCTCAAAGGTCTCCTACCATAGAAGTTCATACCATAAACCCAGGGAGTCAGAACAGATCAATTTAAGAAGCAGAGTCCAACAAGAAGAGTCTCACAAATAATGGGAAGACGAAGAAACAATCCCCAAATGAAAGTAAAGGGAGAAGTCTCAGAAACAATGCTAAATGAAATAGGGGCAAGTAAACTATCAGATACTGAATTCAAAGCGATGGTTCTAAGGAAGCTCAATGAGCTCACAGAGAATTATCAAAAACTACATGGAAACTATGAGGAACCTACCGCAAACTATATCAACATGAAGAAGGAAATAGAAACTATTGGCAAGGGCCAAGAGGAAATGAAGAATACAATTTCTGAACTGAATAACACAGTGGAAGGAATCAAAAGCAGGCTCAATGAAGCAGAAGATCGGATCAGTGAGCTGGAGGACAAGGTAGACAAAAACACCCAGAAAAAAGCAAAAAAAGGAAAAGAGACTCAGAAAGAACAAAGAGGTGTTAAGGGAAATGTAGGACAACATGAAACGGAATAATATCTGTATAATAGAGATACCAGAAGGAGAAGGAGAAGAGCAAGGGATGGAAAACCTGTTTGAAAAAGTGATGGAAAAATTCCGTAATTTAATGAGAGAGAAAGTCACACAAATCCAGGAAACAGAGAGAGTTCCAATCAAGAGGAACCCAAAGAGGCCCACTTCAAGACACATCATAATTAAAATGGAAAAATCCAAGACAAAGAGAGAATCTTAAAGGCAGCAAGGGAGAAACAGGAAGTAACATACAAGGGAGCCCTAATAAGGTTAGCAGCTGACTTCTCAATGGAAACGCTCCAAGCCAGAAGGGAATGGCAAGAAATATTCCAAGTAATTGAAACCAGAGGCCCGCAACCAAGACTACTTTATCTAGCAAGGCTCTCAATTAAAATGGAGACCAAATAAGGAGCTTCCTGGACAAAAGAAGCCTCAAAGAATACACCGCCACCAAACCACCTCTGCAAGAGATGCTAAAGGGTCTACTTTAAGAAAAGGGGGGAAAAAAGTGAGAGAGAGAGGAACACAGTATGAAAAAATGACAATAAGTACCTATCAATAATAACCTTAAACATAAATGGATTAAATGCTCCAATCAAAAGACATAGAGTAGCTGAATGGATTAGAAAGCATGACCCATACATATGCTGCCTACAAGAGACCCACCCCAGAACAAAAGACCTACACAGACAAAGTGAAGGGCCAGAAAAAAATATTCCAAGCAATGGACAGGAAAAAAAAGCCAGGGTAGCAATTCTCATATCAGACAAAATAGACTTCAAAACAAGGACCATACAAAGAGACCCAGAAGAACACTTCATAATACTCAAGGGAAGAATCCATCAAGAAGACTATACCCTGCCCTGGGACTATACCCTAAAAATCCTGAAACACCAATTCCGAAGAACCTATGCACCCCAATGTTTATAGCAGCACAATTCACAGTAGCAAAGTGCTGGAAGCAAAAACCTAAGTGCCCATCAGTAAATGAATGGATCAAAAACCTATGGTACATTTACATGATGGAATACTACACAGCAGAAATAAAGAAGGAGCTCCTACCCTTTGCAACAGCATGGATGGAGCTGGAGAGCATTATGCTAAGTCAAATAAGGCAGGCAGTGAAAGACAAATACCATATGATCTCACCAATAAGTGGAACCTAATCAACAAAACAAACAGGCAAGCAAAATATAACCAGAGACATAGAAATTAAGAACAAACTGACAGTAACCAGAGAGGAGGTAGGAGGGGTTAATGGGGGGAGGTGGAAGGGTTGTCAGGAACATGTATAAAGGACACATGGACAAAGCCAAAGGGGAGTAGGATCAACGGTAGGAAGTGGGATGGCTGGGGTAGGGGGTAGTGTTAGGGGGGAAATAGAGACAACTATACTTGAACAACAATAAAAATATATGAAAAAAATTTTTAATTATATAATCAAAATTATAAAGTTACTCATGGACCCAAATTTCCTCAAATAATAGTATTATACATACTTATATACACATACACAGATGTACTGTATTTTGCCATGTATAATGCACACTTTTTGCCCAAATATTTGAGGAAAAAATAAGAATGTGCATTACACATGGGTATAATAATGGGCATAATAATCCCATGTATAATGTGCACAAAAGGTGGACATTATGATGTTTATCTTCTTTTTTGTTTTTTATTCAAGGTATATTTAGTATCTTTGTCACAAGAAGGCTGACAATATAAAATTCTTATATGTGAAAACTCAAAAATAACCCATACTGAGCAGCAAGTGATAATTGCTTTGAAAAGAAAAAGAACAGTCCAACATTTATTAAGAAGTTTCTTCCTGAATTTTCTTAAATTAAAAAAAAACACAAGAAAAGTTGTTTGTACTTAAGTTGCCAGTTTACGTTTTTAATTTTATTAACAATATTTTCATTGCATTTATGAAAAGGAATAGATACTGTAAATACATAGAACCAAGACTTGGGGGTGGCTGGTTGCCTTCTGAGGTGCTTCCGTATGGTGAGTGCTCTTAGGACCTGGCTTAATCACAGCTCCCTCAACTAATAACTTCATTGCATTTGCATTCTCTCTGCAAGTCGACCTCTGACTCACACAATGAAGTCAGTCCTAGCAAACATAGAACTGTATTTTAAGGGGCCTAAATGCCCTCAGGCTCTCGGCTTCTGAGGGCAGAGACCAGGCATTGCTGGTCCTTGTGCAACCAGCTCAGGACTTGCCCAGAGCAGATACTCAGCAAACGTTTGCTGAGCAGAAATGTCCTCGATTAGGAAACGGAGAAAAAGAAAGGCATTTCTTTACTGAGGTGGCTGCCCCAAATAGACGTGAATTCGGCCTTCCATGGAATATGTACACTCAAACTCCCAAATGCAGACCAGTGTACCTGCTTGGGTACACTTTCTGACCAGTCACTTGGTAGAAGATCATTGCCCTCACCCACAGGCTCAGTCCCATCTCTACTTTTGAACGTCTTGAACCAAGTTCTCTGTCCTCTAATGTAACAAACAGGCCCATGTGTAATTATTTTGGGTGAAAGGGAGATACTGAAAATATTGATCCTTTAAATTTTTTAGTGAAATATTCATCAAAGGTGGTTTGTGATTACTTGCTTTCTATGACTCCTGAATTATGGATGGCAATTTCAAAAACACATGAGTTTTCTTTCACAACCAAAATTTTTCTTTGTTAACAAACAAAATTCTTAGAACTATTTTGAGATTTTAAAAATTACTGGTTGCTTTTCACTTCACTAAGTGGTTTTTCTTTCTTCTAAATTTTATTTCCAAAGACTTGAATTGATTTCTTTAATTGTTACATTTCTTAATAGCAGTATTTTTTTAAAATACATTTATTAAAGCTGGGGGCAGTGAAACAAGGAAGGGCTTAGGATAGAAGCAGCAACAGGACAGAGCCTACGCTGGGCTGCTTGGTTCTCTAGAAATGTGATCGGAAAGAATTGAGTCCAGGTGGGGCTGCTTTGGCTCACTGGAGAGTCAGAGAAAAGGGGGCCTTGGAGACGGGTTCAGGGGGTTAGCCCTAGACCAGCTGCTGCTGCCCACTGCTCCCCTGGTTACAAGTCTCATGGGGACCCTAGAGTTGGGGAGAGGCACACCTGAGAGGGCAGAAAGGTGTGGGCATGCTCCCGGGAGGAGGAGTGCCAACAGCAGTCTTAATAAAAGTTCTAAGAAAAACGGCCAATCCATATCAGGTAGGACAAGGATAGTTCATTTTCAAATTATAATATTTATAATTTATGTTCACTATAAATATTAGGAGAGGTTTGATGGCTATGTCAGAGCTTCTTAGTGATGCAAAATTGGTAAGATTAAGGTGATATATAAGTGTGTGACTTATTACATATCCTAATAGCAACCATGTTATAAAAACAATGTAAACAGCTTCTTCTTGCAACAGATCATCATTACAAGAATCACTGCATTCCAGGATCTGAAGAGCATCCTTGTCCCTCAAAAAAATGTTAACTCCTGGTCCCATCCAAAAATCCCACAAAAAAACCCTCAAAATCAACTCTTCGTTAAACATCCCCCCTCCAAAAAAAAAACAGTTTATAAAAATACTGAAATAATATTTTCACAAAAAAGCAAAGCCTGAGTTTAGAGAATAAGTATCAAGTACATGCACAAAACCTTTCATTTCACCCGTATATGAATGGCTCCAGGGAGAAGAGATACATGAGAAAACCACCAACTACATAACACAGTCTTCATGGCACCTAACCAGGGGCAGAGGACGAGGAAATAAATAGTTCATAGGGTAAATCTTCTGTCCCGTAGTCCAATCAGGGAGATCCCACGGTGTCATAAGGCAGTAAACATCCAGATATCTTTTCAGGTAACTTCCTGAGAGTTGGACTGTTTCGAGTTTTCATCTTGCTGTTCCAAATGCCAACACTATTGCCTTTGGTGTCCTCAGCCTAAAGTCAGCCATCCTGCAATATGAATCAGAACCTGTTGTACGCTTGCATCTCATTTAACAACAACAAAAAGAAAGTGTTTCTAGAATGTGGTTTATTTGAGGGAACATCTCAAAAGATTAGTACCTGTACTCTCAAGATTTAGAGGGTATGCCCTGGCTGGTGTGGCTCAGTGGACTGAGTGCCAGCCTGCGAACTAAGAGGCTGCTGTTTTGATTCCCAGTCAGGGCACATACCTGCGTTGTGGGCCAGGTCCCCAGTAGGGGGTGCCTGAGAGGCAAAGGATAGATGTTTCTCTCACATAGCAATGTTTCTCTCCCTCTCTTTCTCTCTCCCTTCCCCTCTCTCTAAAAATAAATAAAATGTAAAATAAAAAAAAGATTTAGAGGGTATTAAAAGATCATATGCACCCAATACATGAAATCTTAAAGATTCCCATACAAAGTCCAATAAGGATGCTTACTGTACTTTTCCCTGAAGGGTGTTCCACAAAGCATCAGTTCCTGAAATACCCATTGTTGAGGTTCCCCTCTTACAAATTCACAATGTAAATTAGTATAAGGACACTGAGAAAATTTATAGGGGAAAGAGATATATATCTGTACTAGTATATATAGGTATATATATGAGGTCTATCTGGGAAAAGTCCAGCCATTGTTAATATAACAAGAATGGTTTGTACAACAACATAGATGTAACCTGGCAGCCAGGGAGAGTGAGCTGGAATGCACATGTGTGAACAATGACGATTTCACTGTACTAGTCAGTTGGGGTGGTAGACACCGTTGAGTAAATATGTATACTGTGTGGCCATCACATTCAAAATGACTGAGCAAATAGAGCAATGAATCTGCATCAAATTTTATATTAAGCTTGGACATTCCTCCATGGAAACTATTCAGAGGATTCAGAAGGCCACAGCTATGGGCAACAGGTGACTGGCAGCTTCATCACAACAATGTGCTCACTCATGCATCACATCTCATGCAGAGATTTTTGGCAAAACATCAGTTCACCCAGGTGACTGAGCCTCCTACAGCCCAGATTTGGTGCCCTGTGACTTCTTACTTTTCCCAAAACTGAAGTCACCTTTGAAAGGGAAAAGATTTCAGGCTGTCAATGAAATTCAGGAAAATACAATGGAGCAGTTGATGGCGATTGGGAGAACTGTGTGGTGCCCCAAGGTGCCTACTTTGAAGGGGAGGCATCATTGTCCTATGTACAATGTTTCTTGTATCTTGTATCTTCTTCAATAAATGTCTCTTTTTTCACATGATATGGCTGAATACCTTCTGGACAGACCTCATATAATTAAACATATTTAACTTTGTTTAGTCCAGCATTTCCTAGCCCTTCTATATTTGTTATTATATTAAGCGGAAGATAATAAAAGCAAAGAAGCATTGTAAAGAAAATATACACATTCTTACTGCCAAGAGAGTGATCTTGACCTGTTCTTACCATCCATGGCTCAGTGATCACTGGTAAAGTGATATCCACCATCACAGAAAACATTTCTGCCCTTATATTTTAAAATGTATATTGCCCTGGCTGGTGTGCCTCAGCGGACTGAGGACCAGCCGCAAACCAAAGGGTTGCCAGTTCCTTTCCCAGTCAGGGCACATGCCTGGGTTGCAGGCCAGGTCGCCAGTAGGGGGTGCCCGAGAGGCAACCACTCATTGATGCTTCTCTCCTTCTCTTTCTCTTTCTCTTCTCCTCTATCTAAAAATCAAAATAAATAAAATCTTTAAAAAAGTAAAATGAATGTAAATGTTGGAACTCCACCGAAGGAAATATACAGATTGCAAACCCAACCGCCTTCTTTGTTTGTCATTTTTATGTATAGGACCCATAAACATGACCTAAATAATAAATGTGTAGATCATTTCTCCTAAAGCCATTCACTGATCTTGCCTGGCAGAAAAACTCTTAAATTTGAAAACTCCCTTGTCTACATTTTTTACTCTAGGTTAATTTTGTCAGTTTTCCTGCTTGCCTTTTCTCTAAATAAGGGTGTCTCCTCATTTGCTGATTTGGATGAGGGAAAGACTATATATCATATGCATTTTACATAAGAACATACTGTCTTCTTTAATTAGCACAAATTAAATTAAGTACTAATGGTCACTAAACCATCTCTTTGACTTATGAGATCAGAAAATTGAAAGGGTAAAGAAACACCTGAATATACTGTTCCAATTTTTGGAGAATTAAATGACATTTTAAACAGGTCTTTGTTTTTATTTCTTTATAGAGATTAAACATCAGGATATCTTACCCATGGAAGTGGCCTTCCTACACTGATAGCCTGTGAATTTCTCCTAAGCCAGGATGAGGTTTGAGTAACTTGAATGGTGCTAGTCAACAGAAGTGAGCTCATGGCTAGCTCCACTATTTGTTAAACAAACACAGGTACTCGTCTGAATTCAAAGATGGTCCATGAAGTGGGCACCATCTGAGAGCTCTAGCTGGGCATGCTGTTACTCTACCCATAGAAGCTCTTTTTCTGAGATTTCAATGACAGCCACATTGGTCACGGAAATGGCCTCTGCAGGCTGAGGTGGCACTAGGGGAGGCTAGCACAATTTCAGGCATCAGATGAAAAAACTAACACAGTGATTTCTTGCTCTTTCCTGTGTGCAGATCCCCTTAAGACATTCTCCCCCCAAAGGAGCAGATGTCCATATACAATTTTACATAGAAGATAATGGGCTTTCATGAACTCCCTTCTTTAGACCACATGGTGAGACCCTTTGCCCTAGGATGTCTTCTTCTGTCATCACATCATGAAACTTTCTTATTCATCTTCATATTCCCAGCTTGAACTATGTTACCATTAAAAGAAGTGGTGGATACCACTGAAACATTTGCCTAGATGATTGGTAGGAGGAACATTAAAAATAAAGTTGGTATTGCAAATCTATAGGTACACAAAGTAGAGGAGTCGGTTGCCTAGGGCTAGGGTAAGTGAGGGAGACGAAAGGTGACTGCCGATGGGCACAGGGGTGTTCTTTAGAATGATATAATGTCCTAAAGTTAGGTCATAGTGATAGTTGTGCAACATTGGGAATATGTTAGAAACCATTGAACTATAGACTTTAAATGGGTAAATTTGACAGTATGTAAATTATATCTTGATGAAGTTGTGTTTAAAAGTTGGTGTTGTAAGAAAGGGAAAAGATGGCTCAGCAGGAACTTGCAATAAACCTCATATGACCAAAGGTAGTGCGTGGCCTCCTTATTAATTGTTTTCAATGACGAAGGAGCTAGAGGAATTTTGGTTAAAGATCATTAGAGTTTTTCTCATCATGGGAAACTGTGGAGACTGAGTGTTGAGGTCTCCTGAAGAGTGTGGAATGTGGAGGACCACCCATAAGAATAAAAAGCACTGGCTTGATCCAATAGGATCTCTGCCTAAGCCAATATTGGGTTTATGAGACTGATTCAGTAGGGAGACAATGGCTGCCCTCCATGACATTGCTTTGAAGGTTAGGAATATGACACCAGTTTCCCCAAACCTTTTTTCTTCATACACTATGAACTGTTGACTAATAAATGCATCTAAGCCCATCTTGAATCAATTTATATTTCAGCTTGTTCTAACAAATTCCATATGCTTCCCCATTTGCTTTGGATGATTGAGAGGAATTTTTGTGTGGAGGCAGAGCCTGGCTTATAGAAGCTTGAGGTCCCCATGTCTCTGATTCTCACCACTCCCTTCTCCGCAAGGCTGTCAAAGCCTCTTTTTAAATAGGGGTAAGAGTTTCCAACTCTCCTTTTCCTACCAGTCCTGTGCTCCCACTGCCTCCCGATTCTAACGTGGAGGCCTACGCAGATTGGTGTAGAACACAGGTATAATGAGTGCACACAGCAGGCGTGGGTCCTCGGACATCATCTCAGCACACTGGCATGGCCACTTTCACTAAGTTTTAGAACTTGGCCAGTTTAATTTTATGACGTATGAAACTGAGGTCCAAAGAGAAGAAACCATTTTGCCCAGGGTCACATAACTAGCCAGTGGCAAAACTAAAAGGGCGGCAAAAACTTAAAAAACTAAAAAAGTCTTGATTCCCAACCATTCTGCTTTCAGAGCTACCAGGCTGGCTCCTGGACTCGCTGTAACACTCATCTCAGCCCCTGTCAGCTTCTCTTCTGATTTCATTTGTGGTTTGACCCAGCACTGACCTCACCGTCCTGTCTGGTCTCACCCATGTCTGCTTCATCCTGGTCAGAGTCAAACTCGGTGCCCCGGTCAACAACATCCACGCCAGCTTGTACCCTGGGCTTTTCGTTTTCCCACTTGGCGAAGCCTTTGTCCTTTGCTGCTTTGTCATGGAACTTGGATCTCATTTTGGGGAAGGTGTGGGACCCTGAGTCTCCCCAGCCAGCCTCTGACCATACAGGCTCGGTCTGGGTGGCCTGGCTGGTGGTGGCCCGCTGCAGCCTCACGGAGATCTTGCGAGAAGAGCCTGTAACCAGTGTGATGGCTCTGCTGTCCAGGTCCTGGTGTCCAGCAGTGACGCCAGGGAACTCGAACACCTCATCCTGCGCTGGAAAGGGAAAGATTATTGGGCTTATTTGGTATCCGACTGCTTCATAGCACACCATCAACCCTGACCAGTGTGGCTCAATCGGTTGGGCATCATCCTGCAAAGCGAAAGGTTGCCAATTTGATTCCCAGTCAGAGCATGTGCCTGGGTTGCAGGTTTGGTCCCCAGTTGGGGCACCCACAAGAGGCAACCAGTTGATGTTTCTCTCTCACATCAATGTTCTCTCCCCCTCTTTCCCCCTCCCCCCCTTTCTAAAAATAAATAAGATCTTAAAAAACATATCAAACGTTGGTGCAAACAACAGGAGTCCCACAGGTAAGGTCCCAGAGCAACAGACCAGAGGCAGAATGAAATTGGCAGCAGGTGAGCCGCATGCTAGTGAGACCCGAAAGCAGAGACCAGTGAAGGGAACACAAGGGCGAAGCCCTGCTGTTCACCCTGAGGAATGCCTTGGTGTTTGTTTACGATGACTCTGACAAGGATTAGATCTGGAACCCAATAGAGGTCGTGGTCGGAAAGAAAGTAGAGTACACTACCTGGGGGCAATGAGGGGCTTCCGGGCAGCGACCCATTGCCACTGCCCAAGGAGGGGGCCCGGGCAAATCTCCTGCAGGCCAGAACCAGGAGGTCTTTGCACTGCTTGTGACAGTTGGCTCCACAGTCTGAAAAATCCCAGAGTACCACAAATGATTAGTGTGAACCAGGAGGCTTTGGTGCTGACTGGGCTTCCAGCACGGTGCTTGAGCGGTTGGCCCACCCCTCCCCTCCCCCGTCCTAGATTCTGTATTGCGTCTAAGAGCCTGGCTCATGCCCACAGGGTGTGTCCAGGGGCTGGAAAAGGGCCAGTGGGACTCTCTTGTCTTCCTGGAGTTCCTAAAGTTCTCTTACATTTCTCAGCTTCTTCCTCTACACAATTCATTGATGTACTGGGGAGCCTTGAAAGTAAAAATCCAAGTTAGACTAAGACACTGATACAAAGAACTAATGGGAAGAATTTAGTTTTGAGCACTAAAAGGTAGGTCTCATTGAGATTCAAGAAAGTGTTCTATTCCTGCAAAATGAGAGCCAACTACTGAAAGACGGCTGGAGAACGGGAGGCATCACAAGGGATCAATGTTAATCTGAAGGCATTTTCTGTAGTTCTATCATATTTTTCACAAGCATTATCAGAATCTTAAAAGCACCAGTATAAAGAGTCTGCATAAAGTATTCAGCAATTTCTCAGATCAACTATCGACAATGTGTAATAATCTCATATGTACAAGTAGCAACACAGACCTAAGTGCCTAGTAATTTGCACGTGTACTGCATTCATCATATGTGTATTTATTTAGTTGTTCATGCATTTTAATTAAATGGGGGAGCTAGATGAATGAATTCATTGACAGGGAGAAGAGTGTTTGAAGGTTTCTCCCCTTTTCTCATCATCATCTGTGACTTGGTAGAGAATGCAATAGCGATGTGAGAGCAGACAGCGATGCATATGTATTAGAGAAGGAAGTGTGTGTGTCTTTCCCTGGAGGACAAAGTTCTTATAATACAGCCTTTTAGTTAGGCCCGTCCCACTTCAGAATTCCCACTTCATCTGTGTGTTGATGATTCTTAGCACAACATCTCAGAGAGGGGAGCTAGATGTATGAGGGCTGAGAAAGATGGTTTGCTTCCTTGTCTAACAAGCTGTAAAAATCCACTCCAGGCTCTCAAAAACTCCAAGGAGTCCTTTCCCGCACATGTTAACTCTTCAGTTGCCAGTGGCCAAAAAGACCCAGGTTCTTAATGATACCAAGAGTTTTGCAGATTCATCAGACAAATTCCATTTTTGTCCCAAATGTCACACTAAAAATGTTTAACACAGGTATATTTATTTACCTTTGCATTTGTATCCTTGCTTGATTATTCCCCAGAGCTGTAACAAAAGACAAAGGGATGTCAGGGAATCTGAAGAAAAATCTGGAAAGAAAACAAGGCCATGGAAGAAGGAAGTCCTGGGAAGCTGATGACTCAGGGAGCACAAACAGGATGTAGCTGCTCCTGACACCCTTCCTGTCAAACAGAAGAGCCCTCCCCCAGCCCATTGCAGCTGGGGTGATAACAGGACTTTTGCTTCCCTTTTCCATCTGGGAGCCAAATGGGAGCTGGGATGGGAAACTGACATGGGTGCATTTATTGGACCTTAGCTTCATGCCCTCTCAGCGAAATTTATGGGGGAGAGTTTCTCTCTCTTCGGTTTTATTTTTAATCGCACACTGCTCCTGGTGCCCCCTACAGGAAATTAAGCAACCTAAGCAGTATACTTCCCACCAAAGCATTTATATTTTGCTGGGTTATTTTCTGAGTGGCATCAGTACTTGGAAAGAATATGGAAGAGGAAAGGATCTAGCCTTTATTTGTGCATTCACTGTCCAGTTGCTCAGCGTTTTGGCCTGTGCCAGAGCTTGCAGGGGATGCAGAAAAGGCTCGGACTCTGCCAACCAAGGAGGAAGTAGGATGTAGGAAGTGACAACCATCTCTGGAGAGATGTGAGGGCATTGCCCAGGCGGTTCAGGCACATCGTCCTGGTGGTGGAGTCTTTGCCTCGTGACACAATGGAAACTTTGTGAAGAAGGGGCCTTCCTGTATCCCTTCTCATGCCTTTCACGGCACTTGCATGTGGATGCCAGGGACACTGAAACAGAGTGTGGCTGAATCAAACGGGCTTAGCTCAAGCTGGAGAAGTTCCACTCCTACCCTTTTAATGCTTAGGTTAGGTGACTGGTATCTACCTAATAAAATAATCTGGAAAGACGCAGGTCTGGTGGCCTACTGGGGCTGATGGAGGTGTCACTCACAATGCCCTGTAGGGGAGCCACACCCTGAGTGTGGGTGTTATGGCCGGAGGAGAAGAATAAGTAGCTGCCAACATACAGTGACTCAGGAGCATTATGAAGGCTGCTCCTTGCCCTCCTGATAAAACTCCCCCAGAGAAAAGGGATTCCTTTGAGCCTTGAAAGTCACTTGGTTCTTCAGAATACATTAATAGGATGCAAATGCCTCCTGGGACAGGGCAACATGTTACCTTGGGGACAAGAAGGATTATTAAGACAACGTCCTGGAAGCAAGGCCTCAGGCGCCTAGGATGAGTGGAAGAGGGCAGAGAGGAGGCGATGCAGCAAAGGGAAGCAGGTGGTCAGGGCAGTGACATCATGTCAGAGCTACAAGGATCTTCAAGATCGTATCCTTTGCTTCTTTTTCTTCTTCTTCTTTTTTTAATGATTAGGTAAGTGTGATGATCCAGGAAATTAAATAATTTGGAAGGTCCCGTGTCTGGGGAACTTTGCAGTGATAAGAAATCGTTTCCTCATTGAGCGTTTGGTAATAGTACTAACAGTAATAACGCTGATAGCTAAGGCTTATTCAACTCTTGCCATGGGAGAAGCACAGTTTTAAGCTCTGGGTGTGTTATTAACTCATTTAATCCTCACAATATCCTTAAGGGATAGGAAATAATAATTGCATCGCTTTTTCAGGTGAGGAGACTGAGGTACATTCACTTGGCAAGGTCTCACAGCTAGTAACTGGGGAAAGAAGAAGGTGCCACTTGAGATAAAGACAGGAAGCCATTGCTCCTGAGTGCTGTGTGTGTGAGCAAAAGCCACTGATCTAGGACAAGAAAGGGTAAGGTTTGGGAAGCATCTTAATATCCACACATGGCACGTGATTAGCATAGTGGCAGGAACTGCTGAAAAAGATATGGTCGAACATGGGTCTTCTCAGGAGGGGAAGTCAGGGCATTGCTTGCAAAGGCTTACTTAATAACTAGGAGACAACGCTGGGCAGGAAGAGGCTGCGAGCCAAGGGCAGGAGAGGATGGCCTCATATAAATGTGTGTGCGGGAGTACTTCCCACAGTCCTTTGATGGGACACCTCAGGCGGCTCTAACATTTGGAGAGACTGATTGTGACGTAAGGAGCACTGGGCTGGGAGTCAGGAGATCTGGATCTGAGTCACAGACCTGCTGCTAAAGATCCATGTGACCTTAGGGAAGTCACTGAACTTCTCTGGACCGTGAAATAAGAGAATTAGCAAAACTCTTTCAGCTCTGGAATTCTAATTTTAAAATAAATGCATTTCAAGTAGTGTCTGTTTCTCTTCCTTGTCCTTAAAATGGAATTTACTTCAAAAGCAGGTAGTCTGGGTACTGAAAAATGGTTCCTTGCATTCCCCTGCGATGCCTTTCAATGATGTATCTGGAGAGTCATATTTATAAATCCCTTTGAAACCACCAGACTTTTTAAAACGTTTGTGAGTAAAGATCAAATCAGAGTATACCAATGATTAAATACCCATATTTTTAAGAAAAGGGCATTAAACTCCAAGAGTATCAAGGAACACTAAAAAGCAGAAATATGTACTCTGAGCTATGTGACATGCAATACGTCTTATATCATTTGATCATCATAACAACATGACAGGTAAGTATTAACCCCCTCTACTGATAGGAATACAGAGAGATGGTCAATAACTTGGTCAAGGACAAAGAGTTAATATATGGGGCAGAACTGAGATTCAAAGCCAGGGTTCCAGACTCCAAGCCCAGAGCTTTCTACCTCATCAGAGCCGCTCCAAGAACCTAGTGCCAGCAAAGCTGCTCTGATGAGTTGGGAGAGGAGTATGGAGGCTCCCCACAAATGCAACCTTGTGCTTCTATAGAGCAGGTGTCTCCATGAAAGGGAGGGACATCCAGAAGGCCCTGAGAGCAGAGATAAGCTCCTGAGATTTGATAACAGCCGTCCAATGCTCACAGCACACCGAAAGCCAGATATCTCAGCCTGACTACCGTCTGGCTGTACCACGGCCTAACAGGTTCACCGGGCCCCACTCTGCAGTAGAGGACTACACGCGGCCTCATCCCACATAGGCATTTTCAGGTCTAGATACATGCAAAAATTCCCATCACAAGACAGAAACATGGAAAAGGAGAGATTTGTTTTATGACAAAGGGGTCAGGCAACGCAGTCCCAGGGGTGAAGCTGATAGATGCAGCTCTCTCCTCCCCTAGGGTGGGCGAAGAGAGCTGGTGAGGCTGGCCTTGCCCCTTGACCACATCGGCTGCTGGGACCACTTGGGGGGTAACCACTGGCTCTTATTTACCCATTGCCAGAGGAGTGTGTGCTTAAACACAAACTCCTACCTTTGGGGCCCCTCAAAGCTAGTTCTTCAAGAAGGGGATGGGAAAAACTAGTGGCATACACTCCCAGCAGTGAATGCATTATGGGCCAACAGTGGGACGTGACCGCTGAACGAAGCTAACATAACTGAGCTCTGGCATCTGGCAGAAGAGCAGTAGTTATATTCACCTGGCTGCCAGGCCACCCTCACCTAGAGTGCCACACTCTCCATCTTATTGTCACTCGGGTGTCAACTAGAAGATGTCCAGGGCCCAACAGTTTTTGTTTAATACCAGGACCAAAGCTGACCTTAGTTGCCAAACAAAGAATGGTCAACTGTGGGGAAATAAAGTGTGCAATCTTCGTTTGTTGCTGGTCAGAAAACCTGCATCTGAGTCCTGGCTCTGGTCACCATTGGCTGCGCAGTCCTGGGAAACTTGGGTTACCCTCTCTGGACCTCTGCACCTTCACAGGCAAATGGGCAGAGTGCAAACGGACAGGCAAAATGCCCATGATACTTCCATAGACATTAGTGTAATTAATCCCGATTACCAGCCTGTGATGTGTCAAATAAATGTTATTTATTCTTATATCCATCTTCTCTCCAAAAAGATTTGTTTCCTTTGTGGGTTATGAATTACTGAGCCATGCCATGATGGATTGCTAGTGACTGTATATGAAATAAGAACTGGGCGGAACTGGCTAACCTCAGTACTCTCCTTAATTGCACCGCTTATGAGTACTAGTGAGGAATGCCTGGCTC